>NC_090341.1:40499934-40810389 GCF_035084215.1 Heptranchias perlo | reverse complement strand
CCGTAAACCCTCAGCCCTGCTAACATTGAGCCCCATGTGTTTAAGACGTGGGAGATACATCTTGTTCGATATGAGGGATGTTCCAGAGCAGGAGCTTGACAAATTATGCTAACAAGTATGCTAAATATATTGATGGGATATGAATATTTAGAATAGGCTGATGAGTGTCATGTTTGCCTTTTTCAAGAATTCACAAAGTATGATTGTGTAAATGACCTAATAACATCATAAATTAGAGTTCTGAATTGAACCAGCAAAAATGATGATGACCAGCAAAGATAGCAGAGATATTTGTATCACAGATGTTGCAGCATCACACTTTAGCTTATTTGCAAACGCAATGAAATTCCTTTGCTAATACAGAGTGAGCAGCATAGTACGTGTAAAATGGTTTGTGAGTTCCTGCTTTCCAGATCAAGGGAGATGGACTGAGGCTGCTAAGTGGGAATGTGTAATATTTGTAAATATCACAAGTGAGGAATTTTGAAGACAATTTTGAAGAAGTATTTCTTTGCTGGTAAATAACATACACTGAGAAGAGTCATTACATTTATGGTCCAGATATAGAACAATTCTCTGCACTTTATCCTGTTCACTGTAAACTGGATCCTGTTGTGATGCCTGGTAAGAAAATGGAAAACCAAGACACAGATGCATCATAAAATATTCAAAATACACAGGAGATCAGCAGGTACTTTTTAAGAAAGAAGATTTTGTATTTATTCTCTCCAGTTCACCTTGCTTCAGAAAAGTGATATCATTGAAGTTCATGCCTAGGCAAAAGTCAGATAAGTCATTTCCAATTGAAATGCTTCTTTTTACTATTCAGCTAATAAATATTCATCCTTGTATGTAAATTCTTTTACTCCAGCAATTGAGTCTATTTTGAATAACCTCAGTACTTTTGCCTCTTTGCGCGAGGATATTTTGATCAACCATTCTTCTTTTCAATTGGTGCAGTCTCTGTAAATAGACCTTACATCTCCTGTGATCCAGTGTTGCAGTCTGTCAGCTTTATGCCCCTGCAGAGCTATTAGAATCCAGGTTTGCCACTGCACACGCACTCATACATCAGTCGTACGCATTCCACAAGACGGAAATACCAACACTACACATGCAATTCTTTTCGGGCTCCTAATTGAGTTACTAGCTTTATTTACTGCAATTTCAACAAGTAGCAGCATGTGCAGAGCAACACAATTCTACACAATTGACTTGGTATTAAATTCCAAGATGCCTCTTGCTCCTTCGCAGTAAATGGTCCATGGGGGGCAGTTTTCGTTGCTGATGTACATCGGGTGGGCGGTGGGCAGGATGTCCGCCCTGCCCGACTCGTGATGTCGGTTGGAGGCCCGATCGCATTTCATGATCAGGCCTCCTTTCAATACAGGGTTGAGCTGCCAGCATGAATTGCACTGCTTATAAGCAGTTCGCCATTTGGGAGGGCAGGAAATCTGACCGGCCTGTCGCTTCTTAAAGCCAGCCTGCAGCTCTTAAAGGGAAGGTGGAGTTTTCAGTGGTGAGTGGACACATGTTTGAGGCAGCAGGCAAAATGATGGCAGCCAGCACACCCCACTTTTTTGAGACTGTTGCTGCTCATTGAATTATTAAGAAGCAGGAAGAAGGTCCTTTTCCCTTCAGATGGGAGATGGCTGCCTCGGTGGTTGACTCGGTCAATGCCAGCACCACCATTCCCAGAACCTGGTTCCAGTGCAGGAAAAAAAATGAATGCCTCACCAGGACTGCTAAGGTAAGACTCCTCTTCACTTCTCCCTCACTCTTTCTACAGCCATACACCAACACACTTATCACTAGGACTAACAATCCTCCCCTGCCCTGCTGCGCAACCCTCTCCTCCAATCACATTGGGACACTTTACTACACCTCCTTCTCTTTCCACTCGCACTCTCAAAACCTGTTACTGCCCACACAACCGCTTCTCCCTCTTACCCACACTTGCTACTTTGTCCTCTCAGCATGCACATTGTACAAAGCTGCCTCACATATCTTCAGAACCCTTCCGCACAGCACACGCGAACCCACTCAAACTCTTCTTGAGGGGAGAAGCTAGCACACAATACAAGTGAAAGTGCAAGAACAGGAGGAGGTGCAGCCACATTGCAGACTCACTCCAATGGAGGACGTTACCATCAACATCGTTATGAGTGCATGGACTGGCATTCTTCCTACCTCCAGACAATCTTTGGGCAGTGGGGCTTTCTGGCTGCTGCTCTTCAGTAGCGGCTAGTAATGTAGATGCAGGCTTCATAGGCCTGCAGCTGCACTCTTCCATCCACTGCTCCCCCCTCCCTCCCAGTGTAAGGCCCTATCAGGGGCAGGCCTGCACTGGGGTGGGCCCCAGCCAATGAATTCAAGGCCACCTCTTGCCTAAAAGGTGTAGTGCACCTGAGTTATGCTGCACATGTCAGGGGAGCCCAGCTAAAAATCTACCCGAATATGTTAGCGCGTCTTTTGTAATCTCATGCAGGAAATCATATTGTTAATCACTTTTAATATTCAAGTAAATAAGGTGCAGACAGAAATCTTTGACTTTCATATCTTATAGCTCGACTGTTCTCACGCAGTTAGTTGACTCCAGTATAAAGCTCAGATGCATTAAAATCTCAAAAACCTAAGGGAATTTCTGATTTAACT
Organism: Heptranchias perlo; assembly: GCF_035084215.1. Lineage (NCBI taxonomy): Eukaryota > Metazoa > Chordata > Chondrichthyes > Hexanchiformes > Hexanchidae > Heptranchias > Heptranchias perlo. The sequence goes on along the minus strand of NC_090341.1, from coordinate 40,807,734 downwards.
AAACTGTGAATACTTGTAACAAATCATTGAATAGAAACCAACTGGAGCAAATAATTCCATGTCTTTTCCACACAAAGACAAAGGAACCCTTTTAACAATGCAGCTAACTGAAGTCCATTTTAAATTCACATCATTTTGCCCAGCTAAGCTCACATAAAAATAAAAAAGTAATATAATACAGAAATGTTACTGTTGGAGACTCAATGGAATCATGTGCTGACTATGTCCTTTGCATTCCTGGGTCATCCTCTCCTCCTTCTTCTCTTCCACTGCTGTTATATAACCTACCGATAGCCAATAAGGAAACTGGTAGAGGGGGAGGAGTAGCCTTAGTGATTAAGAATGGAATTACTTCAATGATAATAGAAGATATAATGCGAGGTAAGCAGACAATGGAGTCTTTAGTAGAAGTAAGAAATAGAAAAGGATTTTAATCTGTCGCTGTGAAGTGGCAGAAAGTATAAATCCAGAGATTAGACAAGCATGTAGCAAAGGCAGAGTGGTTTCAAATGGGGATTTTAACTTTCATATTGATTGGGATAAGCAGTCGAGCTCATGTCAGAAAGGTAGCGAATTTCTTGTGTGTTCAGGACAGCTTTCTGCAACAATATGTCCGAGAACCAACAAGGGGGCAGGCCATATTAGATTTAATAATGAGCCAGATTTAGATAACAGCCTAACGGTGTGTGAATATTTATCAAAGAAACGATCATAATATGATCAAGCTCAGCGTTGTGTTTAAAAGGGGGAAACCCGTATCAGCTACGAAGATTCTAAATTTAGGTAAGACCGACTTCAACGGGATGAGACAGAGACTGTCCACAGTAAACTGGGCAAATCTGTTAGTGGGTAAAATGACAGAACATCAGTGGGAGGTGTTCAAAAAAGAATTTAACGTGATACATAACCAGTTTATACCCCCATGGGGCAAGAGGTCTACTTGCCAAAAACAAAGTCATGGATGACAAAAGAGGTAAGGGACAACATAAAACTAAAAGAAAAAGCACACAAAAATGCAAAAAATAGCACAGATTCTGGCGACTGGGAGAGGTACAAAGAACAGCAAAGGGTGACAATACAGATAGTAAGAACTACAAAAAGGGAGCAAGAAAAGAGACTTGCAAGGGATCTCAAAATCAACACAAAAAATACTTACAATTATATTAAGAAAAAGAGGGTGGTCAAGAGCAATGTGGGCCCCGTAAAAATTGATAATGGTGATATTGTAAATGAAAATAAGGAAATGGCCGATATGTTAAATAGTTACTTTGCGTCAGTATTTATAGTAGAAGAAAAGGATAACATGCCGGAGACCCCAAGAAAACTAATTTTGAACCAGGGACGGGGACTCACCATAATTAACGTAAGTAAATTAACAGTAATGAAGAAAATAACGGCACTAAAGAGTGACAAATCCCCAGGATCAGATGGTTTCCATCCCAGGGTTTTAAAGGAAGTAGGTGAGAACATTGTAGATGCCCTAACTATCATCTTTCAAAGTTCTCTCGATTCAGGAACCGTTCCTTCAGATTGGAAAATTGCATATGTCACATTGCTATTTAAGAAAGGTGAGAGAGACAAACCAGGGAATTATAGACCTGTTAGCCTAACATCTGTTGTCAGGAAATTACTAGAGTCTATAATTAAGGATAGAGTGACTGAACACCTTGAAAATTTTCAGTTGATCAGAGAGAGCAAGCATGGATTTGCCTGATGAATTTTTTGAAGAGGTGACTAATGTATTGGACAGGGGACTATCGATGGATGTTGTTTATATGGACTTCCAGAAGGCATTGGATAAAGTTCCTCATAAGAGACTGTTAGCTAAAATTGAAGCTCATGGAATTGAGGGCAAATTATTGACCTGGTTAGGAAAATGGCTGAGTGGCAAGAGACAGAGAGTAGGGAAAATGGACAGGTACTCAAATTGGCAGGATGTGACTAGTGGTGTCCCACAGGGATTTGTGTTGGGGCCTCAACTATTTATTAACGACTTATATGATGGGATAGAGAGCCACATATCCAAGATTGCTGATGATACAAGGGATAGGCAGCATTGTTAGCAGTGTAGATGGAAACATAAAATCACAGAGACCTATTAATAGATTAAGTGAATGGGCAAAACTGTGGCAGATGGATTTCAGTGTAGTCAAGTGTGAGATCATCCACTTTGGACCTAAAAAGGATCGATCAGAGTACTTTCTAAATGGTGAAAAGCTGGAAACAGTGGAGGTCTAAGGAGACTTATGGGTCAATGTACATAGATCATTAAAAGCTCATGGACAGGTACAGAAAATAATCAAAAAGGCTAATGGAATGTTGGCCTTTACATCTAGAGGACTAGAATACAAGGGGTTAGAAGTTATATTACAGCTATACAAAGCCCTGGTTTCGACCACAACTGGAGTATTGTGTTTAGTTCCGGGCACCGCACCTTAGGAAGAATGTATTGGCCTTGGAGGGAGTGCAGTGTCGATAGGGTAGATAGAAATGATTTCTCCTGGTTGGGGAGCCTAGGACTAGGGGACATAGTCCTGGCTCTAATTTTTAGGCTTTCAGGAATGAAGTTAGGAAACACTTCCACACGCAAAGGGTGGAAGAAGTTTGGAACTCTCTTCCGCAAACAGCAGTTGATGCGAGCTCACTTGTTGACTTTAAATCTGAGATTGATAGATTTTTGTTAGCCCCATGTCCCTGAATACCTTTGGCTAAGGCGGGTATATGGAGTTCGTCATTTCTTACCAAGAAAAAATTACATCTTTTTCTTCGCATTTCTCGCAAGCCTTTTTTTAAATTTTTGGGAAGGATATGAATACTCAAATCAACAGTACACATGGATAAAGTATCCATTGGTGCTTTGTCCGGACATTATACCATTTTAACTCCTGCTATTTTTGCTACAATTACCAAAGGGAAAGCTGTTCGTACCTTAACATGAGCAGCTCCGAGCAACAGTTTCATCCTTTGTGCTGTATTCCAAAGGAAGCAGAACTGCTGGCACTGGAATTATGATTGGGACAGGGCATTTGAGCCATTTGTTAGGTCAGCCTGCTTCAAAATGACTATACATCAGTGTATTCCAACAAATGTATTCTATCAAATTTGGGAAAAATGTGTTGAGTACTTTGTTACTACGTCATATTCCAAATACTATGAAAGAAGACCACTTGACACAGACCATTGTAAGTTTTGTTTGTGTCATCTTACTGAAAGTAGAAACTCATTATAGCTTTCATTTGAGGAAAATGTGTGGACAAGAAGTATTCAGCACATTCCTAAGTGGAATTTTTTAATTGCAAGTTAATTGAAGCAGCCCGATGAAACATTTTATTAAAACAATTGCCTAATTGCATCCATTTAAATTAGTTGTTAACTTCATTGTTTGAATTGATAGCTTGTAAAATGTCATCAATTACTCATCATGAACAGAGTTTATTTAAACCACCATATTTTATAAATTATTTTGTTTCTCAAAATCATTTAAATTTAAAAAAAAAATTAGTTTAAAACTGAAAAGTTTGCTAGTTTCCGAATACATGCGATCTTCTCTTGGTCTGAGGATTGCAGGAACGAGTTCTGACCTCAAAAAAAGAATCAGAATTGCACCACTTCAGACCGAGTCAATCGTTTTTAGATTTTGATTGAAATAGGACTTTGATGGTCTGTCCCTCCAGTACCATGGCCCATTGTGAATGAACAGTAGAATTTTGTCAGTTGTCGTGCATTCAGTGTTAGCATGGTGTCAAACTCATTGGGGTAGAGCTTCTGCTCCTTCACGCCATCAATATCGGCCAAACCAGCGCAAAAGATCGAGGAATTTTAAACGTGAGTAACACCCCAAACCAATTACTTCAGGGTATTCTGCGATCTTTTGCGCGGGTTTAAGATTCTATCTGCCCAGATCAGGCCTCACACACAAAACTGGCCATGCCCCCAGGTCGACATTGCGAGCTTCTGCCGATTGCGCTGGTTCGGGAGGTCTCTTCAAATTGCGCTCATTTTCTTAAGCGCACAGGCACGAGTAAGCACGTTTTAAAAGGATTCACATATCAAAAAATATTTGATTTACTAAAAACTGACTCGTGTACATCAATGAAATTATTAAATGGTGCAGAATAGTTTTTAGAAGTTACTTTCGTTGATTTAAAATCAGGTTACTTACAAGTGGAGAACGAGACACTCTTATTAAAAATGCTTATTTTTTGTGATAAACCCATTTTCAGCTGTATTAATAAAACTGCACCAGGTTACCACTCTCAAATACATCAAGGAATATTTTTAATGTCTCGAGAAAAAAATAAACGATTACATTCCATTACGCTGTCCAATTGCGCTGGTTCATGGAAGATTTTACATTTGTTATTATGCAAATGCATTTTAGCGGAAAGTTTTTTTTTATTCGTTCATGGGATGTGGGCGTCGCTGGCAAGGCCAGCATTTATTGCCCATCCTTAATTGCGCTTGAGAAGGTGGTGGTGAGCCGCCTTCTTGAACCGCTGCAGTCCATGTGGTGAAGGTTCTCCCCACAGTGCTGTTAGGTAGGGAGTTCCAGGATTTTGACCCAGCGATGATGAAGGAACGGCGATATATTTCCAAGTCGGGATGGTGTGTGACTTGGAGGGGAACGTGTAGGTGGTGTTGTTCCCATGTGCCTGCTGCCCTTGTCCTCCTAGATAGTAGAGGTAGCGGGTTTCGGAGGTGCTGTCGAAGAAGCCTTGGCGAGTTGCTGCAGTGCATCCTGTGGATGGGTCACAGTGCAGCCACTGTGCACCGGTGGTGAAGGGAGTGAATGTTTAGGGTGGTGGATGGGGTGCCACTCAAGCGGGCTGCTTTGTCCTGGATGGTGTCGAGCTTCTTGAGTGTTGTTGGAGCTGCACTCATCCAAGCAAGTGGAAAGTATTCCATCACACTCCTGACTTGTGCCTTGTAGATGGTGGAAAGGCTTTGGGGAGTCAGGAGGTGAGTCACTCACCGCAGAATACCCAGCCTGTGACCTGCTCTTGCAGCCACAATATTTATGTGGCTGGTCCAGTTAAGTTTTTGGTCAATGGTGACCCCCAGGATGTTGATGATGAGGGAGTCGGCGATGGTAATGCCGTTGAATGTCAAGGGGAGTGGTTAGGCTCTCTCTTGTTGGAAATGGTCATTGCCTGGCACCTGCCTGGCGTGAATGTTACTTGCCACTTATGAGCCCAAGCCTGGATGTTGTCCAGGCCTTGCTGCATGGGGGCACGGACTGCTTCATTATCTGAGGGGTTGTGAATGGAACTGAACACTGTGCAATCATCAGGGAACATCCCCATTTCTGACCTTATGATGGAGAGAAGGTCATTGATGAAGCAGCTGAAGGTGGTTGGGCCAAGGACACTGCCCTGAGGAACTCCTGCAGCAATGTCCTGGGGCTGAGGTGATTGGCCTCCAACAATCACTACCCTCTTCCTTTGTGCTAGGTATGACTCCAGCCACTGGAGAGTTTTCCCCCTAATTCCCATTGACTTCAATTTTACTAGGGCTCCTTGGTGCCACACTCGGTCAAATGCTGCCTTGATGACAAGGGTAGTCACTCTCACCTCACCTCTGGATTTCAGCTCTTTTGTCCATGTTTGGACCAAGGCTGTAATAAGGTCTGGAGCCAAGTGGTCCTGGCGGAACTCAAGCTTAGCACCGGTGAGCAGGTTACTTGTGAGTAAGTGCCGCTTGATAGCACTGTCGACGACACCTTCCATCACTTTGTTGACGATTGAGAGTCGACTGATGGGGTGGTAATTGGCTGGATTGGATTTGTCCTGCTTTTTGTGGACAGACATACCTGGGCAATTTTCCACATTGTCAGGTAGATGTGTAGAACTGTAACCTAACCGGTGCATTTTGGGCAAAATTTCCTGATTGCTCCCAAAGTGGAAAATCTACTCCGCTGTGTTTAGTAAGCAATGGGAATAGTTCAGTGTGTTGGAAACAAAAGATTGTGCATCAAGTAACTCATTTTCTCACTATTCTTTTCCACTGCATCTTTCTCCCCTCATCCCGAGAAGGTGCTAATTCATTTTGAACTTCTACAAATGCAAGCCACCCTTTGGTGCCTTGCCCAAAAAGCCATTCCTAATGATAATCCAATGAGTATTGGCAGGTCATTGACTGTGGGGGTGGGAGTGGGAATGGGGGGCACAGAGTGGGGAGGAGGGCATAAAAGCCAAACCTAATTTTGCCCTCATTCAAACCCCATGGCCTGGATTTTAACTTGGAGCTGGGAAGAGAGTGGAGGGGAAGTTTATCGGAAGCAAAATCTGGAAGTGAAGTTGGCGGGACGGAATCTGCGATCGCAACTTCATCGAAGGATAAAAATTTTACTTCTGGGGTTTGCACCCAGCAGCCAGCCAAATTGACAGCAGCCAGGGAGAGATCAGAGTCCTCAGGGTTTGTATGGGGGAGGTCAGGGAGAGTTCGGGAACTTTGGGGGTTGGATGGGGGTGCGTCGGAGAGATATTTGGATATTTGGGAATTGGAAAGGGGGGTGGTCAGGGAGAGGTTCGGATTTTCGGGGGTGCCATTGGGAGGATCTCAGCCATCGGGGGAGTCATCGGCTTCGGGGGGGGGGGGGAATTTGATTGGGGGCTCAGGGAGAGATCTGGATTTTTGGGGGTTGGATTGGGGGGGGCGATCGAGGGGGTGGGAGGTGAGCAGTCGGCCATCGGTGGGGTGGGGGGGGTCTTGGACATCAGGTTCGGCCAATCGCAGCAGGTAAGCTTGTTGGGACTGGAGAAAACACTCCTGCTCCCCTGGGCCCACAAGCAGTGCAATAAAGGCACTCACCTCTTGATTTGGCCCTGCTCGCCTCCTTTTCATTGGCGAGATTCACGAGCCATGGGAAAACAGTGCTGGAGCAGTTAGATTTAAAAGTCTGTAACATTCAATTTAAAAAGGCCTAATTAACATCTCATAAGGACGTTAATTGATGCCGTAATTACCCACCCGCCTGAGCTAATTAAGGTCCAGTCTGCGGCGAGTAGGTTCCTCGCACACATCCAAACGCGCCTCGGTTACATCCGGATGTGGGCGCGTTGAAGCCGGGTTGCGTTTGCGCTCCAAAATGGAATTATTCTAACTACCCACTCGCCCCTAACCCACCCGATCTTGGGGGTTAAATTCCCCTCCATATAATAGTTCTACCAAAGGTCATGGGCTCGCCATGAACTGCAAATTCACTAGCTGGCCAACCAAGTTTCAGTTTGATCTCTTCAGTTTGCCGAGTTAGCTGATATCAGCTGGGGTGGTGATGGGAGTGCTATAATTGGTTTTGGAAGGGGAAAAATCAGCCAGTGGTCCCTTTCCTGATTGCTACTCTGTGACTGCTGCTGGAAATTTTTTGTGGGCATTGGGTGAAGACGGGCCAAGTTGTGATGCATCCCAGAATCAAATACTCTGCTGACACACACTATTTAGGCTCACACATTAAGAATGGACACTTGACTGAAATTCTGACAGATGACTAACACTTGTCCAAACACACTTCATCAGGAGTCAGCACTTTCAGCAGAATAAGGAAGAAAACAAGATAGGGTGAGGAATAATAATTTTAGGAAAAAACTGACTAGATAGACGTGAATTCCATTTAGCCTTTCCACTGAATTTTTTTTTAAAGTAGACATCGTAACACTGAATAATCAAAATATGATGACGTGCAACATTAGTGTAGGTATGCTAATGCATTTGTATGGGAGTACATTCTCTATTACTCTAATGGAGGTGTTAAGCCATTTAAAATGCCTGTTAAAGTTGCAAATAATATAACTCCATACGATTGAGTTGAGCATTGATACATTAGCATTGCACAATGAAAATTCAAAGCTAAAATTTTTGTTGGTCAAGTTTTGACAAGTCTTTTTTCTTTAAGCCAGAGAAGTAGAGGATATCTCTCAAATGCTTAGATAATGCCACTGAGGCATTGTGACGATAGAAAGGTGAAGGGGATTTCTACAGTTGCCTCCCAACACTCGTGTGATAAACACAGCAAACAGAAGTGATGGGAACATCGCCCTGAATATTTGTCGGACTTCTTTTTTCACGCAGTGAGTTTACTGGAAAATTGGTGGAAACCCCAGAAGAATGGCAAAACGGCCATTTATGCCCCTCCTCCAGAGATTCCACCAATCTTCCGCTGTCGTTATGGGGGAAGGTCGGGAGAGCCCCTATTGAAATTCTACTCTAAAATGTCTCGTCCAAATGGATTATCAGTACTAACAAACTGCCATGGAGAGTAACGCATGTTAGCAGACTACAATTAAAAATGATAGACTAACAAAAGAGTTCCGAAAGCACAACCACATTCTCATGTATATACCACCATAACAATAGTTTGCAGTGCTGTGTATATTATTATTAAAACATCAGAAGTATAATTCAGCTGGGATATAATATAATTGAAAGTGAAAGTGAATCAGCAGTGGATTAAATATGTTCTGCGCTTTTCAATCGTGAGACATTTTAGAATAATTGTAATAGTCTGAGCATCTTGACATTAAGGCACACTTCATTTTCTCACTTGCGGCATAACTGCACTTTATTATTCGAGGCTCCGAGTAGAATTTCATTACCCCAGCAGATTCTCAGGGCAGAATACTAATTTTCAAATGGGATATGGGGAAAGAGCAGGGGAGTGGGTCTAATTGTATTGGTCTTACAAAGACCAGGCACGATGGGCTGAATGGCCTCCTTCTGTGCCCTATGATTCTCATGTTTTTCTTTTGTGAGCAAGCAACTCACAATTCTGTTTTACATCTCATTTTCTTTCTGGCTCTTAATTCAGCAATAAGATTGTTATAATTGGTATCAGCACCCCAAGCTTAGAAAGCGAAAACTCCACCAGGTTTCTCACTCCTGATTTCATGCAGGGGCTTCTCCTGGACAGTGTGTGGTTGCGTGAGGACAGAATCAGGCTCAGTTGTGAATTTCTCCATGATAAAATACACAGTTGTATTTCACTGTTTTGGCTCATGCATTAAGAATGGCCACTTGAGCTCCTGACTTAATCAAAATTATGCACATCACTGCAGTGAAACAAAACTCTATTTAATAACGAAAATGGGAATATCAGATGAGACAAGATTAGCACATTTTGTGTTTTGCTTATGTGATGGCATTTTCGTGATGCATTTAAAAGAAAGAATCAAGACCTCTTAATTAGATTGCATCATGCTGATGAATTTGTCACACAGACCTGAATCTGCAGTTTGCACACAGAGTTGTCAGCCTTGTACATGGCAATGTGGCTAGCACACAACTGAACCTGTTCCTCGTTCTAAACAAGGCAATGTGAAAATTATTAGGAAAAAGGCTGCAACATGGATTTACTGCATTTAATTAGCATTTATATTCCTCATGTTCATTGATCTGAGTTTGGTGCCATTATTCCCCCAAAACAGGCCTTGATGCAGATCCAACACTTGTCGGCTTTGCAAGTAGCCAGCAATTAAATGCTAAAGAATTAACCAAACGATATACTTCTGTTCTGGAAACATGGTGAGAGTTACCAAAGCATGATCGGAGAATAGATGGGAAGATAGCGCATCTAGTAAGGCATAAGATCATAATGCTTGAAATTTTCCCATTTATAATGAATGGTCTTAGAGAGAGAATCCCATCCAATAAAGTTAGAACATTTGTACAAATTGTTAATTGATGTTTTATAAACTGTGGTTTGCATATTTATTGAGATTCAAGATTTCCATTTAGTCAGCTTTATAGAATCATAGAAAGTTTCGGCACAGAAGGAGGCCATTCAGCCCATGGTGTCCATGCCGGCCATTAAAGAGGTATCCAGCTTGAAAAAGTGCAGCGAAGGAAGCAAAATCAATGCCACTTTTTCAACTCAACGATTTGTAAAACAAAAGATTAAAATTTGTTGCAGTACAGTGTTTAAGTGCCCATTTGTAATGATTCCCTTCTTTCTACAATTAGTTGTGTTCAATGAATCTAGTTCAGTGGCAAGGGCTAAGTATAGGTTTATCGGAGTATTTCTTGGGTACTTTTTAAACCTACCCAAAGTTTATTTAAATGTTTGCACAGTGTGGAATCTGCTGCCCACACACATGAACAGTGGAAATTTCCTTAGGGCTTCTTCTGATCGGTCACTGTAGCTGTGGAAGATTGGCAGAAACCCCCAGGAAATTTCCAGTGGAGAATTTTAACTGCTGAGCGAGCAGCTCTGTGAATGTATGTAACCAGGAATACATCTGAACAGGAGGAGTGAAGTTCAACCGGGCACCGTGAGCAGGGTGCCGCCTGGCAGCTGGACACCGTGAGCAGGGTGCCGCCTGGCAGCTGGACACCGTGAGCAGGGTGCCTCCTGGCAACTGGGCACCGTGAACAGGGTGCCACCTGGCAACTGGGCACCGTGAACAGGGTGCCACCTGGCAACTGGGCACCGTGAGCAGGGTGCCGCCTGGCAGCTGGACACCGTGTGCAGGGTGCCGCCTGGCAGCGGGACACCGTGAGCAGGGTGCCGCTTGGCAACTGGGCACCGTGAGCAGGGTGCTGCCTGGCAACTGGGCACCGTGAGCAGGGTGCCGCCTGGCAGCTGGACACCGAGAGCAGGGTGCCGCCTGGCAACTGGGCACCGTGAGCAGGGTGCCGCCTGGCTGGTACTGACACTGCAACTCATAGTCTGAGGCAGGTAACTACAGTATAAATGCAGGATCACTGATACAAATCATACAAGAATAAAGAGATTCAAACAAAATGGGAAAGGGAGGAAAGGAAACAGATTAAGGATTATTAGAAATATCAAAAGACGTACATCAATAATGAACTTGAGATAGATGCAGGACATTTCCTGGTTAACTGCAGTATTAACCAAAACAATGGTTTTGTGGAGGTCAATAACCCAATAAAAGTAAAAAAAAATCAGGAGCAAAGATAGTAAAACAGAAAGAGTAACAAGGAGCAGAAGAGAGGAGAATGCAAGAAGCTACAGAGATCCATTTAGGTGCATCTTAGGTTCCATAGTGCAATGTAAATAGGAAGAGGTCCATGTAAAGAGACCATGCAGCAGCATGGCACACCTAGAAATAAAGTGCCACACTGAGGAAAAAGCACATCAGAAAACCAAGGCACAGCCCCAACATACAATGAAATAGTTCACACACTGAAGAGACTTGTTAGAAAGTTAAATTGCTCTGTAACTCCTGAAATAAAGCTAGAAAGTTAGGGGACTCTTCCAAGGCTAAAGTTGCTCAATTACTTCGATATCAGGTGACTTCAGGCCACGCTGAGCCTAAATGTACGGGTGTAAATCTGTGCGAGCGCAATACTGCAGGAAATGCGTGTGAGCTGCTGTTTTGCATGGACATCTGCTGGCTTATTGGGGGATGTTAGGTCTCCCTACAACAAATTCCTTGGTGTTTCCAGTAGCTCCTTGTGTTTGGGAGTCGCTTGTAACAAAACAAATAACAATTTTGGCCCGTCATTATCAGCGATTCAGCCCCTGATCCCTGTCTGGAGCCTCATGTGGGCCCCACATCCACTGTTGTCGACAAGGTATATCTAGTAAGACTAAGTGTGCTTATGCTTATCCTAAACCAGGGCTGCCCCCATATGGCCATACAGCAAATATTGGCATCAGGCAGGTAATTTTGTGGCTGTTCCAGCAGACTCCTTTTGAGGCTGCAACGAGAGTTCACCAGAATTGTTGGAGATTTTCAGTCCTATTATGCTTAAGAATAATTCCTAATATCTAAAAAGCTAACAAAAATCTACCTCAAACTGCTTTTATAGAATCATTCTTCAGCATATGAATATTTCCTCTCCTCAATTAACAGTCTTACCTATCCATGCAATACATTAAAATTGGTCTTTATGTTGTACACTCCTTACTTGGGAGTCATCCTTTCTATTGTGCCTCCAAGTGGCACCTCAATAAGATTTCCTGTTAATGAGCAGCTACCAGGTGTCAGTCGCACTTTTACCCACTAAATGGAGCTTCAAAACTCCAGTTCCCCACACCTGAAGCATCACGATTCAGACAGGTTTAAAACCTTCATAGTTCCGAGATACTGAAAACATTCCATAATGGTAACAAGAAGTTTGGATCAATGACGCGCCATCATCTTGTTCCCTCACTTCAGTTTTCCCCTTTTCTATTTTTAACAAAAAATTTTTTTTTTAAATTTTCTAGTTTGGGTCTCCTGAGCCTTCCCTTCTACCTGTTGGACCTCTCCCCATAGAGGCCTCCCCCTCAACCTCTGTCTCAAGAGAAGGTTTCTCTGTGCTGTTGATTTAGATGAAAAAAACTTAGTTTAATTTACACTAGCCCCAGTTTTAGCACCCTGCCAATTTTTTCAAAGCAACAAATTGGGCGTCCAGGGCCATACCCCTGCCCGACTGCAGGAAACCCAAGCTCATGACTCCAGAGCACACTGCAGGTGCTCAGTTGCCTGAGAAGAAGGTATCTTTGTTTTTAATTTAATTGAAAACCTGTGTAGAATGGCTTTGTCCTGACTTTCTATGGACAAAGCCAAGGGAGAGTCACTGGTATATAACAGATGCAAATGTCTTATAGATGTCTCTTGCATTCAGCCAGAAACAAAAGATGATCACTTTCCATAACTTCAAAACGAAATATAAGGACTGGTTGCCGAATCAAATTATCCCACTGAGGACCAGCATTCACAAGGAGCACTTTACAGGAAATCCATCCAACTCCCAGCTCGCACTTCCTTCAAGTGTCGCTCCTCAGGAAATCAGCCCAATAAATTTCAGGAGCTTGCTGAATTCCCTTAGAAGCAGAAATTACCCTCGAAACAACACTTTAAAAATCTTCAATCGCTTTGATTGTATTTCAGCTAAGCTTTACAGGAGATAAATGTAAATCTTTAGAGATAACAAGTTACTATTTCTTCAGAAGTAGAAAGTTGATGTCGAAACTTCCAAAATAAACTGAAATTAAAAGCGTTTTAAGAGGATTTAATTGTTTTGAATCATTCAAATCTTCTGCTGTGATTATGGACATTTGTAACAAAAAGCAAGGACACTGAAATGTTTTTAGTGAAGATTTTGAAAAATATATCAGTCTGCTACAGCTTTACAATCTTACGACCTATTTCCTGGGTCTCAAATTGTCAGTGCTGGTGATGGATAATTTCTGAAATTTTTAATCAGCTAGAATAAGCAACAAGTGTATTTATTTTTAAAAGAGGCAGTGCCCATTAGAACAAGTCAAGTCAGTGGGAAAATAAAGGAATGGAAGTAAATATAGGTCAGCATGGTGTATTTAGAATTGGATTTTTGCTATTTTAACAAGTCTTATAATGTAAAACACTTTATAGGATGCTAAAATATTATACTTTAACATCACAAATACAAAACAAAGATAATGCCAGAAACACTCAGCAGGCTAGTCAGCATCTGTGCAGAGAACGGATGAGTTATGTTTGGGGTTTAGACTTTTGGCAGAACTGGTCCGTACCTGAATCTGTTCTCTGCACAGATGCTGCCTGAACGTTTCCAGCATCTTTTGTTTTCATTTCACATTTCCAGCACTTGACGTTTTATACTTTTCATTTTACAAATGCAAATTAACCTTTTTTCTGTGTTGTTTTTCAGTTGCTAGTTCACATTTTTGTCAACAAAACTGAAGCATGATGCACAATTTCTTGAGTTGATAAATGTTAAGTCTTTATATTGTGGATAAGTACGTTGCAGTTAAATGTGGTGTGCAAACTTTCTAAATTTATACTCGACAGGCAAATCGCAAAAAAGAGCTAGCGCAAGAGTAGCTTTCAGCTGCTTGGATACATTGAGTTGTTTATAGCCTAGATTATTACTGAGACATTTCACTGCAATAATTGAGAAGTGATTTAACAGATTTGCCATTGGAAAGGATAAATTTTAGGAATAATGAGCTCTATTTTCTGATTGGCAATTTTTTGCCAGGTTAAAAGTAGCCAAAGAGGGTGTATTTCCATTGGGGTTCACCCAATTGGCCATCGCAGAAGATCCACAGATACCTCGGTGAAACAGTGTAAAAGGTCTCCAGGGAAATTCACCCCCATTGTGTTATTATGTTAAAGGTCATTATTGTATTTTTTTTAAAGTTGGGATTTAGTCACGAGTAAATACTTACTCTTAATGGTTCAAAAACACCAGCAGAGCCAATTATTAGGGACGGATCCCCTCAATCCAAGTGAGTTTGCCATTTTTTGGTTACTATAATTAACTGCAATAAGTTACACTCAGACCTGGTTTTATTATTACATACACTCTTGTTGAATTGTGTGCTAGGATGAATTCCTTATGGTAATTGAGTGTTGAAACCTGATTGATGCATTATGACACAAAAGGGACACATTTCTCGCCCAAACATCATCTCTGATGAAGTTGGCAGGACAGGGGCGGCAGTGTGCCCAGAGAGCTGTGGTGGGACCTCTTTGAAATAAATAATTTGAATATAGCCACAAGAGGAATTATACTGAAGCTGGCTGATAATACTAAATTAGAGGTTATGGCAAACTGTGAGGAAGAATGCAGGAGATTGCAGAACAACGTAGAGTACTGGTGTTGACAGATAGGTGGCAGATTCAGTTCAATGCAGAGTAATGTGAAGCAGTACATTTTTGGGGGGAAAAAGGAATAGTGAAAGGAAGATTGCTTGAAACAGCAAGATCCTTAACAAAATGTCGGAACAAATACGTTAATCTTTAAAGCTGGGAGCGCAGAAAAGGGCATTAAAAAGGCAAGTGGGAGTCTAGGTTTTATAGTGGCAGCGTTGATTACAACAGCAAGGAAATGATGTTGAATTTGTGCAAGACATAATTGGAGAGTATTGTGTGCAGTTGTGGGCATTTCATTATAGGAAGGATATTAGAGCTATGGAAAGAGTACAGCAAAGAATCACGAGAATGATCCCAGGAGCAAGGGGTTATAGTTATGAGGAATTACTCATAAAAATTGGTGCTTTTTCATTGCAATAGATCGAAGGGGAATTCAATAGAGTTTTTCAAAATTATGAAAGATTTTGAGAGGGTAAGTAGTGAAAAGGTTCTTCACACTGCTTGGCAAATCAGTGCAGGGAATTCCTTATTTTGTGTGATTCTTGGACCCTGGATGAAAAGTCAAGCAAAGAAAGTCGCCCTCACTCACGGTAGTTTCATCAATCAAAAATAATTATTTAATGATGTTATCATTCATACGAGCATTCATGAAGCAAAATCAAACCATACATATGACTTTCCTCTATAAAATCCTGTTATACACTTGATAATTCGCAACATTATTATGTAATG
Source organism: Heptranchias perlo (assembly GCF_035084215.1). Lineage (NCBI taxonomy): Eukaryota > Metazoa > Chordata > Chondrichthyes > Hexanchiformes > Hexanchidae > Heptranchias > Heptranchias perlo. The sequence continues at coordinate 40,792,459 of NC_090341.1, read as the reverse complement.
ACTTAACAATTCATACACACACCAGGCAAATCATTAATACATATACAGCCTTTAAACCAAGGATTTTGCACATCGGGCCTGAAGATTGATCAGGTTTTCAGAACTCGAGTTCCTCTTCTTCATGCATGATGCTTAGCTGCAGTGTGTGTTCCTTGTGACTGCCGGGTAGTGAAGAGAGAAAGAGGAGGGAAGAAGAGAGAGAGCCTTCTTCTCTCAAAGTCGTCTTTTTATATTGTTTTTTACCAATAGGATGTAGGATTGGGGAAGATCATTCTTTTTGTCCAATCGCTCCCTGTTGCTGTGCCTCAATTATTACCATACTTCAATGATTGACAGTTTTGGCTTTGATCATGTGACTGGAGACCCTTTGATACAGAAAAGATCATGGCCCCGATATTAGAGTGAAGGCAGGATGGCAGTGGGGTGGGGGGGGGTGGTGATTGGGTGCGTGGGTAACCCGCCCAATAAAAAATGACCTTTTCACACGCGATCGTGAGTCAATTGGAGCCACTTAACTTGGCTTCCGGGTTTGCCGTCCAAAAGCTGCGCAGCGGGCGGACTGCGCACCTGCGTCACAGGCTGTCAGCTGGAGGAGCTATATTTAAAGGGGAGTCCTCCAATGGCTTCTTCTGGAACAAACACCCACACACCGCAATGGAGCTGCGCAGGGGCAAGGCTGCTCCAAGATTCAAGGATGCCTCACTCCAGGTGATACTGGATGGGGGTGAGGAGGAGGAGGAGGGATGTGTTCTACCAGGCGGACGGGAGGAAGTGGCCTACCTCTACCACCAAGAAGGCCTGGTTCAAGGTGGCAGAGGAGGTCACCAGCAGCAGCAACATCTCTCGCACCTGGATCGAGTGCAAGAAGCGCTTTAATGACCTAACTAGGTCAGCCAAAGTGAGTACACTGAATGATTCTCCGACATTCTGTCTTCCACTTAACAGCCCCCACCTCCCAACTCATTTTGCACAGCCTACATTACTCTATCGCATCACTCCTGACACCCACTTAAGGCTCATCCTCAACTTACCTGCAATTCCCCACCACTACCTCTCAACCAATCCTCATACAATGTCATGGCTCCGTCTCATACTCACCCTCTGATACATCTCTTTCACGGTCAGTTGCACCCAAACGAATGCATTCATCAGTTGGCCAAGTCACCATTACTCACTCACGTGTCTGTACTTTCTCCCCTTATAGGAGAAGACACCTTAGAATGCACGTGAGAGGGCGAGGACTGGAGAGGGGCCACAACGAATCGTCGTCCTCACAGACGTGGAGCAGGAGGCACTGGAGCTCAGCCGAACCCTCGAGTGCCTGTCCGTCGGGGATGCTGAGACTGGCACCCAACAAACATCTGGCGACATAACTTCAACATTCAGCACACACAATATGAATTGATGTTAAAATGCCTTGCCATCTTCAGCACCTCAGTATGCGCCTGGCAACATGACACATCTGTGATCGTGCTTAATATTGCCTTCTATTCTCTTACAGGGCCTTCAGCGACTGCTGTGATGGCAGAGGGCATTTCCTCAGAGGACCTGCCGGCCTCTGAGGGTGCACTGTCACAACTTAGCGAGCCATCCACCAGCGCAGTTACTCACACCTCGGTGGGTGCTAGTCCTCAGTTAGTTGGGTTGGCACCTGGTGAGTTACCACACACATGTGAGCAAGAGCAGACACTGGTGGCAGGGGCAGCTGTGGAGAGTCTGCGTCAGTGGGAGCACTCCTTTCCAGGCTCTGCTCAGCTGGATGCAGATGCTGAATCCCGGGGGCCATCCTTTAAAAGGAAAATGATCGAGGGACAGCAGCACATTTGCGAGGTACTGGAACAGGTGCCACGTGCACTCTCCACAATAGCGCAGAGGATGGAGGAGTCCAACTCCTGCATGAGGGATGGGCAATAAATGCTGGCCTTGCCAGCGACACCCACATCCCATGAATGAATAAAAAAAAACACATACCCCCACTGTAAAGTGACCCAATTGGTGGTATCAAGTGTCGCAGTTCTTGGTGAACATCATGAAAGGGCCCTATTAGAAAAGCCAGTCAAGAATGGCCAAAACGTGGCAGTAGTGGTAACAATCATAATATTTAATATGAGTTTAACAAAAAGCAAATATAAATAAAAAACATGACATGAGGGAATCTCTGAGATAGTGTCACGGGTAAGTGCGGGAATGTCTGTGATGGAGAGAAGGCTAGCCTCCATCCAGCTTCAAGCACGGCTCACAAATGAGTCCATTCAGGCCCTGACAACGGCCATTCGGACTCGCAGTGAACAACATTCTGCCGCCTTAAACAGGCAGGCAGATACACTGGCACTGGCCCGACAAGGATTCATACATGTCCTCCAAACTGTCGTCCAACTGAGTGGTAGGAGTGATGTGGCCCTGGCCCGGGGAGGGACGATGGCGAAATTGGACATGGAAGTGGGGACGCCACTCAAAGCGCTCCCACGTCGCACCCGTTGCCCCCCTGTCAACCAGTACCTGCAATGCTGCCTCCTTTCCAGGTGGCCGAGTCTGCCCCTGTGCAGGTGGAGCAGTTTTGGAGGGGCCCTCACGGGCACCAAAACCCAGAGGGTGTAGGCCCAAAGCATCCAAGCGATCAGGGCACAAACAAGACCAACCTGTCACTACCTCTGCTGCAGCCACAGGGGATACACCACGTAGAAGTAGTCGGAAGATAAAGGCAAAGGTTTGTAAGCACGAATGGTATGCACAAGAGTGTTTGATGGTTGGTCATGTTTTTTATTTATATTTGCTTTGTGTTAAGCTCATTAAATATTATGATTGTTACCACTACTGCCACGTCTTGGCCATTCTTGACTGGCTTTTCTAATAGGGCCGTTTCATAAGGTTCACCGTGAACAACGACAATTGATACCACATTGGGTCACTTTACAGTGGGGGTATGTTTTTTTTAATTCGTTTTTGGGATGTGGGCGTCACTGGCAAGGCCAGCATTTATTGCCCATCCCTAATTGCCCAAGAGAAGGTGGTGGTGAGCCGCCTTCTTGAACCGCTGCAGTCCGTGTGGTGAAGGTTCTCCCACAGTGCTGTTAGGTCGGGAGTTCCAGGATTTTGACCCAGCAACGATGAAGGAACGACGATATATTTCCAAGTCGGGATGGTGTGTGACTTGGAGGGGAACGTGCAGGTGGTGTTGTTCCCATGTGCCTGCTGCCCTTGTCCTTCTAGGTGGTAGAGGTCGCAGGTTTGGGAGATGCTGTCGAAGAAGCCTTGGCAAGTTGCTGCAGTGCTTCCTGTAGATGGTACACACTGCAGCTACAGTGCGCCGGTGGTGAAGGGAGTGAATGTTTAGGGTGGTGGATGGGGTGCCAATCAAGCGAGCTGCTTTGTCCTGGATGGTGTCGAGCTTCTTGAGTGTTGTTGGAGCTGCACTCATCTAAGCAAGTGGAGAGTATTCCATCACACTCCTGACTTGTACCTTGTAGATGGTGGAAAGGCTTTGGGGAGTCAGGAGGTGAGTCACTCGCCGCAGAATACCCAGCCTCTGACCCGCTCTTGTAGCCACAGTATTTATGTGGCCGGTCCAGTTAGTTGCAGGACTCTTTTGTGCAGGTGGGGTGGGGGCTCATGTGGGCGCTGCTCTATCCAGGTAGTGTGAGGACTGGACTCTTCACACTTTTTGATGTTACGAGAACCGTTCACATATCAGTGACTCCCTCGCCTCATGAGCAGACAGGTGAGCCACTGCTCTGCACATTCGTTGCTCCAGCTCCTCCTCCTCCTCCTCCCCCTCCTCTTCCTCCTCTTCAATGTGGGTGGCAGATGTGGATGGGGCCTCCTCAAGCTTCACCCGTCTCTGTTGTGGCACACGACTGTAATGATCCCACTCTGTCTGGTGCGTATTGAAGTGCTCCCCCGGAACGATCAAGGCACCTAAATCGCATCTTGAGCATCCCTATAGTATGCTTAATTGTAGACCTGGTGGTGATGTAGCTGTCGTTATATCAACGCTGTTGCTCGGTGATGGGGTTCCTCAGAGGTGTCATGAGCCACACGTGCAGGGGATATCGCTTGTCCCCGAGGAGCCAGCCCCTAAGGGTGTGTCGGTGCATGGAGAGGGGTGGGATGTTGGATTCCCAGAGGATGAAGGAATCGTGCTAGCTGCCAGGGAATCTGGCGCACACGTGAAGGAATCTTCTGCGGTGGTCAGAAACGAGCTGAGTGTTGATGGAGTGGCACCCCTTTCTGTTGATGAACAGTCCTGGTTCGTGTGGAGATGCTTGTATTGCTACATGGGTGCAATCGAGGAGATGCTGCTCGGCCCAGCTGGGAGCAGCTCAGCATGAAGGAGGCTGCAGATGTCCGCGATTACCTGACGACTGACTCCGAAATGCCGTTTGCACTGCTCCTCAGAAAGGCCCAGGAAGCTGAGCCTTGGTCTGTAGACCCTGTGGCGAGGGTCGTGCCTCCTGCGACATTGCTCTCTCTGTTGTTGCCCTCCGTGCTCTTGTGCAGGTGCCTGTGTGCAGCACTGGTGTGGAGCTCCAAGTGGCGGAGGTGGACGCCGTGCCTGGCATCTTGCTCGTCCTCGGATGTAGTGGTGAATGCAGCCATGGCGCCCCCCCATCCTGACGGTGTGAGTTTGAGGGGGTCCGTAAAGTAGTTAAATATGTTTGAAAAGAAGACCTTTGAGTGGAAAGTAAGAATTTGCAGTGAAAACACAACGATCTTACAGCCAAAACATTGTCTGACAGAAGAGTGCCCTGCTGCAATAAGCATTTGAGTTTCTCACTGGCTGCTGGCTGAAACAGGTCTGTTGGGACATGAAGTGTTTCCCACAGCACGGGAAACACGCTGAGGATGCAATTTGAAGCTTTGCACCCTTTCCAAAATGTGGAGAAAATTAAGTAGTTCAACTACAGTGTAAAGTATCATCCCGCCGGCTTTAATTGCCGGTGGGACTTCTGCATTCGGGAGGCGCGCACACACCCAGACGCGTCAGTGGGGAACCCGGAAGTCTGCGGGTTGGAGGCGGGCTCTGATCCCGAATGGGATTTCCCCGATTTTCGGAGCCCTCCCCTCCCCCGCCCCCACGCACCCGCAATTTCCTGGGAAAATCGAACCCCATGTGTTTGTACAATGGGTTGTAAAAGGCTCCTGACATTTCTAAGCCCAGACATTCTTAATGGTCCTTGCGTCTCCAATTTAGATTGCTTCAATGGCTTCAAATCCATTCCTTACACCATTTGACCATATGTTGGGTGCAACACTGTTTGATGTTTTACAAATCCCAGTTCTTTTGAACGGATTACCAGATAGGAATGAGAGGCCCATGCTTTTTTTCATACCCATCATTGCTTTCCTGATCCGAAGTCTTTGATGTATGTCCTTGCTGCCTTTTCTTACATTACCCCCTGCTGTGTTGAAAAGCTTGTGCTTCCAAACGCCTATGTGTTTTGAAAGCCTGACAACACTTTAAGCTCAGTATTATCCATCTAGCTTATTTATTTAACAATCTGGATACCTATTCATAGTACAATGTCTTCAATCCCAAAACTCATACTTCTCCAATGCCATCAGCGTCAGTGAGGGAAAAACAGGATTTGCGAGAACACAGTTTACCACATTACTGTGGTTGCAGGTTTTCAAATGTCTTTGTTTAAAAGGGGTACAGTTAACCCTTTCCTTCAAATATCTTTTGTTAAAGGAGCTCTACAAGTATGTACAAAGAAAAAGATTAGTGAAGACAAATATTGGTCCCTTACAGTCAGAAACGGGAGAATTTATAATGGGGAACAAGGAAATGGCAGAGCAATTAAACAAATACTTTGGTTCTGTCTTCACGGAAGAGGACACAAATAACTTCCCAGAAATGCTCGGGAACCAAGGGACTAGTGAGAAGGAGGAATTAAAGGAAATTGGTATTAGTAAAAAAAATAGTGCTGGAGAAATGAATGGGACTGAAAGCCGATAAATCCCTAGGGTTTGATAATCTGCATCCCAGAGTACTAAAAGAGGTAGCTATGGAAATAGTGGATGTATTAGTTGTCATCTTCCAAAATTCTGTAGATTATGGAACAGTTCCTGCAGATTGGAGGGTGGCAAATGTAACCCCACTATTTAAAAAAGGAGGGAGAGAAAACAGTGAACTGCAGACCAGTTAGCCTAACATCAGTAGTAGGGAAAATGCTAGAGTCTATTACAAAGGATGTGATAACAGAACACTTGAAAATATCAACGGGATTTATGAAAGGGAAATCATGTTTGACAAACCTATTGGAGTTTTTTGAGGATGTAACTGGTAGAATAGACAAAGGAGAACAGTGGATGTGGTTTATTTAGATTTTCAGAAGGCCTTTGATAAAGACCCACATTAGAGGTTAGTGTGCACAATTAAAGCACATGGGATTGGGGGTAATATACTGGCATGGATTGAAAATTGGTTAACATACAGGAAACAGAGAGTAGGAATAAATGGGTCTTTTTTGGGGTGGCAGGCTGTGACTAGTGGGGTACTGCAGGGATCAGTGCTTGGGCTCCAGCTAGTCACAATATACATCAATGATTTGGATGAGGGAACCAAATGTAATATTTCCAAGTTTGCTGACGACACAAAACTAGGTGGGATCATGAGTTGTGAGGAGGATGCAAAGAGGCTTCAAGGCGATTTAAACAAGTTGAGTGAGTGGGCAGATACATGGCAGATTGCAGTATAATGTGAATAAATGTGAAGTTATCCACTTCGGAAGGAAAAACAGAAAGGCAGAGTATTATTTAAATAGTGATAGATTGGGAAATGTTGATGTACAAAGGGACCTGGGTATCTTTGTACACCAGCCACTGAAAGCAAACATGCCGTTGCAGCAAGCAGTAGGAAGGCAAATGGTATGTTGGCCTTCATTGCAAGAGGATTTGAGTACAGGAGCAAGGGTGATTTACTGCAGTTATACAGGGCCTTGGTGAGACTACACCTGGAGTATTGTGTGCAGTTTTGTTCTCCTTACCTAAGAAAGGATATACTTGCCATGGAGGGAGTGCAGCGAAGGTTCACCAGACTGATTCCTGGGGATGGCAGGACTGTGGTATGAGGAGAGATTGGGTCGACTCGGCCTGTATTCACTCGAGTTTAGAAGAATGAGAGGGGATAAAATTCTGACAGTGGTTAGACAGACTGGATGCAGGGAGGATGTTTCCCCTGGCTGGGGGGTTCAGAACGAGGGGTCACAGTCTCAGGATACGGGGCAGGACATTTAGGACTGAGATGAGGAGAAATTTCTTCATTCAGAGGGTGGTGAACCTGTGGAATTCTCCACCACAGAAGGCTGTGGAGGCCAAGTCACTGAATGTGTTTAAGAAGGAGCTAGATAGATTTCTAGACACAAAAGGCATCAAGGGGTATGGGGAGAGAGCGGGAATATGGTATTGAGATAGAGGATCAACCATGATCATATTGAATGTCGGAGCAGGCTCGAAGGGCTGAATGGCCTACTCCTGCTCCTATTTTCTACGAACCCCACATCAGTAACTGGTTGTAGACGAAGGATTAACTCAAGAACAAAAGGGTGCAGTTACAAGAATTTTTTCGCAGAGTGTTATGAGAAATTGTGTTGTTCTATGACAAATGGCTTTTGAGGCAGAGCCAAGAACATAAAAAGAAAAGAATATATAAAGACACAAGCGAATAGCAAAGAAATGAGATGAGTTAACTCCAGTTTAACAGCAATCACCAATGCTTCCTCCTCTGCTGTACTTTCTATAATTTTGTGTTAGGGACATGGGAAACAGAACAATTTAGGAAAGAGTAGATGATCTTGACTTTACGTAACACCTTATCACATCTCTTTGAAATATATCAAAGCATTAAACGTCATTGATTTTTAAATGTGGTCACTGTTGTTCTGTAGGTAATTTTACAACACCAAGTTATAGTCCAACGCTTTTATTTTTTGTAGTTCTGTAGGTGAACATGGCAACCATTTTGTGCACAAAGTCTCTCAAAAAGTAATAAAATGTAAGTATCTTCAAAGTAACTTATGTACAACTCTCAGATCTCACTATTTTTTGTTTTCATGTATCTTAGAGTTATACAGCACGGATAGAGGCCCTTTGGCCCATCGTGTCCACGCCGGCCATCAAGCCCTGTCTACTCTAATCCCATATTCCAGCATTTGGTCCGTAGCCTTGTATGCTATGGCATTTCAAGTGCTCATCCAAATGCTTCTTGAATGTTGTGAGGGTTCCTGCCTCCACAACCCTTTCAGGCAGTGAGTTCCAGACTCCAACCACCCTCTGGGTGAAAAAGTTCTTTCTCAAATCCCCTCTAAACCTCCCGCCTTTCACCTTGAATCTATGTCCCCTTGTTATAGAACCCTCAACGAAGGGAAAAAGCTCCTTAGTATCCATCCTATCTGTGCCCCTCATAATTTTGTACACCTCAATCATGTCCCCCCTCAGCCTCCTCTGCTCCAAGGAAAACAAACCCAATCTTCCCAGTCTCTCTTCATAGCTGAAGCGCTCCAGCCCTGGTAACATCCTGGTGAATCTCCTCTGCACCCTCTCCAAAGCGATCACATCCTTCCTGTAGTGTGGCGACCAGAACTGCACACAGTACTCCAGCTGTGGCCTAACCAGTGTTTTATACAGCTCCATCATAACCTCCTTGCTCTTATATTCTATGCCTCGGCTAATAAAGGCAAGTATCCCATATGCCTTCTTTACCACCTTATCTACCTGTTCCGCCGCCTTCAGGGATCTGTGAACTTGCACACCAAGATCCCTCTGACCCTCTGTCTTGCCTAGGGTCCTCCCATTCATTGTGTATTCCCTTGCCTTGTTAGTCCCTCCAAAGTGCATCACCTCGCACTTTTCCGGGTTAAATTCCATTTGCCACTGTTCTGCCCATCTGACCAACCCATGTATATCGTCCTGCAGACTGAGGCTATCCTCCTCGCTATTTACCACCCTACCAATTTTTGTATCATCAGCGAACTTACTGATCATACCTTTTACATTCATATCCAAGTCATTAATGTAGACCACAAACAGCAAGGGACCCAGCACCGATCCCTGTGGTACCCCACTGGCCACAGGCTTCCAGTCACAAAAACAACCTTCGACCATCACCCTCTGCCTTCTGCCACTAAGCCAGTTTTGTATCCAAAGTGCCAAGGCACCCTGGATTCCATGGGCTCGTACCTTCTTGACCAGTCTCCTGTGGGGGACTTTATCGAAGGCCTTACTGAAATCCATGTATACCACATCCACTGCGTTACCCTCATCCACACGCCTAGTCACCCCCTCAAAAAATTCAATCAAATTAGTCAGATCTTGTAAAATATTTTTGTTTGGGATTCAGATTCATTTTAATATTGCAAAACATTCTATGTTGACCCATCTCATCCCATTCCCACTGTTACAAAAAATAAAACATTCTTATCTATTATATATTATTTTATGGTTTCTTTCCATCTTGTTGCAGTAGAAATGGGATTAAAACTAAGTTCATGTATAGAAATGGTGTTTGTATGACATGGGCATCAGGCAGGGAAGAGTAGAGATGAAGTAAATTTCAGGAAGCACTTGATATATGGTTATTTATTGCTGCTATTGCTCTTGAATGAAGACTTGTCTCACAAGTTTTCCAATCTGTTCTTGGGAAGAAGCCATGACATTCAATTCAAATAAATCTCCTGTGGATTTTTTGAAAGTATATTTTTATTTGGAAGCATTATTTCAGTTGGAGAGATATATTTTTAATGTCCTGTCTTCAGAGTCCTGAAGGAAGATTCCAAGCTGATTTGCTCCACATTGGCAGTCATTCTGAAGCCATCAGAGACAGTGGTGGACCTAATGGTAGGTCAGCTGTGAACCATGAAATAAGATGAATCATGGACCATGTTTCAGTTGCAGTTCCAGTGAGTGGTTGTGCAGCAAGAGTGGTCTTGTTTTTTTCTATATCAGAGGAGGATAGTTAAGCCTACTGTAAATCTATTCTTGCTACTGTTCAGTTTTCTGTTTACTGTTCAATAAATCTGTCTTATAGTTCATAGCCTAAGCCACGGTAATGAAGTCAAAGAAACAGGGGTTTTCTGTTAGACCCTTGAGCTTGATACGATACTGGGCAGGTAATGGCACACCAATTCACAGGTGGTGAGGATACACTTATAGAAGTGGCCTTTGAAGCTGAACCCAACAAAAATACCTTCTGTAAAAAATCTCAAAATATGACACATCCCAAACTGATGGGGACTTATTTCATAATTTAGTAACTCTAAGCTACTTTTCAGTTCATCCATTCTTGGAGTTATTCTGAGCTGATAATCCTTAGTTTGTTTTAAAAATTAACATGTATAACTAGATTATTTTTGGGTGAATGACATCATCATTCACTTTATATGAGTTTGGGATGTGTCATTTTATTAAATATGACACAAAAAACCCCTAAAGGTTGAATATTAAGTGGGTGCTCGAAATGTAGTATCTAATTAAATGTCAGATTCTGTAGATAAAGATAATAAATGTCTGAACTTAAGCACTGCATTTTTAAAAAAGTATTCATTTCAGGGCGACTGCTAACCTGGTAGTTGCTTTCCCACATGTCTCCTTTATATAACAGATCCTCTTGTTCGTTAGGCTGAAGTTACAATATATATTTTGACTGGAGTCAGGAAATTTAGAGTTGTATGCACCCCATCCAAACACTGTTCCCTCTCCCATTGTTGACACATCTGTCGGGTGATCTGGATAAATACTCTCCGAGACTTTTTTTAACTTTTAGATTCTGGTTGATTTTAAATATTTTTTTAACTTCAACAGATTTTGATTTTAAAAAAATTGGAAGAATAAGTGACTTTTAGGTACATTCACATTCACTGGCTGTTCACTTCTTGAAGTCACCTTTACAGTTGCTCTCCCCCTTCTATCTTTGCCAGTTCCCCATTCCCCCATATTCAGAGGAAACCTTCCCCTCCAACCCCTCTTCCTAATCCATAGCTGCATTATTTTCCTCAAATCTCCTTCCCCCAACTTAAAGGCACCATCCCTCCCAAGTTGCTCCTCACAGTTCACAGAGCCCTTGTCCGTGCCCACTCCCCCACACCCCTCCCCCCCCTCACAAAGCCCCCCCCCCCCGACACCCCTCCCCCCCAGTTTAGAAGGCATCTTACTTCCTCAATCTCCTACCTGCTGATTCTGGCTGCAGCTTGTACTTAATGTTGCTGCTTCATTTCAGGAACTCAGTCTGTGCATCAGCCGGAGATTCCTGTTTTATTTAATGACCAAGAATTCCCATTTGCAGCATAGAGTTTGGTCTTGGAACAAGGCAGCAGTGCAAGTTACAAGTTAAAGGCAGGACCAGCAGCAAGAAGAATGTCTGTGGATGCAGCACCATCTTCCGACCAGAACCCTTGGGGCAGCAAATCAACTCTTGCCGCACAAGCTCCTGTAATAGTAGGCTGGATGGACCAAAGGTCTTCTGCTGCCTGAAACTGTGTTATTATCCATTGCCAGTGGATCTCTTAATAGTTGCATTCAGCTGTTTGCCTAACATATTGATTCACTCTTTTAATGTCGTATGTTATCTGATTCCTGCTCACGTATTTTCTCCTTATTTATAGGTTCTTTCTGACTGATTAATTTAATCTGATCTCCTTTCTTGTTACTTATTTATGGTTTTCTGCCAGTTCGTGTTTCTCCTTTCCTGTTTTGCTTCCTCATCCCTATTCTCTTCAGCTTCTGCTTTTTTTCTTTCCTCCAACTTCCAATTCTGAGCTCTTTCTCCCTTGGTAAAAGGTGGACCAGGGAGTACATGAGATTGGCAGATCAGAACTGTACATTATACAAGTACCTGCACTTTCTGTTTAACATGCAGTTGAGCCAGAAGCAGCTAGAATGTGTGAGTAGGAAATTGCTCATGCTGGAAGGATGGATGAAGAGGAAGGCGAGCCCAAGTTATCCAAAACTGTTACGCTCTGCATGGTTTCCTTCACTCCACTCGAGCTGTAAAAATATCTTAAACATCTGGCCCACCAACAATGGCTGCGAGGTGACCGTAGATTCATTGGATAGTGGCAACCACCTGTGTGGACTGGAAAACCAAACCACATGCTCAACAATTTTTTTTTTATTCGTTCATGGGATGTGGGCGTCGCTGGCAAGGCCAGCATTTATTGCCCATCCCTAATAGCCCTTGAGAAGGTGGTAGTAAGCCGCCTTCTTGAACCGCTGCAGTCCGTGTGTTGAAGGTTCTCCCACAGTGCTGTTAGGAAGGGAGTTTCAGGATTTTGACCCAGCGACGATGAAGGAACGGCGATATATTTCCAATTCAGGATGGTGTGTGACTTGGAGGGGAACGTGCAGGTGGTGTTGTTCCCGTGCAGGTGGTGTTGTTCCCATGTACCTGCTGCTCTTGTCCTTCTAGGTGGTAGAGGTCGCGGGTTTGGGAGGTGCTGTCGAAGAAGCCTTGGTGAGTTGCTGCAGTGCATCCTGTGGATGGTACACACTGCAGCCACTGTGCGCCGGTGGTGAAGGGAGTGAATGTTTAGGGAGGTGGATGGGGTGCCAATCAAGCGGGCTGCTTTGTCCTGGATGGTGTCGAGCTTCTTGAGTGTTGTTGGAGCTGCACTCATCCAGGCAAGTGGAGAGTATTCCATCACACTCCTGACTTGTACCTTGTAGATGGTGGAAAGGCTTTGGGGAGTCAGGAGGTGAGTCACTCGCCGCAGAATACCCAGCCTCTGACCTGCTCTCGTAGCCACAGTATTTATATGGCTGGTCCAGTTAAGTTTCTGGTCAATGGTGACCCCCAGGATGCTGATGGTGGGGGATTCGGCAATGGTAATGCCGTTGAATGTCAAGGGTAGGTGGTTAGACACTCTCTTGTTGGAGATGGTCATTGCCTGGCACTTGTCTGGCGCGAATGTTACTTGCCACTTATGAGCCCAAGCCTGGATGTTGTCCAGGTCTTGTTGCATGCGGGCTCAGACTGCTTCATGATTTGAGGGGTTGCGAATGGAACTGAACACTATGCAATCATCAGCAAACATCCCCATTTCTGACCTTCTGATGGAGGGAAGTTCATTGATGAAGCAGCTGAAGATGGTTGGGCCGAGGACACTGCCCTGAGGAACTCCTGCAGCAATGCCATGGGGCTGTGATGATTGCCCTCCAACAATCACTACCATCTTCCTTTGTACTAGGTATGACTCCAGCCACTGGAGAGTTTTCCCCCTGATTCCCATTGACTTCAATTTTACTAGGGCTCCTTGGTGCCACACTTGGTCAAGTGCTGCCTTGATGTCAAGGGCAGTCACTCTCACCTCACCTCAGGAATTAGCTCTTTTGTCCATGTTTGGACCAAGGCTATAATGAGGTCTGGAGCCGAGTGGTCCTGGCGGAACCCAAACTGGGACGTTGGCTGAAAGGTATGATTCTGTGAGTATGGCTATGTCAGGCTGTTGCTTGACTAGTCTGTGGGACAGCTCTCCCAATTTTGGCACAAGTCTCCAGATGTCAGTGAGGAGGACTTTGCAGGGTTGACTGGGCTTGGTTTGCCATTGTCGTGTCCGGTGCCTAGTGGTCCGATGCCGGGTGATCCTTCCGGTTTCGTTTTTGATATGACTTTTTTTTTGCGAGATTTTACAACTGAGTGGCTTGCTAGGCCATTTCAGAGGGCAATTAAGAATCAACCACATTGCTGTGGGTCTGGAGTCACATACAGGCCAGACCGGGTAAGGACGGCAGGCTTCCTTCTCTGAAGGAATTAATGAACCAGATGGGTTTTTACGACAATCCGGTAGTTTCATGGCCATCATTACTGATACTAATATTTTAATTCCAGATTTTATTTAATTAATTGACTTAAATTATTTAATTCATTGACCTTTGTTGCATGATTTATTGTTTTTTTAAAAATGGACAGCCCATTAAAGAAACTTAATGTCCAGCTGAAAATTAATGGATGTAAAACCTAGCAGCAGTACGCTGGAACTCCAGGAAGCAGAACAGGGGGATTGAGGGAGGCGCTTTCAAGGCCTGGCGGTGGGATTGAGGGAGGCGCTTTCAAGGCCTGGCGGTGGGATTGAGGGAGGCGCTTTCAAGGCCTGGCGGTGGGATTGAGGGAGGCGCTTTCAAGGCCTGGCGGTGGGATTGAGGGAGGCGCTTTCAAGGCCTGGCGGTGGGATTGAGGGAGGCGCTTTCAAGGCCTGGCGGTGGGATTGAGGGAGGCGCTTTCAAGGCCTGGCGGTGGGATTGAGGGAGGCGCTTTCAAGGCCTGGCGGTGGGATTGAGGGAGGCGCTTTCAAGGCCTGGCGGTGGGATTGAGGGAGGCGCTTTCAAGGCCTGGCGGTGGGATTGAGGGAGGCGCTTTCAAGGCCTGGCGGTGGGATTGAGGGAGGCGCTTTCAAGGCCTGGCGGTGGGATTGAGGGAGGCGCTTTCAAGGCCTGGCGGTGGGATTGAAGGAGGCGCTTTCAAGGCCTGGCGGTGGGATTGAGGGAGGCGCTTTCAAGGCCTGGCGGTGGGATTGAGGGAGGCGCTTTCAAGGCCTGGCGGTGGGATTGAGGGAGGCGCTTTCAAGGCCTGGCGGTGGGATTGAGGGAGGCGCTTTCAAGGCCTGGCGGTGGGATTGAGGGAGGCGCTTTCAAGGCCTGGCGGTGGGATTGAGGGAGGCGCTTTCAAGGCCTGGCGGTGGGATTGAGGGAGGCGCTTTCAAGGCCTGGCGGTGGGATTGAGGGAGGCGCTTTCAAGGCCTGGCGGTGGGATTGAGGGAGGCGCTTTCAAGGCCTGGCGGTGGGATTGAGGGAGGCGCTTTCAAGGGAGGCGGTTTCAAGGCCTGGCGGTGGGATTGAGGGAGGCGCTTTCAAGGGAGGCGGTTTCAAGGCCTGGCGGTGGGATTGAGGGGGAGAGGAGGTGACATTTTTAGTTTTAAAAAAATGGATTTTTCATGGCGTTGCTCACAGGAGGCTCATATCAACGGGTTCAGAAAATAGCTGCAGCTGTACCAGGAGCACAGGTAGAAACCACAGGAGGGAAAATTGTTTTACACATTTCCAACAGTCGTTGGGCAATTTTAATGAGTAAATTAAAATATTTTTTGCTAGGTCTTCGAAGTTCTTGTTTGTTATTTTGTAAATTATATGTTACCTTGTGTAGTCAGCTGGCTGACAAAATATGATGACAGTTGAAAAGAAAGTTAAGAATTGTTTTTTTTTGGTAGATGACTGCTACTTGTTAATTGCTTCTTTTCATCCATCCTTCGTGGTTGTTCATTGGAAATTTATGTACCTGCTTTTCTCTTTTTTGATTTGTATGCCCCTCAACCATCCATTTGTGATTTGTCGCTGTGTTGCTAATGTGTATATAATATGCAAAGAGATCCTCCATTGTGTTTCTATTGATGATCTGAGATCTCGAGCATAGTTGTGATGTTTGGCTGCAAACTGACCTGTCCCATTAAGGGCATATCTGTGGGAATCTAGGTAATTGTTGGTTACAGTTGTAATTAATCAGATCAATTAAAAGTTAATAAATGGCCTTTACGTTTCAGGCACCAAATTCTTAACTGCTTTTCTGTGTTTTTAAGAAAGATGTATCAGGAATATTATGAGTGAATGGATATAAAGTACAGTGTTGTTAAGTAATTTGGAACAACTGTACATTATATAGGTACCTGCACTTTCTGCTAAGCATGCAGTTGATACTGTGATAGGTACAGTAATTTGTTAAAGAATACAAAATAACAAGCTTTGCAGTTGGGCAAGTGGAGCATATTTCAACATTTATTACCTCAGCCATTCCCTGTGCCTCCACAAGATGATCTTCTTTGTGTCCCTAATCGGCCCCACCTTTCCTTTGACTACTGTAGGGAATTCCTTATTTTGTGTGATTCTTGGACACAGGATGAATAGTTAAGCAAAGAAAGTCACCCTCACTAACGGTTAATCAGAAGTAATTATTTAATAATGTTTTCATTCATACGAGCATTCACAAAGCAAAATCAAACCATATAAATGACTTTCCTTTATAAAATCCCGTTATACATTTAATAATTCGCAACATTATTATTTAATGACTTAACAAATCATACTCACATCAGACAAAACATTAATACATATACAACCTTTAAACCAAGGATTTTGCTCATCGGGCCTGAAGGTGGATCAGCTCTTCAGAAGTCGAGGTCCTCTTCTTCTTGCGTGATATTCAACTGCAGTGTGCATTCTTTGTGACTGCCAGGCAGTGAAGAGAGAGAGCCCCTGTTTTTCTCTCAAATACTTCTTTTTATATTTTTTTTACCAATAGGATGTAGGATTGGGGAGGGTCATTCTTTTTGTCCAATCGCTCCCTGATGCTGTGCCTCAATCATTAACATAACTCAGTGATTGACAGTTTAAGCTTTGATCATGTGACTGGAGACCCTTTGATGTTGAAAAGACCATGGGGCCGATTTGGAAATGGAATTTTGGGGGCTGCGGAACTACGAAAATCGGGAAATCCCAAGCAGGTACGGAAGCCGGCAAATAATGCCAGCGGGATGATATTTAAACCAATTATTAAGATTGTTGATCTTGTTGAAGTACTTAATTTTGTGGAGATTGAGGCAGGAGAATGATTTTCATTCAACCTCTGCATGTTGTGGGAAATACTCCATGTTGTAGGAGACGTGTTTCAGCCAGCAGCCATTTGAACATTTAAATGCCTGTTTAACAGATGGGGATAAAAGTTGAATTCTTGCAGCAGGGCACTCAGTTCTCTCAGACAATTTTTTGGCTGGGAGATCTTTGTGTTTGGACTGAAAATTCTTGGTTTATAGTCAGAATTGTTCTGTTTATGCATATTTACCAACTTTCCGGACCCCCTCAAACTGACAACATCAGGATGGTGGTGCGCGATGGCTGCGTTCACCACTACATCCGAGGACGAGCAACATCACCATCCTCGCCAAGCATGGCATGCACTTTCGCCACTTGGAGTTCCACCACACAGTGCTGTGCCACAGGGACCTGCACAAGAGCATGAAGGGGAACAACAGGGGGAGCGACGTCGCAGGAGGGTCTACAGACCGAGGCTCAGCTTCCTGGTCCACTCTGAGGAGCAGTGCATATGGAGGCTGAGAGTGAGTCACCAGGTGGTTGCAGACGTCTGTAGTCTCCTTCATGTCGAGCTGCTCCTGACTGGGCCTGGTGGCATCTCATTACCCATCGCTGTTAAAGTGACCACTGCCCTCAACTTCTTCGCCTCTGGATCATTCCAGGGTGCCACCAGGGACATCACCGGGGTCTCTCAGTCGTCTGCACACAAGTGCCTAAGGCAGGTCACCGACGGCTTGTTTCACAGGGCTTCGCAATATGTTAACTTCCTCATGGTCGACCTCAGCCAGATGGAGAGGGCATTGGGATTCCACTCTGTGCTGGCTTTCCACGGGTGCAGGGTGCAATTAATACACACTTAGGTAGCAATACGAGCACTTCTCCACGAGCCAGGACTGTTCATCAACAGAAAGGGGTATCACTCCATCAACACTCAGTTCGTTTGTGACCACCGCAAAAGATTCCTTCGCACGTGCGCCAGATTCCCTGGCAGCTGCCATGATTCCTTCATTCTGAGGGAATCCAACATCCCAGGGCTCTTCCACACACCGAACACCATTAGGGGCTGGCTCCTCAGGGACAAGGGATACCCCCTGCACATGTGGCTCAGGACACCTCTGAGGAACCCCATCACCGAGCAACAGTGTTGATCCAACGACAGCCACATGGCCACCAGGTCTATAATTGAACATGCGATAGGACTGCTTAAGATGCGATTTTGGTGCCTCGATCGTTCTGAGGCAGTGCTTCAGTACGCACCAGAGAGAGTGGGTCACATTATGGTAGTGTGTTGTGTCCTGCACAACATGGCACAACAGAAAAGGTACCGCTTGAGGAGGCCCCATCCACATCTGCCATCCACATTGAGGAGGAGGAACCCATGGGCAGAGCAGCGGCTCAACTGGCTGCACGTGAGGCAAACTGATATATGAACGGTTCTCCTAACATCAAAACGTGAAAAGAGTCCAGTCCTCACACCACCTAGCAAGACCAGCGCCAACACCAGCCCCCTCCCACCCCCCTCCCCGCACAAAACAGTCCTGCAACTACACCTACACCCACTGTAAAGTGATCCACTGCATGGCGTCGAGTATCATTCATGGTGAAGCACATGAAAGGGCGCTATCACAAAAGCCAGTCAAGAATGGGTAAGACGTGGCAGTTGTGGTGAGAATGATAACATTTAATGTGAATATAACAAAAAAATATATAAATGAAAAACATGACAGTCTGACAGACACTCTTGTGCATACCCTTCGTGATCACAAATCCTTCGCCTTTCTCTTCCTACCACTTCTACGTGGTGCATCCCCTGTGGCTGTAGCAGAGGTAGTGGCAGGTTGCTCATGTTTATGCCCTGACTGCTTCGATGCTTTCGGCCTACGCCCTCTGGGTTTTGGAGCCCGTGAGGGTCCCTCCAAAGACTGCTCCACCTGCACCAGTGCATGGGGCAGACTCGGCCACCTAGAGAGGAGGCAGCATTGCTGGTACTGTTTGGGGGGGAGGCGCAACGGGTGAGACGTGGGAGTGCTTTCTGTGGCATCCTCACTTCCATGTTCCCTTTCGCCATCATCCCTCTCCTGGGCCAGGCCCACATCACTCCTACCACCCTGTTGGACAACAGTTTGGAGGACATGTATGATGTCTTGGAAGCCCAGTTGTCAAGTTTCTGACAGCCTGTTTAAGGCAGCAGAATGCCGTTCACCCTGAGTCTGAACGGCCGTTGTCAGATCCTGAATGAACTCATTTGTGAGCTGTGCTTGAAGCTCAATGGAGGCTAGCCTTCTCTCCATCGCAGACCATCCCGCACTTACCTGTGCCGCCATTCCAATAATGCAGGAGTTGGACTCCTCCATCCTCTGATGGAGGAGTCCACTGACACAGACTCTCCACAGCTGCCCCTGCCACCAGTGTCTGCTCGTGCTCACTTGTGTGTGGTGACTCACCAGGTGCCAACCCAACTGATTAACTGCTCGGACCCACCGAGGTGTAAGTATCTGCGCTGGTGGATGGCTCACTAAAATGTGATGGTGCGCCCTCAGAGGCCGGAAGCTCCTCTGAGGAATCGTCCTCTCCCGTCACTGTGGTCGCTGAAGGACCTGCAAGAGAACGGAAGGCGATATTAAGCATCATCACAGGTGTGTCATGTAGCGATGAGCATACTGAAGTGTTCAACATGTCCATCATTGTTAAGATCAATTCATGTTGTGTGTGATGAATGTCAATATTGTGTCACCAGACGTTTGTGGGGTGCCAGTCTCGGTGTCCCCGACGGACAGGCACTCGAGGGTGTGGCTGATCTCCAGGGCCTCCTGCTGCACGTCTGTGAAAGGGAGAAAGTACAGACATGTGAGTGAGTGAGGGTAAAGTGGTCAGCCGAGGACCGAGGAATGCATTGGTTTGAGTGAGACTGACCGTGAAAGAGATGCATCAGAGGGTGAGTATAAGACAGATCCATCATATTGGATGAGGATTGGGGTGAGTGGTAGTGGTGGGGTGACTGATGGGGAGGTGAGGAAGTGCAGGTCAGTTGAGGATGAGCCTTAAGTGGGTGTGAGGAGTGATGTGATGGAGTAGTCTCGGCAGTGCAATTTGCGTTAGGGGGGACGGGTGGGGGAGGTGATGTGCACCACGAAATGCAGGAGAATCAGTCAGTGTACTCATTTTTGCTGATCTAGTTATGTCATTGAACCACTTCCTGCACTGGACCTAGGTGCGAGAGATGTCGCTGCTACTGGTGAACCTCCTCTGCCACCTCGAACCAGGCCTTCTTGGTGGCAGAGGCAGGGTGCTTCCTTCCATCAGCGGGGTAAAACATTCCTCTCCTCCTCTTCACCCCAGTCAGTAGCAGCTGGAGTGAGTCATCATTAAATCTTGAAGCAGCCTTGCCCCTGTGCTGGTCCATTGTGTTTTTTGGTGTTTGCTCCAGCAAAAGCCTTTGGAGCAATGGCCCTTTAAATAGAGCCACTCCAGCTGACAGCCTGTTATGCGGGTGCGTAGTCCGCCCAATGCGCAGCTTTCGGACGACAAACCCAGAAGCCACATTAAGGGGCACCAATTGACTTGCGTTCGCGTGGGGTAAGGTAAGTTTTTATTTTTCGTGTTTGCCATGCGCCCATTGACACCCCCCGCTGCCATCCCGCCACCCTTTCAAAATTGAGCCCCATGTGTTCGTACAATGGGTTGTAAAAGACTCCTTACATTTCTATGCCCAGACATTCTTAATGGTCCTTGCATCTCCAATTTAGATTGCTTCAGTGGCGTCAAATCCATTCCTTATACCATTTGACCATATGTTGGGTGCAACACTGTTTGATGTTTTACAAATCCCAGTTCTTTTGAACAGATTATCAGATAGGAATGAGAGGCCCACTGCTTTTTTTCACACCTACCATTGCCTTCCTGATCCAAAGCCTTTGATGTCTGTCTTTGTTGCCTTTTCTTACATTACCCCCTGCTGTGTTGAAAAGCTTGTGCTTCCAAACGCCTGTGTGTTTTGAAAATTTGACAATGCTTTAAGCTCAATATTATCCATCTGGTTTATTTATTTAATAATCTAGATATCTGTCCGCAGTACAATGTCTTTGATCCCAAACTTCTCCAATGCCATCAGCATCAGTGAGGGAAAAACAGGATTTACGAGAACACAGTTTACCACATTACTGTGTTTCCAGGTTTTCAAATGTCTTTGTTTAAAAGGGGTACAGTTAACCCTTTCCTTCAAATATCTTTTGTTGAAGGGGTTTTGAACCCCACAGTACCCTTTCACTATTTATATGTTTATAAAAGACTTTTGGGTTCCCCTTTATGTTAGCCACCAATCTATTCTCACATCTTTGCCCCACTTATTTCCTTTTTTAGACCTCCTCTGAATTCAACTTGGTTCTCTACCATATTATGAACCTTACATTTGCCATAAGCCTCCTTTTTCTGTTTCATTTTAATGTCTATATCTTTAGTCATCCAGGGAGCTCCAGGTTTGGATGCCCTTCCATTCCCTCTTATGGGAATGTGTCTACTCTGTACCCGAACCATCTCCGCCTTGAAGGATTCCATTGTTCAAATACTGTTTTGCCTACCAATTTTTGATTCCAATCTGCCTGAGCAAGATCCCTTTTTAACTCACTGAAATTAGCCCTCCTCCAGCTAAGAATGTTTACACTTGATTATTCCTTGTCCTTTTCCATAACATCAACCGCACTACTCTCATCATCCCTCTCAATTAAATGTGTATTCTACATATTGAATTTGATAAAATACCACATAATAGACTTGTTAGCAAAATTAAAGGCCATGGCATTAAAGGGTCAGTAGCAGCGTGGATACAAAATTGGCTAGGGGACAGAAGGCAGAAGGTAGTGGTGAACAGTTGTTTTTCAGATTGGAGGGAAGTATACAGCGGTGTTCCCCAGGGGTCGGTAATAGGACCACTGCTCTTTTTGATATATTAATGACCTGGACTTGGCTATACAGGGCATCATTTCAAAGTTTGCTGATGACACAAAACTCGGAAATGTACTAAATAATGTGGAGTACAGTGACAGACTTCAGGAGGATATAGACAGACTGGTAAAATGGGCAGACTCATGGCAGTTGAAAGTGTGAAGTGATGCAATTTAGTAGGAAGAATGAGGACAAGCAATATAAACTAAATGGTACAATTTTGAAGGGAGTGCAGGAACAGAGAGACCTGGGGCTATATGTACACAAATTTTTGAAGGTGGCAGGACAAGTTGAGAAGGCTGTTAAAAAAGCATTTGGGATCCTTGGCTTTATTAATAGAGGCATAGAGCACAAAAGCAAGGAAGTTATGCTATACCACATAAAACACTAGTTAGGCTTCAGCTGGAGTGTTGTGTTCAATTCTGGACACCACACTTTTGGAAGGATGTCAAGACCTTAGAGAGGGTGCGGAGGAGATTTACTCGAATAGTACCAGGGATGGGGGATCTTCAGTTATGTGGAGAGGCTGGAGAAGCTGGTGATCGGCATAAGAGCCAGAGGTGACATGAGGCAACATTTTTTTATGCAGCGAATTGTTATGATCTGGAATGCACTGCCTGAAAGAGCAGTGGAAGCAGATTCAATAGTAACTTTCAAAAAGGAATTGGATAAATACTTGAAGGGAAGAGAATTACAGGGCTATGGGGAAAGAGCAGGGGAATGGGACTAATTGGAAAGCTCTTTCAAAGAGCTGGCAGAGGCACGGTGGGCTGAACGGCCTCCTCCAGTGCTATACCTACTATGGTATCATGCAGCTGGGGTTTTCCTTCGAGCAGAAAAGGTTAAGAGGAGATTTGATAGAAGTGTTCAAAATCACGAACAGTTTTGATAGAGTAAATAAGGAGAAACTGTTTCCAGTGGCAGAAGGGTTGGTAATCAGAGGACACAGATTTAAGGTGATAGGCAAAAGAACCAGAGGCGACGCGAGTAAGCATTTTTTTCGCAGCGAATTGTTATGATCTGGAATCCACTGCCTGAAAGGGTGGTGGAAGCAGATTCACTGGTAACTTTCAAAAGGGAATTGGATAAATACTTGAAGGAAAAAAATTTACAAGGCAATGGGAAAAGAGCAGGGGTGTGGGACTAATTGGATAGCTCTTTCACAGAGCCGGCACAGGCATGATGAGCTGAATGGCCTCCTTCTGTGCTGTACCATACTATGATACTATGAACTGACAATAGCTGACATTTTACAGTTGGAGTATATTACCCTAAGATTACACAATCTGGGCACAGGTCCCATAAATCACTCAAACTGCTATCTGAAAATGTTTCGAAAAACTTTTTTTCCTCAATAACTGATGTTTCTACGATCCAATATTAAAATGTATATATTTCACAACAAAGTAATTTATTTTATTCATTTAATTGTTTATTGTGTCTTTTAATGCCTTCAATTAAAGTTTTCACTTGAAGGACTCAGCCTCTCTCAAAAGCCAAGGTTTGGATTTGATATTTTTGCCCACATCCATGACTGAGTTGAATTTTGATTGTGTCGTCTGAGCGTGTGCATTGTACCTAATTTCCCAGGATGCATCAGTGTCACTCAGTTGACTGTAATGATTGCACATTTTCTTTTACCTTCTGGAAGGTTTTGTCCTGTAAGTTTTTCTTCAAATAATCTTGAAAAACAAGATGACAAATTTTAAAAGCTGTGTTGAGGTAAATTTTATATTGAGTAATTTTGGAGGCTGTGTGTGTGTGTGAGAGAAAAAAAATGTCAGTGTTGCAAATACACACCTGTTGTAACTTTTATTTTGTGTTCTATATTGTATTAAACTGGGGGAGGATGAGAGAGAGGTGAAAAAGGGAGTGTGTATACTTTCTTTATTTAATGTTACTTCAATTGTCAGTTGTATTTTGAAGCAACTGATTAATTCCATCTGTGTTCTGATGACAGTCCAGATCAATACTAATCACATACATCTGTGAGAGTGAGATCCTAATGAGATGGGGGCTGAGATAAATATGGAGAAATCAGACAAGCAGTTGTTCTTTTGACTGTGATTTATCTTTCTAAAAAGATGTTGAATTTTGGAAGCAAAGAATGGGTGAGTAGGAGGGAAAATGGTTAAGAGGAGGGGTGGGGGCCTCCAACGTCTTGGCACCTACCCTTAGGGCAAGGAGTGGGAGTGGATAGGAGGTTAAGGGTGAGGTGAATGACAGTGGAGTAAGGGGAAGGGGATGAGACAGGGGTTTACTGGGTTATCCAAAGGGGAAAAGATAGAGGTTTGATGGAAATGAGGGGCTAATAGAAAGGGGGAATGGGGAATGGGTAGTGGGTAGTTGAAGGGGCAGAGGGCACGATCAGAGGAAAGGGGTCGGGGGAGCATGAGTGATTGGGGAAGGAAGCCACTGACGGCTATGTTTTCCCTGCAGTCCCCATCCCAAATGCAGCCTGCAGCCACTGGTGGCTCATTTCTCTGCTGCACCAGGCCATATCACTCATCACCTCTTATGCGCAATGGTAGAAGAACAAGACGTAGGGAGAAGCAGAATGGGACAGAAAGAGAAGCAAAAAGAAAAGCTGAGGGGAGAGAAGTAGTATAGAAGAGTCAGAGAATCAACAACACAAAAACATCAGAGACAGGTCGGAGGGCGGCCACATTCTTTGATTTTCCATGTGCAATGCCATGGGAGATCAACTCGTGTTTTTATAAATAGAGTAATTTAGGTTTCATTTCGGTGCTGTAGGGAAATTCAGTAAATGACAGCTCAATTGGAGTTGTAGATCAAATGTGTTATTACATTGGGCAGAAAAAGGTTTATTTCAGTCCCAAGGGCAAGGAAGGATAAGATATTCAATTGGGAAAATCAGAGAGCTATCCCTTTTAGAGGCCCATCCTATTGAGAGTCTTCCAAGCAGAAACAATGATATTTTCTTCATCTATTAGGCTCCTTTTTGTTGAATTTTATTTAGGTCACTTGCTAACAGCATGAGCTGTTGCATTGCATGTGAGAAATGCGTATTGCAGTATGAGCATGAGAGAAATGAGCATTGCCATATTATATTGTTTTGTAAAACTAAACACAAAAAACTCTCAACACCATTGGACATCTACATTATGGCCTACAAGGCAGCAGGACATTTGTGACAGAAAATCTTCAATATTTGCAGCATTTGAGAGAGCATGACCAGAGTTCTGGTCTCCAGGTGCAGTGCAACAAGATACCAGCATATGGTGCTGCAGCTGCTCGCTCTCAAACCAAGAAAGCCACAGGGCAATCTACAGACATCCCAAGTATGAAGGAAGAATTGATAGCAGAATTTAAGTCCCAAACTGAGCAATCTTGGGACAAAAGAGGATTGAATCCTATCTGGGTCAGTAGCTTTAAGTTCATTTTGAAGACTTACAGTAATTGCACATATCTTTCTTCTCAAGTTATTCAGGTGAGCAGGGATGGTATTTCACACTGGATCCAGCAGAGGCCAGCAGAGGAGGATGTGATCCCTTTAAGCTGCTGTAGGGGCCAGTGTCCTTCCACAGGGACTTTCCATCCCTCTCCCTGCTTTACAGGCAAAAATCCCCCATAACAATTGGAACTGGACTGAACACCAGAAATTCACGTGACCATCGGGCTGGCAGAATTCCTGCCCTGCCGCACTTATAGTGGCACTGTTGCCAAGAAGAAGAATCTAGGCCAACATGTCTAGCTGTACACGTACA
The DNA here is from genome assembly GCF_035084215.1 of Heptranchias perlo. Classification (NCBI taxonomy): domain Eukaryota; kingdom Metazoa; phylum Chordata; class Chondrichthyes; order Hexanchiformes; family Hexanchidae; genus Heptranchias; species Heptranchias perlo. Next base: position 40,767,221 of record NC_090341.1, on the reverse strand, counting down.
ATGATATTTTATGTGTCTTCTATGAGTTACATTCAGCTACAACTGGAAATACAGCATTATCATTAAGTATGTTACTTAATCATGAGTTTGGGGATGGTTCCATCATCATTCCCTTGTAAATTAATGGAGTGGAGCTCCGTCCATTTTTAATGTGGTAATATCGTTGGGGACATAAATCATTATTTCCAGACATCTTTATAGTGCACTTCTGATCCTTGGTGGTCTCATAGTGGTATGGATATTATCTGCTTTTCTGATGGTCTATTGATGGAATGACTTCAACTTTATTAGTATTTTGAAAATATGAATATTGGGCCTTCTGCAGCTGATGAACTGTCATGCTCATTGTTAATAAGCTTAGAGCTAAGTAGAGAAAAAGTACAGCATAGAAAGATAGAAAAGTAATTTTCTGTACACTGAGAAAACAGAAAATGAGTAGCAATTTTCATGTGATTACTTACATGTCAGGTTTAGAAAGGAATCTAAGAAATTACAGGTTTTCATCATTTTTTTTTCTTCTGCTGAAAGTTGTTTGGATGGCATGATGCTATAAGGCAAAAGAAACAGTTTGTAGCATTGGTTGATGTGGCGTAACAAAACAGAAAAATGTCCACTAATGTATCTACAGTGAAACCTGTAAATTAGGGACACCGAAGGGACTTGCATCAGGTGTCCTTTTTTTGCAAGTGTCCTTATTTTCAAAATGGTCATTGTATGTACGGTAAATAGAATGTGTCAAATATCTCGGGATTGGCTGTATTTCCTGCAGCGTTCCTTTTTTTTCACCTTCACCTGGGATCATGCCTAATTCTGGAGCCCTGCTAATGGGATGTTATTTCAGTTCATTTTCTATTTGTTTGGTTTCCCAATTCATTGCTATCCCAGGGTCCTTTTCCATTGAGGGAGGGATATCCTGATCCTCGGCAGCCTGCACAGGGCGAGGTGGCTGCTGTAGGGCCAGAGTGCCTGGGAGACCCCAGCCAAATTGGGGGGAATTAATGTCCCGTAGACCCATGTCCAGGACTTCCTCCCTCTGTGCTGGGGGGTGGATAGGGGGGGATTGTTAGCAGCTCATAAGCACATCAGCACCTGACTTACTGGTGGAGTAAACAGGTGGACAACTCTGGATGGAGGCGTTCCTGGAGGTTGTATCCCATGATACCCATAGTGTTATTGGATTTACCTATATAAAGGCTGGGTCCCCTGTAAATGAGAACCTTTATTTGTGGTTCCGGCCAGCAGTTGTTGTGTGAGAAGTTCCAAGAACCAGGAGGCCACCCATGAGCAGGCGAAGAGGGGAAACCGAGGGCGGGGAAAAGGGTAACCAATATCTCCATCTCTTCCCCCATTCCCCAGTCTCCCTCTCCCCTCGGCAATTTCAAGCCCCATCCCATCTCCACCCCCCCCCCCCCCCCTGCGATTTCAGGCCTCCTCCTCCCCCCCGCCCCCCCACCGCCTCCACCCTCGGCAATATCAAGCCCCCCCGCCCCCCTACCGACCCCGTGCGATTTCAGGACCCCCGAATGCCGAGTCTTTCCGCCCCCACCCCAGGTACAGCAGTTTCCTTTTTTTGTGAAATGAGGAGTTCTTTACCCAGCATCCCTAGTGGCAGAGAAACCGCTCTATCCCTGGGATAGAGCTGTGCAAGCATTCAATTCCAGAGACAGAACGGTCTCTCTGCCACTATGGATGTTGGGTAAAGAGATCTCCATTACACAAAAGCTGTTTCTTTCACCCGCTGCCACCTCGCGCTTACCTGCTTGTCCGGTGTTTTAAATTGTACATGGACTTGGTGGATTGAAGGCTGTCCGTTTGTAATTTGCGAGTATCCGTGGTTTCAAGGTGCAGCTTGTATCTATTACAATGTAAGTTATTTGGGACTGTCGGGATGTCCGTTCGTGCAGGTTTAACTGTACTGGATATTTTCACAGTAGTCCCGGAGGAGAGAATTTGTCTGTGCAGCGAAATGGTCAAAAAAGCTTCGACTCAATGCAGGTTCTAAACAAACATTTACAATGATAGTTCCCAGGATGGTTCAATTGGCAGCATGTCACTGAACCACACAGAGCAGAAGTCCTCAGGTTTGATTTCATATCTGCAGTAAGTTACCTGATCTCAGCCTGGGCGGCAGTCGGATTTTGACACTTGGTCTCCATGTGCTTGGGCTAGGGAGATGAAACATCAGCTCAAGTTCTGACTCCTGGGGGGTAATTTTAACCTCGAAGAATGGGTAGGTTGGAGGCGGGTGGGAGATTAAAACAAACGCTTTTTGAAGTGCGACCGCAACCCTTCCAGGTTTCCCAAGTGCGTTTGGATGCGTGTGCACATCCGAAACCCGGAAGTCCCGTCCCCACTTAATGCTGGCGGGCGGACTGTTAAAGGGGCAATTTACCTCATTGAAATAGTTGAGGTACTTAATTTTTTGTTGATTCAAAGCATGAAACGAATTTTACTTTACCTGCACTTGTTTCCGGTGGCTTCTCAATTGCGCCAGTGAAAAGGAGGTGAGAAGGGCCAAATCCATGAACACAGAGACCTAAGCAAGTTCTCCAGCCATGTGACGCTGAACATCCAGCCTTTGTGTGTGAAAATAAAGGAAACTACAAGAGCAATCAACTGTGAAGGCTGCCAAAAGTCATTGGTGATCCTGCAGATTCCAAGCAGTAACCTCTTCATGGAAGTTGTAGATGCCAGTTGCGAATGCACTGGGACAATTTCAATGGACCCTGTAAAAATAATGTATAATGAACCCCTGAAATGGGATCATCTCAGACCTCAGAAAATCAGAAGATGTGTGGACACCTTACGTCCATTTCATGCTGAAGAAAATGCAAGAGAATGTGGAGGTGTACTTGTGCCGAGGACCTTGCCTTGCAATTCTGCTGCTGCCTCTCGTCGTCAGATTGTCTCAGATGACAGAAACTCTAGTATTAGAATTTTGTCATGCTAATTCCATGGGAAGAATCATAAACTGAATGACAGTGTAGAAGAAATGCCAAGCAGTGGAAAACCCGCTTCTACATTACACAAAACATTAGAAACTGAAACTGTTTGTGGAACCATGCTGAAGATAAATGTCAGAACGGAAGTAGGTAAAAGATTTGCAACTTATGCAAAATACATACAAGTACTGTCATTCTGGTAACCATAAACTACGAGACTAAAAATTCACTTTGTAGGCATCATTAATGATTGATTGTTTTGAGCCTTGCCTTAACCTTAAAAGATTGGACCTGTGTGTACGCTTTTAAATAAATTGGCCAGGAAATTGCTCAGAGTGGCGAACCAACACTGCTCGCCGCTCCATAGATTTATATTAACCCACTGACTTACCGCGGTCTTTACTGGGTGCGCGTCCTCTAATAGAAACCGGAGAAGAGCCCATCGTTAGCTCCAGTGAAGCTAGGACCAGTGGGAGAAGGGAGAGGATCATGCTCTCCCCTCGTCAAAAATGCTGCAATCTGATTGGTCAAGCCGCGAAGAGTTTCTGCAGGCTGCTACGTAAAATCCAGGAAGTAAAAAGTACAACGTCAAAATTATATGTAAAAACAGTTATAGACAGCAAAAGAAAGAGGGTAAGAAATAATCAAATTAAAAGAAGAGGCAGAAGGGAAAAGTAAAAAACAAGTTTAATTTTTTAACTTTGTAAAAATTTTTTCGAATGACCAAAATCTATTAAAATAAGGAGAAATGAGACTTCACATTTTTAAAAGTTAATTTTTATTTGTTAGGTAGTCTTTGAGACTTAACTGTGCTGTTAAAACTTAGTTTAAACCTGGTATTTTTAAGCATACTTATTTTGTGGCGATATTAGTTACTTTCCAGCTGGGCAGATGAGCAAGTTGGCCCTGGTTCAATATTTCCACTGGTTCCAGCCGGCGATATCCCTTTAATTCGAAGCTGTCATACCGCCGGCAAACCAGGAGGAGCAAGTTCCGGATTTCCGCGTTTTATTGCGCACGTGCTCACCGTTCTTTTTTAAGCAATTTCTGGGCCAAATTATCTTTTGAAAACAGAAGGTTTTGTGTAGCATTAAGTACCTTTTTGTTGTATCATTTATTAACTCTGTTCCATTGATGCATTTTTTATTTCCCTATCACTTGTACATGACTTTAATATAAAGGAAACTAGTTAATAGTTGTTTCTGTACACAGACTGTTTGCAATGCTAAAATATTGTCAACTAGTTGCTGAAATCCTGATAGAAATAAATATGGAATGTAAAATCACCTTTTCAACAACTTTTAGATTCAAAAAGAAATTATATAATTACTGAAACAACCGATCTTTTAATTGAAATGCTCATTTGCTCAAATTAGCAATTTGTTGTTTTATTGTAGGTCTTCATTTCCAAAAGCCTAAAGCTGGGAATATTGGAACAAGAATTATTCTTAGTTAACCTTAAAAAGTGTTCTTTGCAGATGCCCAAATATGCTCGTTTTATATGATATGCCCACTGATGCTGAATATTATAAAGAGGAATATTGGAAAAATGTTTGAATACATGTGGAACATTTGATCATTTGCATTACTCTGAATAAAGAGAAACATTGCGAAATAAGACTTACATGCCGTAATCGGCCGACAGCCCGATGGGAGACCAGCCCCCGATGACTGAGACCCTCCCCGGTTCCTGGCTGCTTTCCCTCCCGACAGGCAGCCAGCCTGTCAATCTGGCTGGCTGTCGTGCGGGAAACCCAGAAGCAAAAATAATTACCTTCAAGTAAGTTGCGATCGCAGATTCCAACGCACTGGACTCACTTCTGGGTTTCCCACGCGAGTATCTACCCACCCGCTGAGTTCCTGGCTTCAAGTCAAAATCATGCCCCTGATCATCGAGTGACCCCTTGCTGCAGGTCAGATGAGGACAAGATTGTGCTTAATTGATCATCACAATTGAGTCGACGACCAGTGCTCTCTTGTCAAACTCAGTCATTTGTTAGAGATAGTACAACACATTACAGGGGTGTGAATGATGATATGGCCAATCTATACCTTTTTAAAAGGGAGTCTTCTCATTGTTAAACTTACTGGAATAACTTATAAGTAAGTGGGGAAATGATGCTATTGAAATAAATGAAATGCTTAATAGGAGACTATACCTAATTTGTGTTTAAGTGAAGTCGATTGTGAGTGGTTTCAGTTGATGAGTGACAGTTCAAGATTTGTTAAAGTAATAATATGCATACACTATTGCATGGTATAATTATTGTGTCAGATACGCTCTTAAACTGGGAATTTTGTCTGATTGTTTTACAAAGGGCACGAGCTAGTTCAGCATTTTATTGATTACAGTTGCACAGAATCTTATTCCTACGTGGCATTCAGCGCCAAAATGTTGCTTACTTTAGTAGAGACTCATGCCATTTCTTTTGTTTAAAATATAATTTCACCTAATGTTTCTCAATTACTTGAAATGGCTTGTGGGAAGAAAACAGCCAAACTTTAAGCAAACTTGTCAGTACTCTCACACAAAGAAGGGCAAAATATCTTTTCACTGAGTCTGAATATTCAGAGTGTGATGTGTGCTGCTAAAGCCATTTAGTGACATGCAAATATATTGACAAATTTGGATCCTCACTTTAATGTTGAAGAAAGAAGATGTAACACCCTTTTGATGTGCATCAGTGTGGCAATGATTTTAATATTTGGTATAACAAAACAAAAATGACCACTAATGTTTCACAAGCAATGCCCACTGATAACACTTGCCTGAACGTGATGCAGCACCATGTCATTCCACCATCTTTTTTGAAAGCTAGCTAAAAGGAACCCTGTCCCTCACTAAATAATAAGCTAACTGGCTGGAATGGCTCCTTTTGTAACTATCAGGGTGAATATCATATTGAAAGTTCTGCAAAATTGTACCACAAATATATATTAACTGGGATTGCTATATTAGAATCATATCATAGAAGATACAACATGGAAACAGGCCCTTCGGCCCAACATGTCCATGTCGCCCAGTTTATACCACTAAGCTAGTCCCAATTGCCTGCACTTGGCCCATATCCCTCGATACCCATCTTACCCATGTAACTGTCCAAATGCTTTTTAAAAGACAAAATTGTACCCGCCTCCACTACTGCCTCTGGCAGCTCGTTCCAGACACTCACCACCCTTTGAGTGAAAAAATTGCCCCTCTGGACCCTTTTGTATCTCTCCCCTCTCACCTTAAATCTGTGCCCCCTCGTTATAGACTCCCCGACCTTTGGGAAAAGATTTTGACTATCGACCTTATCTATGCCCCTCATTATTTTATAGACTTCTATAAGATCTCCCCTTAACCTCCTACTCTCCAGGGAAAAAAGTCCCAGTCTGTCTAACCTCTCCCTGTAAGTCAAACCATCAAGTCCCGGTAGCATCCTCGTAAATCTTTTCTGCACTCTTTCTAGTTTAATAATATCCTTTCTATAATAGGGTGACCAGAACTGTACACAGTACTCCAAGTGTGGCCTTACTAATGCCCTGTACAACTTCAACAAGACATCCCAACTCCTGCATTCAATGTTCTGACCAATGAAACCAAGCATGCTGAATGCCTTCTTCACCACCCTATCCACCTGTGACTCCACTTTCAAGGAGCTATGAATCTGTACTCCCAGATCTCTTTGTTCTATAACTCTCCCCAACGCCCTACCATTAACGGAGTAGGTCCTGGCCCGATTCGATCTACCAAAATGCAGCACCTCACATTTATCTAAATTAAACTCCATCTGCCATTCATCGGCCCACTGGCCCAATTTATCAAGATCCCGTTGCAATCCTAGATAACCTTCTTCACTGTCCACAATGCCACCAATCTTGGTGTCATCTGCAAACTTACTAACCATGCCTCCTAAATTCTCATCCAAATCATTAATATAAATAACAAATAACAGCGGACCCAGCACCGATCCCTGAGGCACACCGCTGGACACAGGCATCCAGTTTGAAAAACAACCCTCTACAACCACCCTCTGTCTTCTGTCGTCAAGCCAATTTTGTATCCAATTGGCTACCTCACCTTGGATCCCATGAGATTTAACCTTATGTAACAACCTACCTTGCGGTACCTTGTCAAATGCTTTGCTGAAGTCCATGTAGACCACGTCTACTGCACAGCCCTCATCTATCTTCTTGGTTACCCCTTCAAAAAACTCAATCAAATTCGTGAGACATGATTTTCCTCTCACAAAACCATGCTGACTGTTCCTAATTAGTCCCTGCCTCTCCAAATGCCTGTAGATCCTGTCCCTCAGAATACCCTCTAACAACTTACCCACTACAGATGTCAGGCTCACTGGTCTGTAGTTCCCAGGCTTTTCCCTGCCGCCCTTCTTAAACAAAGGCACAACATTTGCTACCCTCCAATCTTCAGGCACCTCACCTGTAGCGGTGGATGATTCAAATATCTCTGCTAGGGGACCCGCAATTTCCTCCCTAACCTCCCATAACGTCCTGGGATACATTTCATCAGGTCCCGGAGATTTATCTACCTTGATGCGCGTTAAGACTTCCAGCACCTCCCTCTCTGTAATATGTACACTCCTCAAGACATCACTATTTATTTCCCCAAGTTCCCTAACATCCATGCCTTTCTCAACCGTAAATACCGATGTGAAATATTCATTCAGGATCTCACCCATCTCTTGTGGTTCCGCACATAGATGACCTTGTTGATCCTTAAGAGGCCCTACTCTCTCCCTAGTTACCCTTTTGCCCTTTATGTATTTGTAGAAGCTCTTTGGATTCACCTTTGCCTGATCTGCCAAAGCAATCTCATATCCCCTTTTTGCCCTCCTGATTTCTCTCTTAACTCTACTCCGGCAATCTCTATACTCTTCAAGGGATCCACTTGATCCCAGCTGCCTATGCATGTCATATGCCTCCTTCTTCTTTTTGACTAGTGCCTCAATCTCCCGAGTCATCCAAGGTTCCCTACTTCTACCAGCCTTGCCCTTCACTTTATAAGGAATGCGCTTCGCCTGAACCCTGGTTAACACACTTTTGAAAGCCTCCCACTTACCAGACGTCCCTTTGCCTGCCAACAGACTCTCCCAATCAACTTCTGAAAGTTCCTGTCTAATACCATCAAAATTGGCCTTTCCCCAATTTAGAATTTTAACTTTTGGGCCAGACCTATCCTTCTCCATAGCTATCTTGAAACTAATGGAATTATGATCACTGGTCCCAAAGTGATCCCTCACTAACACTTCTGTCACCTGCCCTTCCTTATTTCCCAAGAGGAGGTCAAGTTTTGCCCCCTCTCTAGTCGGGCCATCCACATACTGAATGAGAAATTCCTCCTGAATACACTCAACAAATTTCTCTCCATCCAAGCCCCTAATGCTATGGCTGTCCCAGTCAATGTTGGGAAAGTTAAAGTCCCCTACTATTACCACCCTATTTTTCTTGCAGCTGTCTGTAATCTCCTTACATATTTGCTCCTCAATTTCCCGTTGACTATTTGGGGGTCTGTAGTACAATCCGATCAAAGTGATCTCTCCCTTCTTATTTTTCAGTTCGACCCATATAGACTCAGTGGGCGAACCCTCGGATATATCCCCTCTCACTACTGCCGTGATGTTCTCCCTAATCAAGAACGCAACTCCCCCCTCCTCTCTTACCTCCTGCTCTATCTTTCCTATAGCATCTGTACCCTGGAACATTGAGCTGCCAGTCCTGCCCCTCCCTTATCCATGTTTCAGTAATAGCTATAACATCCCAGTCCCATGTACCCATCCATGCCCTGAGTTCATCTGCCTTGCCCATCAGACTTCTTGCATTGAAATAAATGCAGTTTAATCTAGACTTCCCTTGGTCTTTGCCCTGCTTTCTCAGACCATCTGTCCGGTCATGTTCTGTGCACTCTCCCTTACTGCCTTTTGTTTCTGTCACCACTTTATTTCCCACTGACTTCCTGCATCGGTTCCCATCCCCCTGCCACATTAGTTTAAACCCTCCCCAACAGCACTGGCAAACACTCCCCCTAGGACATTGGTTCCAGTCCTGCCCAGATGCAGACCGTCCAATTTGTACTGGTCCCACCTCCCCCAGAACCGGTTCCAATGGCCCAGGAATTTGAATCCCTCCCTCTTGCACCATCTCTCAAGCCACGTATTCATCTTAGCTATCCTGTCATTCCTACTCTGACTAACCCGTGGCACTGGTAGCAATCCTGAGATTACTACCTTTGAGGTCCTACTCTTTCGTTTAACTCCTAACTCCCTAAATTCAGCTTGTAGGACCTCATCCTGTTTTTTACCTATATCATTGGTGCCTATATGCACCACGACAACTGGCTGTTCACCCTCCCCCTCCAGAATGTCCTGCAGCCGCTGCGAGACATCCTTGACCCTTGCACCAGGGAGGCAACATACCATCCTGGAGTCTCGGTTGCGTCCGCAGAAACGCCTGTCTATTCCCCTTACAATCGAGTCCCCTATCACTATAGCTCTGCCACTCTTTTTCCTGCCCTCCTGTGCAGCAGAGCCAGCCACGGTGCCATGAACCTGGCCACTGCCACCTTCCCCTGGTGAGCCATCTCCCCCAACAGTATCCAAAACGGTATACCTGTGTTGGAGGGAGATGATCGCAGGGGACCCCTGCACTGCCTTCCTACTCTTCCTCTGCTGGTTGGTCACCCATTCACTATCTCCCTCAGTAATTTTTATCTGCGGTGTGACCAACTCACTGAACGTGCTATCCACGACTTTCTCAGCATCGCGGATGCTCCAAAGTGAGTCCATCCGCAGCTCCAGAGCCGTCAAGCGGTCAAACAATAGCTGCAGCTGGACACACTTCCCGCAGGTGAAGGAATCAGGGATACAGGAAGGAGCCCTGAATTCCCACATCCCACAAGAGGAACATGACACGGCACTGGGATCTCCTGCCATGACTTAACCCTTAAATTTGCTTAAGAACAACTCCAAAGTCAAGAGGGAAAAAAAAGGAAAGAAAAACTACTTACCACTAACTTTAAGGAGTTTACTCCTTTAAATTGTTCTCAATTTAGAGAATGTTAACTACACGAGGGACCTTGATTGACTAAAAAATAAACGCTACTTCCTATAAGACCTGCAGACCTTCCCTTTCTTTTTACTTCAGTTACTGTCGATAAGTAGAAATACTCACCTGAACCTACTCACCAATCAGGTGCCTTCCCTGTGTCGCGTCCCGATCTGATTCCTGACGTCACTTCGAACTCGGTCGCAGCTCCGCTCGGCTCCTCTCAGCGCTCTGAAATCCCGCCTTTTATCGGACGCTCCCTCCGCTCGGCTCGGCTCCGCTCGGCTCCTCTCAGCGCTCTGAAATCCCGCCTTTTATCGGACGCTCCCTCCGCTCCGCTCGGCTCCTCTCAGCTGTTCTCAGCGCTCTGAAATCCCGCCTTTTATCGGACGCTCCCTCCGCTCCGCTCGGCTCCTCTCAGCGCTCTGAAATCCCGCCTTTTATCGGACGCTCCCTCCGCTCCGCTCGGCTCCTCTCAGCGCTCTGAAATCCCACCTTTTATCGGACGCTCCCTCCGCTCGGCTCGGCTCCTCTCAGCGCTCTGAAATCCCGCCTTTTATCGGACGCTCCCTCCGCTCGGCTCGGCTCCTCTCAGCTGTTCTCAGCGCTCTGAAATCCCGCCTTTTATCGGACGCTCCCTCCGCTCGGCTCGGCTCCTCTCAGCGCTCTGAAATCCCGCCTTTTATCGGACGCTCCCTCCGCTCGGCTCGGCTCCTCTCAGCTGTTCTCAGCGCTCTGAAATCCCGCCTTTTATCGGACGCTCCCTCCGCTCGGCTCGGCTCCTCTCAGCGCTCTGAAATCCCGCCTTTTATCGGACGCTCCCTCCGCTCGGCTCGGCTCCTCTCAGCTGTTCTCAGCGCTCTGAAATCCCGCCTTTTATCGGACGCTCCCTCCGCTCGGCTCGGCTCCTCTCAGCGCTCTGAAATCCCGCCTTTTATCGGACGCTCCCTCCGCTCGGCTCGGCTCCTCTCAGCTGTTCTCAGCGCTCTGAAATCCCGCCTTTTATCGGACGCTCCCTCCGCTCGGCTCGGCTCCTCTCAGCGCTCTGAAATCCCGCCTTTTATCGGACGCTCCCTCCGCTCGGCTCGGCTCCTCTCAGCTGTTCTCAGCGCTCTGAAATCCCGCCTTTTATCGGACGCTCCCTCCGCTCGGCTCGGCTCCTCTCAGCGCTCTGAAATCCCGCCTTTTATCGGACGCTCCCTCCGCTCGGCTCGGCTCCTCTCAGCTGTTCTCAGCGCTCTGAAATCCCGCCTTTTATCGGACGCTCCCTCCGCTCGGCTCGGCTCCTCTCAGCGCTCTGAAATCCCGCCTTTTATCGGACGCTCCCTCCGCTCGGCTCGGCTCCTCTCAGCTGTTCTCAGCGCTCTGAAATCCCGCCTTTTATCGGACGCTCCCTCCGCTCGGCTCGGCTCCTCTCAGCGCTCTGAAATCCCGCCTTTTATCGGACGCTCCCTCCGCTCGGCTCGGCTCCTCTCAGCTGTTCTCAGCGCTCTGAAATCCCGCCTTTTATCGGACGCTCCCTCCGCTCGGCTCGGCTCCTCTCAGCGCTCTGAAATCCCGCCTTTTATCGGACGCTCCCTCCGCTCGGCTCGGCTCCTCTCAGCTGTTCTCAGCGCTCTGAAATCCCGCCTTTTATCGGACGCTCCCTCCGCTCGGCTCGGCTCCTCTCAGCGCTCTGAAATCCCGCCTTTTATCGGACGCTCCCTCCGCTCGGCTCGGCTCCTCTCAGCTGTTCTCAGCGCTCTGAAATCCCGCCTTTTATCGGACGCTCCCTCCGCTCGGCTCGGCTCCTCTCAGCGCTCTGAAATCCCGCCTTTTATCGGACGCTCCCTCCGCTCGGCTCGGCTCCTCTCAGCTGTTCTCAGCGCTCTGAAATCCCGCCTTTTATCGGACGCTCCCTCCGCTCGGCTCGGCTCCTCTCAGCGCTCTGAAATCCCGCCTTTTATCGGACGCTCCCTCCGCTCGGCTCGGCTCCTCTCAGCTGTTCTCAGCGCTCTGAAATCTCTAGGTGATATACATACATCACATTGCTACACTGAATGAACTCTTGCCCCAAGTGTGAGACTCATGCATTGCAAAGCTGATTTGAGACTTGAACGAATTGTGGGTGACTTGTGGGTGGTGACTATCAATGGGAACATAGGAAGAATGTGGGAAGAATATGGGAACAGGAGTAAGGCATTCAGCCCCTCTGACATTCAATTAGATCATGGCTGATCTGTACCTTAACTCCATCTACCCACCTTGGTTCCGTAGCCCTTAATACCCTTGCCGAACAAAAATCTATCAATCTCTGTTTTGACATTTTTAGTTGATCTGGCCTTAACAGCTTTTAGGAGTAGAGAGTTCCAGATTCCCACTATCCTTTGTGTGAAGTGTTTACTGACATCACCCCTGAACGGCCTAGCTCTAATTTTAAGGTTATGCTCCCTTGTCCTGGACTTTCCCACCAGAGCAAATACTTTCTCTCTATCTACCCTATCAAATCCTTTAATCATCTTAAACACTTCAATTGGATCACCCCTTAATCTTCTGTATTCAAGGCGAGCCACGTATATGCAACCTGTCCTCATAATTTAACCCTTTTAGTCCCAGTACCATTCTGGTGACTCTGCACTGCACACTCACCAAGGCCAATGTATCCTTCCTGAGGTGCGGTGCCCAGGATTGAATGCAGTGCTCCATAGCTCTGTACAGCTGTAACATAATTTCCACCCTTTTGTGTTCTCGCCCTCTTGAGATAAAAGCTGACATTCCATTCGCCTTTTTCATTTTTTTTGTACCTGTTGTGAGCAGGCCAATTAGGTGGATAGCAAAACCTGTCATACTCTCAGTAGCCTCTCAGACCTTTGACCAGAAATGCAGGAGGGTGGGACATGATACACCAGATTAACAGTTTGGTCACAATAATATCAGAATTCACCTCTTGGGGTCGGATGGATTTTGCATTGGATGAGATACGTGTCGTCACAGATTTTGAACTAGCCTCCTCTTACTCTACTGCAGGTAAAGGTTTCTGTATTTATCCTCTAAATATGCAAAGAGTGGCTGTGATATTTTGCAAGCCCACCCTGAACTTCAAAAAAAAATACAGTTCATCATTGAGAAACCTACAGAGGGAGAAACTGTGTTATCGCCAGGAACCGGCACAAAATCAGCAACCCATTGAAAACGCACACCCGAAGATGGAGGCCCGAGGCTTGCTTCAAGTTGGGCCTCGTGTCTATAATACCAGCGAGCTGCAGATGCCAATCTGGCGACCCAATGCCGCTGACTGGTCCAATCCTTCTCAAACACCAAGACAGCCCTCATGTAAGTTGTGGAGGGGAGGCAAACACGAGGGGCTTGCAATATTGCTGTAGCGCCAGAAGCTCCATCAGCCCCTTTATGGATAGCTGACTAGGCATGCATGGCACATGCTCCACCCTGTTTTTGCCCAATTTAGCATTGGGATCCTGAAACAGGCGTTAAGTCCCTAATTGGCATTTTAAGGGGGCCTATTGCCTGTTGTAGGCTTGGACACTTGAAAGTCGCCAGCTGCCAAATTGGCTTCCGCCCCACTTCTGGGCAGGTCAGGCATGGGAAATTGCATCCTGAAATTGGTCCCAACGTCAATTTCACACCCAAAAAGCAGGTGCGATGGGGACCAATTTCTTCCTCATGGTCTACTGCTGGTAATTTGAAGTTTTTTTTCAAGGCCAAGAACGATGGCTCGAATTATCCAGTAATTTGAATTATCCAACTTGACATTAAGAGGATACCTCTTTTCACAAGTTCAGTCTCCTACTAAAATCATTCTGGTTTCTAGATGAAATAACTTTCAGACAATTGCAAATGATAATAGCAGAGAAATTAAGCAATAGTGGAAGTTTCCCAGAGCTTCTTTCAAATAAACATAACTTCATGCAATGCTGGCAATGTCAAAATTTCAGATTCTATCATATCAAAGGCCTGGTAAATATTATGTCCTTTTCACCCCTTTATCGACAGTTATTTTATGATCAATATTTTTTATCCACTATTGCTGACATATGTCATTGCAATGAAATAAAACGTATTCTTCAACTTGGCCAAAGTAATGACCACAGAATAAATATATATTGACTCATGTGCAGATGAAGTTGTATTATTGACATTCTTTCACTCAGTAGAAAGAGTAGACAGCTCACTTCTATCTATAGCAGTACTAAATTAAGTTACCCAGTGCATTTGAAAAGATTAACGTCTCTCATTGATGCAATATCTTTTATATTTTCATACTGAACAGACTGAATTTTATTTTAAATTCCATCACCCAGCCACACCTTGATTAGGGCTTCTTTCTATCAATTGACACCAGAAACACTCTTAAAAAGGATTATTATGTTGCACATAACAGTGGTAGTTTGTGAAAATTGGCCCCTTTCTTGCCATCAGTTCCTAATTCTGATAATGAAGTTACTTGCCTTTAATAGTCATTGGATGACTTCAGCTTATTGTAATTATTTGTTGAGACAATTTGCAATTATCTGCATTACATTGGGTTTTGTACTAACATTGCATTGTTAAAGCAAAAAAGGTGAAATGTGCAGTATTTCCAAAGCTATATGAACCTTTATATTACAAAGGAAAATGACTTGTCTACAGATTTAAGGTAGAAAATGAGGAAGGCTAATAGAGGATGAAATGCATGTCTTGGTGTTCCATTGATAGCTCATCAACAGGCAATCCCTTCAGCAAGTTGATTCAGTCATTAACTGAACTGTATAAACCAGGAGGTCACATGTTCTGTCCCGAGTCTATGCTAAGGCAGCAACTCTGGCTGGGGCAAAAGGATTGCAACAATTGGCCTGAGTGCCTCCATTTTAGGGAGGAAAATAATTAACCAGTATTCCAGCTACTTATAGCTCTCCATTGACTGCACTTGGAAATGTATGTGTGTGGACGTTGGGTGAGGACAGTTTTGGACTGGGCAGTGATCTCCCCCTCCGTTGAATAATTTACAACTGTTTTTATAGGCTCATATGTTAATTTTGGATAAGGAATGGTAAGACAACTGGTGCCCATTGAATCATACCTAGCAAGGATTCAACACTGCAAGGATGCCTCCAGGAAGAGAAAGAATTTGTGGGTTTAAAAAAACGCACAATAACAGATTGTGATTTGTTTAAAATTGGGACATTAAACTTGGTGAAACCGAACAGGCAGGACATGAAGATCTTTGATGTGGATGTAATGAGGCATTGTCAAACTTAACGCTTTTCAATTTGAACGAGTGGCGCTTTTAGGTTGATGATCCATGTCAATCTCTATGTACATTTACATTGTGTAGTTAAAGGAGAAGTTTTTTTTAAATCTGAAAATACTATACATTAAATACTTTCTCAAAAAAAAAATCAATCTTAGGAAGGTTCTATTAAACAGGGAAGTATGTATAATTTTACTTTTCTCAGCAAAACACATTCAAACTTTTATGGTTTTTATACTCTTGTAAACAACTTGAAAAAGAAAAATAGTCTAAATTTCTATTTGGCTTCTTGTGAACAGAGACATCATAATGCACTTCAAAGAATGAGGAGTGGACACTGAGCAGGAGGGAGAAACTGAACAAGGGGGGGTTAAGGAAAATGAAAGCATGGTTGAAGAGAAGGATCTTAAATAGGTTTTTAAAAGGTGGTGGTGGGAGAGAGAGCTCCAGAGACTGGGGGCATACTGGCTGGTGGAACGAAGGCAATGGGAAATGAGGAGTAGGCTGATGTCAAAAGAGCAGATGGCGTACAGGGATAGACGCCTGGAATAAATCACTGAGTTAGGATGTGGCAAGGATATGGAGGGGTTGGAAGGTGAAGTTAATGATAGCTTAGGGGATGGGATGCCAATGGAGTTTAGTGAGGACAGGCTGCAGGTGAGGAAGTTTTTTGGATCAGTTGTAGTTTGTGGAGAGACTTGAAGTAATGAGCATTTCAGCAGCAGAGGGGGAGAGCAGGAGGTGGATGATGTGTCGAACTGAAAGAAAACGTATGTCAAGGAGAAAGCTCAGCTTATGGTTGAACTGTATACGAGGATTTGGACAGTTTCTTAGCAGTTATCATAAGGACAGTTAATAGCTTTAATAACAGAGAAGTCAACAAAATAATCTTCAGTATTTAAGAACTAGAGATAACAGCTCTAATTTTCATTGGTGCATCTATGGTGGAGGACACTTGAATGGCGCAAAAGAAAGAGGAAATTCTAGAATAAGTGACGTATATCATGAATTCTGGAATAAGGGACGTATATCATGAATTCTGGAATAAGGGACGTATATCATTAATTATGCCACTCCATATTTTCCTGGGACTTTTGTGCCACTCCGCCATTTCACTCGCTGAAAACGGTTGGACGGTATTTATCATACCGCCCCATTATCCCAAAATTCCTTTATTGGCTGCGTGCTTCTGGATTGGCCACTATCCTTGCTATGGTATATTCATAAGAACGTAAGAAATAGGAGTAGGCCACATGCCTCCTCAAACCTGCTCCGCCATTCAAGAAGATCATGGCTTATGTTCCACCTCAGCTCCACTTTCCCACCCGATCCCCATAGCCCTTGATTTCCCCCATTGTCCAAAAATCTATCTATCGCAGCCTTGAACATATTCAGCTACTCAACATCCACAGCCCTCTGAGGTGGAGAATTCCAAAGATTCACAACCCTCTGAGTGAAGAAATTTTTACCTCATCTTGGTCCATATCTTGAGACCATGACCCCTAATTCTAGACTCTCCAGCCAAGGGAAACAACCTCTCTGCATCTACCCTATCAAGCCCTCTAAGAATTTTCTAGGATTCAATGAGATCACCTTTTATTCTTCTAAACTCCAGAGAATATAGGCCCATTCTACTCAATTTCTCCTCATAGGACAACCGTCTCATCTCAGGAATCAATCCACTGAACCTTTGTTGCACCCCCTCGAAGGCAAGTATGTCCTTCCTTAGGTAAGGAAACCAAAACTGTACACACTACTCCAGGTGTGGTCTCACCAGAACCCTATATAATTGCAGCAAGACTTCCTTACTCTTAGCCTTTATTGCAAGGGGGTTGGAGTATAACATACCATTTGCCTTCCTGATTGCTTGCTGTACCTGCATACTCACTTTGTGATTCATGCACAAGAACACCCAAATCCCTCTGACGATCAACATTTCTTAGTCTCTGACCTTGTTAAGAAATATTCTGCTTTTCTATTCTTCCTACCAAAGTGGATAATTTCACATTTCCCCACATTATACTCCATCTGCCACCTTGCCCATTCACTTAACCTGTCTATATCTCTTTGCAGACTCTTTGTATTCTCTTCACAGCTGACTTTCCCACCGAGCTTTGTATCGTCAGCAAACTTGGATACATTACACTCAGTCTCTTCATCTCAGTCATGGATATAGATTGTAAACAGCTGAGACCCAAGCACTGATTCTTGTGGCACTCCACTAGTTACAACTTGCCAACCTGAAAATGACCCGTTTATTCCTATTCTTTGTTTTCTGTCCATTAACTAATCCTCAATCCACACTAATATATTAGCCCTAATCTCGTGTAACAACCTCTTGTGAAACACCTTATTGAATGCATTTTGAAAATCCAAAGATACTACATCCACTGGTTCCCCCTTATCTACCCTGCCAGTTACATCCTCAAAAAACTCTAATAGATTTCTCAAACACTATTTTCCTTTCATAAAAACCATGTTGACTCTGCCTAATCATATTATGATTTTCTAAGTGCCCTGTTACTACGTCCTTAATAACACATTCTAGCATTTTCCCTGCTACTGATGTCAGGCTAACTGGCCTATAGTTCTGTCTTTTCTCTCTCCTTTCTTGAAAAGCGGGGTCACATTTGTTACCTTCCAATCCATGGTGACCGTTCTAGAATCTAGAGAATTCTGGAAGATCAAAATCAATGCATCCATTATCTCTGCAGCTGCCTCTTTTAAAATCCGAGGATGTAGGCCATCAAGTCCAGGGGATTTGTCAGCTTTTAGTCCCATTAATTTCTTCAATACTTTTTCTTTATCAATCTTAATTGCTTTAAGTTCCTCAGTCTCATTAGACCCTTGGTTCCCTACTATTTCTGGTATGTTTTTTGTGTCTTCGACTGTGAAGACAGATACAAAATATTTGTTTAATGTCTGTGGCATTTCCTTATTCCCCATTATAATTTCTTCTGTCTCTGCCTCAAAAGGACCTATGTTTACTTTTGCTAATCTCTTCCTCATTACATACTTATAGACGCTCTTAGAATCTGTTTATATATTTCTTGCTAGTTTACTCTCCTTCAATTTTCTCCCTCTTTATCAATTTCTTGGTCATCCTTTGCTGATTTCTAAAACCCTCCCAATCCTCAGGCTTACTACTCTTTCTGGCAACATTGAAAGCCTCTTCTTTTAATCTAATACTATTCTTAACTTCTCCAGTTAGCCATGGTTGAATCACTTTTCCCATGGAGTGTTTATTCCTCATGGAAATGTGTATTCGTTGAGAATTATGAAATATTACTTTAAATGTTCGCCAATGCTTATCTCCCATCATATCTTTTAATCTAATTTCCCAATCTAGCTTAGCCAACTCGCCCCTCATACCTACATAATTTGCTTTGTTTAAGTCCGAAACTAGGTTTTAAATTTAAATACGTCACTCTCAAACTCAGTGTGAAATTCGATCATCTTATGATCACTCTGCCCTGGAGGATCCTTAACTATAAGAATACTAATTAACCCTATCTCATTGCACAACAATAGATCCAAAATAGCCTGTTCCCTCGTTGGCTCCTCAACTGATTCAAATCAGCTTTCATTAAAATTTGGCGGTAATGTGCCACTAGAGGATCGGACCGCACATGAGTCTAACTCAAGGCATTCATTACCAAAATCGCCGATACGGGACAATCTGGGTCAATATATTTTTGCTGTAATGGTGCTTCCGCTGTTTTCTATGTCAAGCAGATGTATTCAGTGCCATGATTATTAGTGTTTGAGTATGTCAAACTGATGACTGTTCACCCCTCCCCAAACAAAAATCACTAAAGCTTGCAGTTGTTCTGCGCTACCCATCTGAGAATGGTTGCTGTCGATTGTGAAGCACTGGTGGCAACACCTGCATTACACTGTTGACAGAAAATCACACACAGCCTGCCTGGCAAAGCTTCGGCAGGCCAGTACATATTTAATGTTTTGAGCGCATGGGTAGGAATACTTTTCTCTCAATATTAAGATGTCTCTGCTGTAAATGTTTAAAGTACCCAGGAAGCCGAAAGGACAATTTGAGCACTTTTTAAGCCTGAGCAGAACACAGCAGGTTCATGGTCCAGATGGCTTAATACCACAGCCGAAAGTATTTTTACTCATGGAAACGTCAACATTTCTTGAAGCATATTGTAATAGATTCAATTTAATTTAATTTTGCCACCTAAGTACTGGAAGAATGGTATTCAGAATAATGCCATCAGTTTTTGTTGTACTATTTAGCAAATACTTATTTTTGTAGTAACTTGGCAGTATCTTAAAATTTTATGACCATAGTTACAGAGGTCAAATGCTCATAGAAATTAAAGCACTGAAAGAGGTCATTTGGTCCACCATGCCTGTGTTGATGCTAGCTCTTCAGCTAGAATTAGCCACCCTAATTCTTTTCCATATTCTAATTTAGGCTGCCAGTTGACTTCAACTAAACTATTGACATTTCCTCTCATTTTCCTGGTCAATCACTTCAATTCAAATTGAATTTTAAAAAAAGGACTTGCATTTATTCAGTACCTTTCACATCCTTAAGATGTTTCAAACTGTCACTTTGTGCACAATAAGTTCTCACAAACAGCAAGGACATAAATGAACAGTTAATCTATTTTGGTGGAGGGATAAACATTTGGTAAGATTTTTGGGAACTCCCTGCTCTTCAAAATAGTGCCACGGGTACTTTTACATCTACCTGAACAGGCAGGTAGCACAATGGTCTGATGTCTCAATGAAAGACAGCACTTCTGACCAAGCAGCATTCCCACTGATGTGTCATCCTAGATTATGTGCTCAGTCCTGCAGTGGGGATTGAACCCAAAACCTTTTGTCTTGAGGCAAGCATGCAACTACTGAGTCATCTGACAATCAATTAATCAAAAGTAGGGGGAGAAAGGGCATAAGGTAGATAGGTCCATTCCAAGTTACAGTAAATATTTGATTTCAGCAATCAATGGAAGACAACAGCAATTACTTTAAAAAAAAACCAAGTATGACAGTCCAGTCTCTATTAGACATTACAAGGTTGCATACAGTACACTGACACAAAAGTATATATTTATCAGTCATTATTCATTCCAATTCTCAGTGTACATAGGAAGGACAATCCCAAAGCTGTGTGTTTTGGGAAACTTTTGCTTTCTTTAGAGTGTTTTCTTTAAAGTGTGTTTATTTATCGCTTTGGTATGTAGGAGTTATAGTCATTATTATCCTTAAGGAAGTTCAGAGCAAATGACAGAACATTTTATACGATAACTCTAAAATAAGGAAATAATGGAATCAAAAGACACTTTCAATCTTTGAATTCACTGATCAAAGTAATAAGAACTCTAAGAATCCATTCTCAGTTTAAAGTACATTTCCTCACACAAGAGGAACCATTCAAGAAATTGGGTATATATATATGACTGGAAATTAAAATAATTGACACTTTTGTATAACATTTCATTTTGGTAGATTGCTTCAAGGGCAGAAGAGCTTTAAAAATAACCCTGACAGAATGAACAATATAGCAATTTCTTATCAGTCTGCCACCAGGTGCCGATTGCAAGGTAGCACAGCACCCACATGTTTATGCATGCACACAAATGCATTGTGGGACTTGATGGGGTGACTGCGGATGAAGGGCAGGAAGCTTTTGGAAGCATTTATTTTTGCCAGCAAATGCCGACAATGCTGACAGCGCTTGGGAAACACTGACTGTCAGTACCAAACACTGATGGGAAAGAGATGACCAGAGCAACTTTCAAATTTTCCCATCTGCTTTACAAACATCCTAGGTTGTCTGGCAACTTTAATAACTCACTTTATCAATTGGTAATTCCAGAAACAAGTGACATTCAGTTGCCCAAATCCAAGCAGCGATGCCTACTTTCCTGAAATTAAAAGTTTTATTGATAACATTAAACATTTAATAACAGCACACTTTCTTTTATGAAAGGTTGGAGCTGTTTGGTTTTTTTTCCAGAATGATCCAAGTTGGTGTCTATTGAGCATGGTCTTGTTACCCACAGGAAGACAAAATCTTGTAGGGTCGAGCTGAAAAGTCTGAGATGGACACATATCACCGTAATTTCCTTAGTTCTATTATTCATCACACCCACGTTGTGAGAAGTAGACCTTAATTTGAAGAATAAGGACTGCTCCATTTAAAAGTAAGCAATCAATCTATTCCTATGGATGGGAAATTGGTCCATGGAGGATGGGAACTGGGCTTTTAATCATCCAGACCAACAATCTAGATTAATCCATGCAATAACTGAAAACCATTAACTCATGAATTCTTCATCACAGACAGTTAACTTCAATGTTGTTGTAAGTTTTTAAAACAACAAATTTCAATGTTATATAGTTGATGATTTTACTAATAGATTTGCATATAAACTTCTGCAGTTTGGCGTTCATTTATGAAGGTTTTGTGTAGCATTAAATGTTAATGTTAAATATTAGTGTGTACTAGATATCAATTTCAAATGAGTTCAAGCCTAAATTAGCCCTTCCTTATAATTTAATGTAAAAAAAACTAACAATATTCCCCAAATCATGTAACCTTCCTCTCCTTCCTCCAAAAAAGTGGTTCAAATCTTTGTAATTTGAAATTGAAAATTACTATTTCAGTGATGATGCACTGTGATGATGCCATTAATCAGCAAGTGTGCGATGTGGGAGTTACCATGACAGCTGTGATTCACAGATCTGCCAGTCTCATTGTAGATTAACAGTGAGCATCTTTGTTTCCAAACACTTCAACTTTAATTCATCAAGATTTAAAATGGAATTGTAGAGGAAATGTGTGTGCTCTTTTGAACTGGAATGACTATTCAAGATACATAGATTCATTTTTAATCTGTAATATTGTTTTTGGCATTCGCACCCACCAATAGATCAGTTTTTGCTTTTCAAAAATATGCAAACCCTCATAACACCATCTGGCGATCAGTTGTGCTTTAAGTTCTGAGACATTTGATATGTGGAATTGCTCAGCCTCTGCTGACTGTCACAGAGCCCTCTAGTGACTGAACAAAGAGGGGGAAAAAAAAGATAAAGTAAAAAATTATTTAAACCAACTTGTGGCTTCACAGGAGGAAGTACTATCGCCACTGGTTATGGAGACGACATTGACTTAAATGTTCTTCAAACTGAATTCTCAAATAACTTTAAAAAATTATACAAGAAGAAACAGACTGTGTTCTACATTTCTCGGTAAGACATGATTTCTAATAATTTTTGTAACATTTGTCTTTATTCTCTATCGTTATAGTGAAGTGTCCAGAGTACTACCTCACCTCACCCTTCCGCATGCAACTTATCACCTACATTGTAAGCAGAGGGAGCAGGGGTAAGTACAGCCTTGGTAATTATAATTATTGTGGGAAAACTACAATTATGAAACTTGCTAGTGATTGTGCATTTTAGAATGGAAGAAATATTTTTCATGTCCTCATAGAAATAGCTTGCCACCAACAGATAGGATTTGTTTAAAAAATAAACTGGAGTAAAAATTTACACTAAGTTTCTAAAACAAGATATTTAAATATCGTAGTTGATATTGTTGTGCCTCACAGAAAGCAATATTTGTTACAGCACAACTCAGATGCTATTTTGACCTCTTAAAAAGCAGCAACCCAAATGCTCCTGCGTTTGCACTAGATGGTTGGGGAAGGAATTAGGCCATTCACAAGACGATATGGTAAATTGTCAACTTGCTGCCTGGGGATAATTGCCCAATTTTCATTTCTGTTAAAACATGAAACTGGCTGTCAGGTGCTGTACAGTTTCATTACTTATCCCCAGACTCCATATTGTGCCTGCACATTAGGTTTCCTTTCACTTCATTTTTGTTGCACTTCCTTCCCCTCTTCCCTTTTAACTTTGGTAAAGGCTCCTAACAGGTTGAAGTGCCTTTTGAACCTATATGACAAGTTACCTTTGAATTGCCACATCCCTGTAAAATTCACGCACAGCATTTAAAAAAATTTCCTGCAAATGGTTCAATTACAGTCCATTTTCCAGTGACTTAGCGAAAGATAATGGATGATTCTTGTTGGACTGTTTAAAACCAAACTTACTATAATGAGTCAATAAAAGTTGTCCTTCCCCTCCAAAAGTGCCATATTAATAAACATTTCAGAACTAGTAAAGGAATTTCTGATAAAGACAACACACTACCGAACAAGATACTTGAAATGTGCCAAAAATGTGGAGCCGCATCCTCTTTAAGGGTTCTATCAATCATGATGCATACTTGTACCCATTCCAAATGGACTTTATCAATATAGTATCATGGTAGTATCATGGTGTGATACAGCACAGGAGGAGGCCTTTCGGCCCATCGTGCCTGTGCCGGCTCTTTCCCCATAACCCTGTAAATTTTATCCCTTCAAGTAGTTATCTAATTCCCTTTTGAAAGTTACTATTGAATTTGCTTCCATCACCCTTTCAGGCAGTGCATTCCAGATCAGAACAACTCGCTGTGTAAAAGAATGTTTCCTCATGTCGCCTCTGGTTCTTTTGCCAATCACTTTAAATCTGTGTCCTCTGGTTACCAACCCTTCTGCCACTGGAAACAGTTTCTCATTATTTACTCTGTCAAAACTGTTCATGATTTTGCACACCTCCATCAAATCTCCCCTTAACCTTCTCTGCTCCAAGCAGAACAACCCCAGTTTCTCCAGTCTCTCCATATAACTGAAGTCCTTCATCCCTGGCACCATTCTGGTAAATCTCTTCTGCACCCTCTCTAAGGCCTTGACATCCTTCCTAAAGTGTGGTGCCTAGAATTGGACACAGTACTCCAGCTGAGGCCTAACCAGTGTTTTATTAAAGTTTAGTATAACTTCCTTACTTTTGTACTCTATGCCTCTATTGATAAAGCCAAGGATCTCATATGTTTTTTTAACAGCCTTTTCAACTTGTCCTGCCACCTTCAAAGATTTGTGTTCATGCACACCCAGGTCTTGTTGTTCCCGCTTATAAATTGTACCATTTAGTTTATATTGCCTCTCCAGTATTGGGACAGAAAAGGAGCTGGACTGGTGAGATGGGCTTCATCTAAACAGGATTCTGGTCATATTCCGAACGGAAAGGATAAATAGGGCGGTGCATAAGACTTTAAACTAGCAAGATGGGGGCAGGGATCTGGTAGCAATAACAAAAGTGTAAAGGGCAGACCTGGAATAAAGATAACATAAATGGACAAAGAACAAATACGGTTATAAAACAGAAGTATAAAAGGACTGATAAAAAAAAATAAAAGAAACAACTATTAAAGACAAATTAAACTGCCTGTACAGCAATGTACACAGCATCCAAAATAAAACGGGGGAACTGGAGGCAATAATCCGTAGCGAGGAACCAGCTATAGTAGGAATAGCTGAAACATGGCTACATAAAGAACGACAACTGGCAGCTAAATATCGCAGGTTTTAACATAATCAGACAGAATAGGAAAGGAAGAGGGGGGGGTGGGTGGGTGGAGTAGCTGTTCTAATTAGAGATAACATAATGGCAGAAGAAAAAGAGACATAACTAACAGAAGGCTACAAACAGTATCCATCGGGATTGAAACAAAAGATAAGGGATCGATCACACTAATAGGGGTATAGAAATGACATAGAATAATAATCATGGGAGATTTTAACTACCCACAAATAAACTGGCACGAAGAGGTAGGTGAAGAAGGATACGGAATTGAGTTTTTACAATGTGTGCAGGATTCCTTTCTTACTCAGCTTGTGAAAAATCCAACAAGAGAGGAACCACTACTGGATCTCGTAATGGGAAATAGAACATAGAAGTGAAATAAGCTGAGGGAAACATCTAGGCAATAGTGATCACAACATAATGAGGTTTAAGATAAAGATTGAGAAGGACATTAGTAAGACAAAGACCAAAGTAAAAAATTGGAATAAAGCTGATTTTAAGGGGATGAGAATGGAACTGGGGAAAATAAACTGGAAAAATTTACTGACAAAGAAAGAAATAGGACAGCAGCGAGAAACATTTAAAACAATGATCAAAAGAGTCCAGGAGAAATATATCCCGCAAAAAAGCAAGAACAAACTAGTCAGTAATGACACACCATGGATGAATAAAGAAATAAGGGCAAAATTGAAACTAAAGAAAAAAGCATACACTAAGTACGTAGACAACAAAGGAGAGGACGACAAAAGAGAATACGAAAACATTAGGAAAGAAGTCAAAAAAACAACCAGGAAGGCAAAGAGAAACTACAAAATTAAACTATCAAGGAATATAAAAAGAAATAGTAAAGTATTCTATAGACACATAAATAACAAAAGAAAAATCAGGATCAGGATAGGGCCACTGAGAGATACACACAATAAACTCACAGGAAATGATAGCAAAATGGGAATAGTGCTGGAGGACTGGCGGACAGCTAATGTGATTCCGATATTTAAAAAGAACAAGGCCAGGGAACTATAGACCAAATAGCTTAACGTCAGTGGTAGGAAAGATAATGGAATCTTTACTCAAAAGATGTAACAGAAAAACATCAAAAATTGAAAATATAATAAAGAATAGTCAGCACGGATTTCAAAAGGGAAGGTCATGCTTGACCAATCTTATTAAATTCTTTAAAGAAGTAACTGAAAGGGTAATGTAGTAGAAGTAATATATTTGGATTTTCAAAAGGTTTTCGATAAGGTACCACATAGTAGACTCATGACTAAGTTCAGAGCATGTGGAGTCAGGGGACAAGTAGCAGAATGGATAGCAAGCTGGCTACAAAACGGGAAACAGAGAGTAGGGGTTAAAGATAGTTACTCCGACTGGCAAAAAGTGGGAAGTGGTGTTCCACAAGGGTCAGTGCTGTGACCACTGTTGTTCACCATTTACATTAACGATTTGACTTGGGAATCAGCTGTACAATTTCAAAATTTGCGGATGACACCAAATTGGGGGATATAGTTAATGCTGAGGAGCACTCCAACAAAAAACAGAAAGACATTAATAAACTTGCAGAATGGGCGTGTAATTGGCAAATTAATTTCAATATAGATAAGTGTGAGGTGGTACGTTTTGGTAAGAAGAATAAGGGGGCCACATACTCCTTGGAAAATAAGAGTCTAAATGGGGTAGAGGAGCAGAGGGATCTGGGGGTACAGATACACAAATCACGATCGGTAGTCACGCAGGTTAATAAGGCCATAAAAAAAGAAAACCAAGCACTGGGGTTCATTTCTAGGGGGATAGAATTAAAAAGCAGAGAAGTTATGTTAAACTTGTGTACAATATTGGTTAGACCAAACTTGGAGTTCTGGTCTCCATAACATGAAAGAGGCTTTTGAGGCACTGGAGAAGGTGCAAAAATGATTTAGTAGGGTGATACAAGAAATGAGAGGATATATCTATGAGGAAAGATTGAACAGGTTGGGGTTCTTTTCTCCAGAAAAGAGAAGACTTAGGGGAGACCTGATAGAGGTCAAGATTATGAATGAGTTTGATAGGGTAGAGGTAAAGAAGATGTTTCCACTTGCGGGGGAGACCAGAACTTTGGGCCATAAATATAAGATATTCACTAATAAATCCAATAGGGAATTCAGGAGAAACTTCTTTATTTAGAGGGTGGATAGAATGTGGAACTCTCCACCACAAGAAGTAGTTGAGGCGACAAGCATAGATGCACTTAAGGGGAAGCAACATAAACACATGAGGGAGAAAGGAATAGAAGGATATGCTGATAAGGTTAGTTGAAGTAGGAAGGGAGGAGGCTCGTGTCGAGCATAAACACCGGCATGGACCTGTTGGGCTGAATGGCCTGTTTCTTTGCTGTAGATTCTGTGTGATTCTCCTCATTCTTCCTATCAAAATGTATCACTTGACAGTACTCTGCATTAAATTTTGTCCACCATACGTCTGCCTATTTCACCAGCCTGTGAATATCCTCCTGAAGTCTGTTACTATCCTCCACATTGTTTAATACATTTCCGAGTTTCGTGTCATCCGCAAACTTGGAAATTATACCTTGTATACACAAGTCCAGGCCATCAATATATATCAAAAAGAGCAGTCGTCCTAATATTGACCCCTGGGGAACACTTCTATACTTCCCTTCAATCTGAAAAACAACCATTCACCACTGCCTTTTGCTTTCTGTCCCTTAGCCAATTTTATATCCGTGCTGCAGGTGACCCTTTAACCCCTCGGCTTTAATTTTGTTAACAAGTGTATTATGTGGTACTTTATCAAATGCCTTTTGAAAGTCCGTACACACAACATCAACCACACTACCCTCATCATCCCTCTCCACTACTTCATCAAAGAACTTAATCAATTTAGTCAAACACGATTTGCCTTTAACACATCCACACTGACTTTGATTTATTAGCCCATACTTTTCGAATTAGAAATTAATTTTGTCCCGGATTATTGTCTCTAAAAGTTTCCCCACCACCGATGTTAGGCTGACTGGCCTGTAATTGTCGGGTTTATCCCTCCTCTTTTTTGAACAGGGGTATAACATTTGTAATCTTCCAGTCCTTTGGCACCATCCCCATATCTAAGAAGGATTGGAAGATTGTGGCCGTAGCCTCCGTAATTTCCACCCTTGCTTCCATCAGTAACCGAGGATGCATCCCATCTGGATTGGATGAATTTTCTGCTTTTGAGTACCGCCAGCTTTTAAGTACCTCCTCCTTATCTATTTTTATCCTCTCCAATATCGCTACTACCTCCTCACTTACTGCTACATTGGCAGCATCCTCTTCTGTAGTGAAGACCAATGCAAAGTATTCATTTAGTGCCTCAGTCATATCCTCTGCCTTTACAAGAAGATCTTTTTTTGTCCCCAATTGGCCCCACCCTTCCTTTGACTGCTTTTCAACTATTTTGTATGTTTATAAAAGACTTCTGGGTTCCCCTTTTATGTTAGCCACCAATCTAGTCTCATACTCTCTCTTTGCCCCTCTTATTCCCTCTTTTAGATCTTCTCTACTTTCTGTATTCAGCCTGGTTCTCTACTGTATTATGAGCCTTACATTTGTCATAAACTTTCTTTTTCAGTTTCATTTTAATGTCCCTATCTTTAGTCATCCAGCGGGCTCTAGGTTTGGATGCCCTTCCATTTCTTCTCATGGTAATGTGTCTACTCTGTACCTGAACCACCTCCACCTTGAAGGCCTTCCATTGTTCAATTACTGTTTTGCCCACCAATTTTTGATTCCATTTCACCTGGGCAAGATCCCTCTCTAACTCACTGAAATTAGCTCTCCTCCAGTTAAGTATTTTTATGCTTGATTGTTCCTTGTCCTTTTCCATACCTATTCTAAACCTGATGATATTATGATCACTGTTCCATAAATGCTCCTCCATTGAAATAAGCTCCATTTGCCCCACTTCATTTCCCGGAACTAGAACCAGTACTGCTTTCTTTCTCGTTGGATTTGAAACACATTAATCGAGCAAATTCTCTTGTACATGTTTGAGGAATTCCTCTCCCTCTTTGCCCTTTGCATTGTTATTATCCCAGTCTATATTAGGATAATTGAAGTCCCCTATTATCACTACTCTGTAGTTCTTGCAGCTTTCTGTATTTTGGCTGCAAATTTGCTCCACTCTGTCCTTCCCACTATTTGGTGGCTTATGGTATACACCTAATAGCATAATAACTCTTCTGCTGTTCCTTAATTCTAACCAAATAAATTCTGTCTTTTACCTCTCAACTATGTCATCCCTTTCCAGTGCTATAATCGTTTATTTGATCAATACTGCCACCACCCCCCTCCTTTCTTTCTCTCCTCAATACCTCGTAGCCAGGAATATTAAGTTCCTAATCCTTCCCTTCTTCAAGCCAGGTTTCTGCTATTGCCACTGCAGTCCTGCCACATCCAGTGGTGAATAGTGGTGAATGGTGGTGGACAGTTAAACAACTAACGGGAGGAGGATGGTCTCTAAACATCCACATCCTCAATGATGGCAGAGTCCAGCACATGACAAGGCTGAAGCGTTTGCAACCATCTTCAGCCAGAAGTGCAGAGTAGATGATCCATCTCTGCCTCCTCCCGATATCCCCACCATCACAGAAGCCAATCTTCAGCCAATTCAATTCACTCCACGTGATATCAAGAAACGTCTGAGTGCACTGGATACAACAAAGGCTATGGGCCCTGACGACATCCTGACTGTAGCGCTGAAAACTTGTGCTCCAGAACTAGCCGCGCCTCTAGCCAAACTGTTCCAGTACAGCTACGACACTGGCATCTACCTGACAATGTGGAAAATTGCCGGTATGTCCTGTCCACAAAAAGCAGGTCAAATCCAATCCAGCCAATTACCGCCCCATCAATCTACTCTCAATCATCAGCAAAGTGATGGAAGGTGACGTCAACAGTGCTATCAAGCGGCACTGACTCACCAATAACCTGCTTAGTTTGGGTTCCGCCAGGATCACTCGGCTCCAGACGTCATTACAGCCTTGGTCCAAACATGGACAAAAGAGCTGAATTTCAGAGGTGAGGATAACTGCCCTTGACATCAAGGCAGCATTTGACCGAGTCTGGCACCAAGGAGCACTAGTAAAATTGAAGTCAATGGGAATCAGGGGGGAAAGTCTCCAGTGGCTGGATTCATACCTAGCACAAAGGAAGATGGTAGTGGTTGTTGGAGGCCAATCATCTCAGCCCCAGGACATTGCTGCAGGAGTTCCTCAGGGCAGTGTCCGAGGCCCAACCATCTTCAACTGCTTCATCAATGACCTTCCCTCCATCATAAGGTCAGAAATGGGGATGTTCGCTGATGATTGCACAGCATTCAGTTCCATTCGCAACCCCTCAGATAATGAAGCAGTCCATGCCCGCATGTAGCAAGACCTGGACAACATCCAGGCTTGGGCTGATGAGTGGCAAGTAACATTTGCGCCAGACAAGTGCCAGGCAATGACTGTCTCCATCAAGAGAGAATCTAACCTCCTTCCCTTGACATTCAACTGCATTACTATTGCCGAATCCCCCACCATCAACATCCTGGGGGTCACCATTGACCAGAAACTTAACTGGACCAACCACATAAATACTGTGGCTACAAGAGCAGGTCAGAGGCTGGGTATTCTGAGGCAAGTGACTCACCTCCTGACTCCCCAAAGCCTTTCCACCATCGACAAGGCACAAGTCAGGAGTGTGCACAAGTCAGGAGTGTGATGGATTACTCTCCACTTGCCTGGATGAGTGCAGTTCCAACAACATTCAAGAAGCTCGACACCATCCAGGACAAAGCAACCCGCTTGATTGGCACCCTATCCACCACCCGAAACATTCACTCCCTTCACCACCGGCGCACTGTGGCTGCAGTGTGTACTATCCACAGGATGCACTGTAGCAACTCGCCAAGGCTTCTTCAACAGCACCTCCCAAACCCACGACCTCTACCACCTAGAAGGACAAGGGCATCAAGCACATGGGAACAACAACCACCTGCAAGTTCACCTCCAAGTCACACACCCATCCCGAGTTGGAAATATATCGCCGTTCCTTCATTGTCGCTGGGTCAAAATCCTGGAACTCCCTTCCTAACAGCACTGTGGGAGAACCTTCACCACACGGACTGCAGCGGTTCAAGAAGACGGCTCACCATCATCTTCTCAAGGGCAATAAATGCTGGCCTTGCCAGCGATGCCCACATTCCATAAACGAATAAAAAAAAAACTATATCATAGTCCCGTGTGGTGACTTGTGCCTGCAGCTCACCAACCTTATTCACCATGCGATGCGCATTTACGCACATGCACTCCAAACTCATCTTAGACTGCCTTGCATTTGCCCCCTGTCTGAACTATTCTTTATTCTAGTGCTATTTGTCTCTTCCAGTCCTCTATACACCCTGTTTCTCCCCTTTAATATTTCATCCTGGTGCTCATCCCCCTGCCAAATTAGTTTAAACCCTCCACCACAGCACCAGCTAATCTCCCCGCGATGACATTGGTCCGAGCTGTGTTGAAGTGCAACCTGTCCATCTTGATCAGATCCCTTCTGTCCCAGAACTAGTCCCACTGCCCGAAGAATCTGCAGTCCTCCCTCCTGCACCATTTCTCCAGCCACACATTAACCTGAAATAAAGTCCTATTTTGATGTATAAACTGGAAACTTGTATCAGGTATTCATTTAAATATTGTTGCAGGCATTCTTGGGCCTTAATGAGACATTACAAAAATGTTTGTCAACAGTCCAGCCCATAAGTTTCAGCCAGATGGAAAATCGTGAGTGGAGAAATTTGGTGCAAAGCATGTCCAAGGCTTGTTGACCCTGCACCTGTTAGGCCCCTGCAAAACCCATGGAGTATCTTAAAAATGCCACTTAGCAATGAGGGCAAAAGTATGTTCCACAGAACAATTATCCAGTATTTTACACTGTTTAGTTGAACTATTTGGCGAACCCTGTGTTTTTTTGTTGAGACAGTAAAAAAAAATCTTAAAGGGGGTGTGGATTTTTTAATTTGTGAGATACTTTTTATATTTAATACCATTTCATTCATTTCTGGGATTTGAAGCCCCGACCTTCATTTTCTGTTTCTGTTTGATGGCCTGACTGCCACCAAGAATTCCTTGTTTGCAGTAAACTCATGTCATATCATTTTGTGTCACAGTAAGCTCAAGTTGCTTTCTGCATATATCATCTTATGATTGAGATTAATGAAAAACGTTGAACCAAGTAACTGTAAATGAGTATCATGAAGTTGCATGCAATACATCATGTTTCTAAATGATTTAATTTAGAATGATTGTGCCCCCAATTTTCCTTGTCTGTACACTACAATGGCAAGTGCCTGATAATCATGCCTGACAATCCCAGATACAAAACTGTTGCTTCTCACTTTTGCGTGAGTTCCAAATTTTAATGGTGCTTAAATCAAGACATAGTGGAGATATGGTCACCAGAAGACTTAGTATGAATACATGCAAGTTTCTTTTGGATTAAAACTATTTGTCACATTATTTCTGTATCGCTGTCCTTATGCTTATTTATTTAAATCTTTTGGAGTAGATTTTAAATTATCTTTGTATTTTCTATGAAGATGAAGATAACTTTCAGATGTTCTCATTTGGCTGCATTTTTTCAGATTTTATGTACAATTTCTACATTATCTTTTATAAACTTTATTTTTCTGTTGAAATTTTCAGTCAGCACTCAACTTTGCCCTTGTGATAGGGTTCACAAACAATAATAGAAAAATAAGACAGATGAAGCATGCAAAGCATTCCGTTACTCAGATTATTCAATGAATGTAGTGTTAATCCATTGAGCCTCATGCCATAGCTGTCTGGTATATCTTTGGAAGGAAAAAGGCAACAGACTACACAATACTCTTACCATCAATGATTCATACCGTGAATCACTTTATGTGGTTCTTTCATACTTTGAATTAAATGGTATATCATGTAGAGCACCATCTGATAGAGCCCTGTGTGTTCTTAAAATCATGAACTCTTACAGCACAGAAGGAGGCCATTTAGCCCATCGTGCATGTGCCAGGTCTATGAAAGAACTATCCAATTAGTCCCACTCCCCCACTCTTACCCCATAGCCCTGCAAATTTTTCATTTTCAAGCATATACATAGAATTACATTGAGCCAGCATTTGCTGGAGTGGGGCGTCTCGCGGCGTGCCCGGTTAATTAGACTTTTTACTGCACCCTTCAGCTCTAAACTTTTTTGCCCTGTAAGTTGCTGGAAGTGCAAGCTGATAACAGTGGCAAGGGAAACAGGGCGTCTGGGACCTTGGTGAACAACAGAACCAACAGTGTATCTCCTGAAATAATGAAATTTAAGGATTGAGAAATAAACAGAGGAATGACTGAGAAGGAGGGTGAATTAGAGTGGGTGAATTCTATGTCAAATCAGGTACAGAAAGAGAAATAAAGAGAGGGAAAGAAAGATTGGATTAAGAGAGAGAGAGAAAAAGAGGCAAAGGAAAAGTGACAAAGATGTAAAAATTTTAAATTTGACTTTTTAAAATCTCCAGCAATAATTCACTCCCTGAAGGAATGAGTCTCCACACATTTAATTGTTCATATTCTGGAACAATGGTTGATTGGCAGTCATTAACAATTATCATGTTGTTAAAAGGGTATTTATGCTGTTAATTACTAGACTTAACTTTCTGTGGCGAGTTTAATGGACAATTAATGTGGAAATGCAGCAATTTCATGAAACTCATGTCGAGGTCCAGGGCTAGATGCCATTTTCGCGAAGCTAACGGTGGAGCGGCGCAAATCATCCAGAAACTTGTGGTGATCAGCATTTCATGGGGTATCTCTTCCTTGCCATAAGTTGCATGTTAATAGCAGCATACATCATTCAAATGCCGTCGTTTTTTCAGCAATTTCCGGCCCGTAGAATTTTACAGCACAGAAACAGGCCATTCGGCCCAACAGCTCTATGTCAGTGTTTATGGTCCAACTGAGCCTCCTTCCACCTTACTTTATCTCAGCCTATCAACAAATCCTTCCGTTCCTTTCTCCCTCATGTACTTAGCTTCCCCTTAAATACATCCATGCTAATCGCCTCAACCACTCCATGTGGTAGCGAATTCCACATTCCTACCACTCTGAGTAAAGACGTTTCTCCTGAATTCCTTATTGGATTTATTAGTGGCTATCTTATATTTATAGTCCCTCGTTTTGGACTCCACCACAAGTGAAAGCATCTTCCCTACGTCTACCCAATCGAACCCCTTCATAATTTTAAAGACCTCTACCAAGGTTACCTCGCAGTCTTTTTTCTAGAGAAAAGAGCCCCAGCCTGTTCAGTCTTTCCTGGTAGTTGTATGCTCTTAGTTCTGGTAACATCCTTTCAAGTCTTTTTTATACGTTCTCCAGTGCTTCTATATCCTTTTTGTAATATGGAGACTTGAACTATGCACACAACTCGTAAGAGTGGTCTAACCAAGGTTCTATATCAGTTTAAAATAATTCTCTGCTTTTGAATTCTATTCCACTAGAAATTAAACACAGTGCTTTTTATGGTTTTGTTAACCTTCCTTGCTCTGTTTAATGATTTGTGAATCTGTATCCCTAGATCCCTTTGCACCTCTGCCCCATTTAGACTCTTATTTTCCAAGGAGTAGGTGGCCTCCTTATTCCTCATACCAAGATAACCAACTCACAAGTAGCTATATTGTAATTCATTTGCCATTTACATGCCCATTCTGCACGTTTGTTAATTGTATTTTGTCGCAGTCTTCCTCAGTATTAACTATACCCCCGAATTTGCTGTCATCCACAAATTTTGATATTGTACTTTCGATTCCCGAGTCCAAATCAGTTATGTAAATGATGAACAACAGTGGTCCCAGGCCCGATCTCTGTGGAACACCACTTTCCACCTTCCGCCAGTGTGAGTACCTTTAACCATAGAGTCATAGAGTCATAGAGTTATACAGCACGGATAGAGGCCCTTCGGCCCATCGTGTCCGCGCCGGCCATCAGCCCTGTCTACTCTAATCCCATATTCCAGCATTTGGTCCGTAGCCTTGTATGCTATGGCATTTCAAGTGCTCATCCAAATGCTTCTTGAATGTTGTGAGGGTTCCTGCCTCCACAACCCTTTCAGGCAGTGAGTTCCAGACTCCAACCACCCTCTGGGTGAAAAAGTTCTTTCACAAATCCCCTCTAAACCTCCCGCCTTTTACCTTGAATCAATGTCCCCTTGTTATAGAACCCTCAACGAAGGGAAAAGGCTCCTTAGTATCCATCCTATCTGTGCCCCTCATAATTTTGTACACCTCAATCATGTCCCCCCTCAGCCTCCTCTGCTCCAAGGAAAACAAACCCAATCTTCCCAGTCTCTCTTCATAGCTGAAGCGCTCCAGCCCTGGTAACATCCTGGTGAATCTCCTCTGCACCCTCTCCAAAGCGATCACATCCTTCCTGTAGTGTGGCGACCAGAACTGCACACAGTACTCCAGCTGTGGCCTAACCAGTGTTTTATACAGCTCCATCATAACCTCCTTGCTCTTATATTCTATGCCTCGGCTAATAAAGGCAAGTATCCCATATGCCTTCTTTACCACCTTATCTACCTGTTCCGCTGCCTTCAGGGATCTGTGAACTTGCACACCAAGATCCCTCTGACCCTCTGTCTTGCCTAGGGTCCTCCCATTCATTGTGTATTCCCTTGCCTTGTTAGTCCCTCCAAAGTGCATCACCTCTGTTTTCTGTTTTGTAGCCAGTTTGCTATCCATTCTGCTACTT
The DNA here is from genome assembly GCF_035084215.1 of Heptranchias perlo. NCBI lineage: Eukaryota > Metazoa > Chordata > Chondrichthyes > Hexanchiformes > Hexanchidae > Heptranchias > Heptranchias perlo. The sequence continues at coordinate 40,731,778 of NC_090341.1, read as the reverse complement.
GTCCCCTGACTCCAAGTGCTCTGACCTTAGTTCTCTGTGGCAAAATTCCACCCTCATTGACCCAGCATGGCAATTCGTTTATTACTTTAATTAAAGCTTAAATGCCTTATCAAAAGTCCATGTATATTGCATCCAATTTCCCTTTGAAAGTTACGATTGAACCTGCTCCATCACCCTTTCAGGCAGTGTATTCCAGATCATCATGACTTGTTGGTTCTTGTAATGTTTTTTTTTGATTGGTGGAATGCCTTGAACCTGTAAATATATGAATCAAGAAAGATCAACTACACTTTGTTACCAATTTAACTTGTCAGTATGCTGGAGGTTTGTCTGTATCTCTTGAATGAGTTATGTTTTCATCTGCCCATTTCTTCTACTAACTGATCTAATGAGCTTTTTTTCTACGGTGGCTGGGTACTGTAATTGGCTGCAAGAATCCTGATGAATGTCAGTTATTTCTGAATGCTGCACCAAGTTGGTACCCAGTCACTGGGGATGCTGATCCTAGCGCAGAGGACGTGGCCTGATTGGTGGGTATTGCCGCATAGACAGACGGGACAAAGGCAGCAATTATCTGCTTTGCCTGTTTGGATCATGTCAATTTTACCTCGTCAGTCAAATTTAGAAAAAAAATTAAGTATTGGATATTTTAATTTAATGTTAAATAGTACAAGATGTCGGCCACTTGCTGTTTTCTTTGATAGAATTGTGATATTCTTGATATGGAGAAGAGCTTAATGGTATGAGATATGGTTCCCTAAATAAATTCAGAGCACTCTGACTTGAGAATTGGTAACACCAAAGAATATTTGGTAATTGGAGGTTTGGTATTTTGGTTCATTTTGTTTGGCACTAAAATCTTCCAGTACTCCATTTATCTTGGGTGCTAATAGAAAAATAAAATAGAACAGCATGTTACCATTAAGCTCTCTGTTGACACCTCATTTACCTGTTCAGCAAGACACACTTGCCACACAAATGGGTGTTCACAAACTGGAGTGCCGCAACAATATGGTTTATGTCGGTCCTCGCATGCAATTATTTGAATATAAATCAGAACTCATATACATTATGTTTACCTACTACCCCAAGGTAAATCATTAAAGACCATTTTGAATGTTTATTGTGATATCTCGTATATTCTGAGACACTAGAGGCAATGTTCATTTTTAACCTGGATTGGACAGGCCAATTTGGCAGGAAGCCCGATCAATTTTGTGAAGGGATTTGATTCCTGAGTTTTCTAATGGTTACTTTTTCCTGATTGGTACTTTTTTAAAACTAAATTTTGTCTTGTTCACATTTGATTAGTTGAATATTTGGTAACAACAGGATATTGGTTATTTGATCCAATCAGGATTTTGAGGTGCGCTCCTTTAAAGGATGTGACCTAATGGATGTGCGCTACATGCAGATTCTTAATGATATAGATTGTCTTGAGCCCTTTTATCTGTGACCTACTGCAGGTTGCATGATGTCAACTATTGCGCAAGCTTGCAGCGCCACTGTAGAGTAACTGAACTATGCATTCTTGGATAATTTTTCTTTCTTGGTGGAGTTACTGGTGCCTTCCGTGGCAGTAAGCAGTGAATGAGTAATTCTATAGCGTAGAAGGTGTCTCAGAACTCAAAGCACAACTTATCGGTCGATCTTGGTGGTGGTACAGCCGAATTGAAGATAGTTTTGGCAACTCCATACTTTTCATCTTGAATTTATGCTGCTAATCATGAAGCCAGCTGCTGCTATTCTATATCAACCTGTTAACTGAGCACAATCTAGTGTGAACAGAATGGTGATAAAAATTGAACTCTATTTCAACTGGTATTAGTTGCAGTGCCAAGAATGTAATTTTTTTTTCTGGGTTACAGCTGTGTATTGTTACAGTGTAATTAACAATGGGGTGAACAAATTAAAAGAAGCTTGGTTGGGGTTTTTTAAAAGAGCTCACCAGAACACCAGAACCTTTGCGAGATTGTACATCCTTAGCTGCATGTGGGGCCTCATCCCGAAGTTCATTCGATATACACAGTTCCTCAGAGACCCTAATGCACTTGTGCACTACGAATGAGGGGAATATTCCACTCCAGGCCCACAGCTGGTGCAAAATCTCCAAAACAATCCCATTGAATGCAATGTGGCGTCCTCAATTTCATTTAGAAAATAGTCTTCCAGAAAGAAATATTTGAGATATGTGATGATTAATGCCTGAAGATATTTCATGAGTTGCACTGATGTGTGGTTCTGTCCATTCTGGTTTTTAGTTTGCTAGTCAGTTCAATGACAAACTGACTGAGACCATTTTGGGGAAATATGTGAAGGAGTGATGTCCAAAAAAGGCCAATATGGTGACACTGCTCTGTAATCTAAGTGTTCCTCAAGGTCTGTATGTCATAAGCTAAGCTCTCAACTGCACTGACCACTTTCCCACACCTTACTGCAATAAAATAATACAATTAAAAGAATTTTTTACTGTCATATTTTTCTCCCATAACCGCTCCTTTCCGAAAGATTGTGCTATGATGCAAGTGGCTTTTCCTTAACTCATCAAACAGGCTATTCTTCATCTCCTGATGTCCATAAAGGGATTGATATGATTCCGGCTGCAAATCATCTTTTGTAGTTCACTCAAATGCAAAAATTTACTTCATATTCAAGCCCTTGCTCCCTATGAGTTGAAACATGACCTCATATGTGAAATAAGTGGGATTGTGTGCTACTGGACAAACAGGAAAACCTTCTTAACGTTGAGGTATTCACTGGAAATAGAACAGAATCACGCCATACATCCTTGATCTCTCTGACCCCCTTGACAGATCACATGGCTCAGGCTGAAAATTGGAAATTTAAGTTTGTTCATTTTAAGCAGAAGCAAGAATAAAAATGGAAGATTTTACTGGGTTACAATACTTCACAGAGTTATTTTAAAATGGTGAAAGTGCAGAAATTCTAGCAATTCTCATAATACAGCATTACATGCCTGTGAAGAAAAACTTTTACATGAGAGAGAATCCATGGATTGCATTTATGTCTGACCCATGGAGTGAACCTGCAAGAAGGGAACTGGCCAGCGAAGATTCCATTCCAAATTACATCCTTCCCTTGATGCAGATTAATTGAAAGTGAGATAGACAGGTATCATTCACAATTAATCAAAGCAACCCACTGAGTACGACCCATCAATCAGGTCAGGTTTTCACAAATAAAAGGGCGACCTCTCAGATACCAAACAAATAACTCACATACCTTCAAAATACAGCTTAACTGTAAGAATCGTGTTCAACTGGCCCCCTGATGGGACATTGGCAAAGCTCATAAATAGAAGTATGTGATTTAGAGCTTACTGATCAATATTAATTACTTCTATCATCCAGTGGATGTTCTGTCTCCTAACATTTGTTAAAAAATCAACATAAACAATGGTCAGACAATTCCCTTTGAAGTGGGCACTTGCATAAGAGGCAATCTCTGATATAGAAAGAAAATGGTCACAATCCAAACAAGTTCCTCATTCTGCTAATCTGTATTATAGCAAATCTCCTGTGCCATGTGACACCTGAACCTTTGTCTTGTCTGTCTGTTGCCTTTGTGTTGCTGCTTTACTTTATTTCTCTTTCGATCTCTCTCTCTCCCTCTCTCTTCTCTTCTGCTTTTCTCTCTGATCATGCACCTCTGCTGTCTTTCTTCTGCTGGCCTCTCACTGTTATTCTGTTTCTTTGTCTGTTTTCTCTTCTCTCTCTTTCTTGTCTCTTTTCTCTGTACTCCTCTGATATTAGTTTTTTTCATTTTGCATTCGGGCCAAAACATCGTGGGTTTTGGGTCGCAGGGAAAGTGAGGGATCTGGACAAGAACATGTGGACATCGCATCTCCTGCTCCCAAAAAAAAGTGACCTGTATAATACCTGCATCTCTCTAATATTCCTGTATGTGTTGGAGACTTGGATTGACTCGCAAGCACACCGGGCAAAAATTTACTAAGCACACCAGTGCTGTCTTCAGTGGTATGACCGTGTTACCAATAATCAGGTCAGAACGATGACTGTCAAACCTCCCTTAAGTGTCATGTTGCCAAAAGACATTTATCGCTGTTTGGGCACGCAGCCTGGCTAGACTGGTCACACAACTTCAGGATGTTCAGAGACTGCCCTCCGAAAACCTGGAAATGCCCACTTGGAAAGCCAAGAAGCACCTGCTTCTTGACCATTAGAGCTGACCTCGGGTCCGAGAATATAGAGATCTTCTCTGTCATGAGGAGAACCGAGGATCGGGAGAGATGAAGACATGCAATCCGTCAAGCAACACACTTTAAGATCATGTTATAATGAATGGGATCTGGGATCGCGAGGAGAGGGATCCTAGGATCTGGGGGCATTGTGAAGGAAGATTTCAGTCAGGAGCATTGAGGTGGCTCTGAGATCAGGGAGCACAAGGGAATGCGTTTGTGGGGTTTTTGAGCACTGAGAAGGAGGCTCAAATCTAGGAGTGGATGGAAAGTCTGTGGAGGGGGCTGCTGAGGTCAGCAGGTGTGATGATTGGGGTGTCGAGCTTTGGGGGCCAGAGATAGACAATACTGGGGGTTGGTGGGTTCTGGCAATATTGGGGGAAGCAGCATCTAATATCCTTGTGGGTGAGTGGGATCCAGGAGAAGTCGATCCAAACTACCATTGGCCCCTTTGCTACCATCAGGCCCCAACCCCCAACAGTGGCCCTGCTCATTTAGCCTCCTTCCTTGACCCATCTGCAACCCATTTTGTGTTCTCGGGTATCTCCCATTGTTAGTCAGTTCCTGACTTGATGTTCTTGCTTTAAAGCATTTAAGCGTAAATTTTCTGCTTAAAATGAATGGATGGAAAATCAATATCCTGATATACACTCTTGGCATGGGCCAGTAGAGCAGAATCAAATATTTAGTGAGTTTGTTGACTTAAATAGTCTTTCCAAGTTTTTCTATGTTTAAAAAAAAAACCTTTAAGCCTCAAAAATTGATCAGGAGAGATTGTTAAACTGAATTTTCAACAGCAATAAATAACAATCTATTCTCTACAAACAATTTTTTTTAACTTTTCTAACAGTCAACAAATAACCCAAAATAACAGATGTTGCTGTTGTGATCCCTTTAATGGGTGTTATTTGGCTGTGAAGAGTTAATAACAGAAAAGCACAATTGTTAGTGCATCTATATGTCAACAATTCAACAATTGCCTGAAAAAAAGTTTTGAGAATTCAGTCTCCAGTTTCTTTCAAAATCTTTTGAAAAAAGCAAATAAACTCTCAAATTCCCATGGGATGAGGGACACACTCTTCTACCCTTCAACTCCTGTTGATGTACAGATTTCTTCTGGGAAATTCTGCAAAGTGCTCATGCTCAGACCGCTTACATGGGTTTGAAAGCCCTGGACAGCTGTCGTGAGGTAAGAGTATCCAGACAAAACCCAGGCTTTTGAGAGAGGCTGAGGCCTTGAAGTAAGAATTTATTTGTTGAGAAAAATAAATGGCAGATGATTTTCTTTCCAGAAAGCTTTGAATAATTTGTGGGGAAAAGATAGCACAGCACCACCTGGTAGTGTGACAGTTAATGTTGCAGATTATTGTTGTCATTTACCATTAGAATTCTCATTATATCACCACCTATTAGTAACAGTCTCAGGCAGGGGAAGACCTTTGGTCCATCTAGTCCATCTATCCACAGTATTTTCTTGGTGCATTTCTAATAACCTTGAATTGATATGACAGTTAATAGTTACATGTCTGTGTTGTCATTTATCATTGGAATTCCCATAGGAATTGTTTCCATAGCAGTTTTCAATGGTTCATGCATCCTGGGCAAGATTTTGAATATTTATGATCTGAAATGAGAAAAATCCTCATGTTTTTTAATGGGGGTCACTAAATAACAATGAGTTGGTGGTCAAGCTGTATTGTGGCCCCCATTCCCAAATATAGAAAGCAGATGACTGATCTACTGCTCCAAAGCCACCCAGGCTGATATTGGCTGACTCAGTGCAAAGCAGGGTTTGAACCTGTGACCTCGAGGTCTGTAAAATTCATTTTTGTCTAAATGGCTAAATCGGGGCGAAGGACCAAAGTCTTAGTTCAAGCCAGCACTAAGGCTTAACACCGTAAAAGAGAAACCAAGGGAAATTAGAAAGTAGAGACTAAATGACACCAATCTGAGGTTTTAAAAGCCTTGAGTTTGTACGAAGGAGGAGAGACTGAAGGAGATAAGACATTTTGAGGTCTTTCATAACCATGTGTCAGAGGAGGAGACTCTGCAGAGTCTTGATTTCGAATTAAGACCAGATTAGAAAGAATGAAAGAGGAAAGTTCAGAGAAGGACAAACCATTGTTTGATAACAATAGTGAGAAATGAACAGTTGCAGTGTAAACATTGGTAGAAATCATAGGTGAGAGAGGGATCCATGTCAGATGTCAAGCTTTTCTTACTCCCGACTTTTGAGTCATCAGCAATTTTTGAGATTGTTTCATGCTGTAGCCAAGCTACCATTATTAAGGTACCTTGTCCAAGAAGGCAGGTTTTGTTCAGGCATCTGTCTTTTTTTAAGAGACTATGGGCAGACTTAGATGATATAAAGAAAGGATAAATTGCAAGAATTGCATGTGCCATTGCTTGACATTTTAACAGAAATTAAAGATAATGCAGTTTAGTTCACCAGATTATGTATTTATAGTGCATTCCAAGAAAATGTTGAAGAACTGAAAGCAAAGCTTATAGTGGCACAGGTCACAAGAATGCATTTGTCTTAATAACAGTAACCCAAAATCTTAAAACCCCAAGAGGTCCATATTTTCTGATGCACATAGAAGATAGTCTATATGTCTGTCTTTGCCAGCAGAAACCCTTGACCTGTATTGTGAATAATACCTATTGCCTAGGCGATCCTGCCATATTGTTAAGAGTGGAGAGCAGGATTTATGCAGTGGTTAATTGAATTTTCCTACAGAAAAGATGAATGCTGAGAGGTGAAATTTATTGTATATTTTATTTGGTACTACACCTGTAGCAGATTGTCTGACATTTGGAAAAGGAGCCTGTCATCTTTCAGTCCTTGTCTTTATTTTAGCTGTGATGATTAACATTCTATGGGTTCATGCATTTTGAGGTGAAATGGCATTCCTTGGATCGGTAAAGTAAATTATGAAGCTCTAACTCCTCCAGGCTAGGAAATTATAGGCTTTATCCTGACACAATAAAAGGAAATGTGCATTTAATTCAATATACATTGTTGCTTACTCTAACAACTTGGTGTCTGGGGAGACGTTGGAACAAAAATACTTGTGTACATTATCACCTTTTGATTGACTGCCAAAGGAACAAATGTGTTTGAAACAGCATTTTTTCCACTTGCAGTTCTTTGTTGAAGCTCCAACAGCTTCATCTTTTCATACTCAGGCTTCTGAAAGGGCCTTCCATGCTGGTGCATTGATAAGAGTTATCACTGAACCCTGTTGGGGTATTGCTTTTCATGGTGAGTTATTTTGTCCATGAGTGTGTAACATTAAGTTAGTAGCCATAACGATGCAAAACTGCTTGTCAAGAGCAATATTTCTTTCCTCTTTTCTAGTGGATGTTATCACCTCCACATCTTCTATCATCATAGTATTCTATCAGTATTTTTTTCTTTGTAGATTCTCAAGAGTTTAAAATCCAGTAATAAGTATTCCTAATCTTTTTGTTGGGACCTTTCTAATTTCTCTGTCTTGGAGAGAATAACTCAAGATTTTTTGTGACCTTTTAACTGTCACGTAAAGGTATCAAAATATTCAACATTAGATTGATTTTCTTCAGGAGTGATAGGCAGTTAACTCCAGGGTCTGCCTTCGTTGACTATTGCTCTGGGTAATACACAATAATAAAGGGATTGCTTGGTCCTCCTGCTTGGACATAAAGTACTATTGCCTTTCAGTAGGGTAGCCTGCAGGACTTTACTGTGAAATCTATCTCATGATAAACTGTTGACCCTTTTCGCAGAAGGTCTTTCTTGACTTACTTTTTGTATTAGACTAGGTATGAACCTATAGGCTGGAGCTAGGCCTTAATATCTGTTTGCAATATCTTGGATGCAACCAATTCAAACTGTAGAAAAAATTTGGTGTGTGGGTAAAATTCCTCTGTAAACAACAAGCAAGAGAATTCCTGTTTTCCTCCATAAGTAACAATCCCCTATTGAAATAAATGCTCAGCGATTGCATGGTTCAAAGCTATGTGCCCCACAATGTTATGAGTACACAGTTAATTACGGAGGAATTCACCCATTTAGTTGCTACAATAATGGATCAAAGAGGACAACTCAGAGCATTGATGCCATGGAAGTAATCTTACAGCTGCAGTTCTCATAATTTCATTTTTCTTACATATAGGCATGACCTCAAGCTGTGTAAAAGTCACATTCCCATTTCAAAAAATGTACTATCGTGGTGCTGCCAAAGAACTAGAAATCCAAGACAAAGGAGGTCAGCATCATAACTGCACAAACCATGTGCTTTGAGTACTTGATCTCCACAGGAAAAAAATAATGAATATCTTGCAAGTAAACTGGCTCAAAGTGTCCTTGTATGTGGAAACAGCTTCAGTATAAGCCATCACAGCGATGGTATTCTAATGAGTACACAGTAGTTCAGAATTACTGCTGTTAGCTATATTTTTAAAAATTAATTCGGAGATAAAGCAAAGATTTCTGGTTTAGAACAGGAGTTTTATGGATATGAATTCAGGTCTATATTCTGCTTTTTTTTATTCAATTGAGTTTAGAAAGGCCATTTTGCTTTTTACATCATTGCCTTTGACGCGATCAGTAACAAACCAGCATTGAGTTGGTGTCAATGTTCTCATCCTTGTAAATGCTGCGATTGCCTGTTTCTCTTGTGAGCAATTAATATTTTAGTTTATTTTTTCCTATATGTGTGTGTGTATATATATATATATATATATATATTATATATATAGTCACACTTTAGATATATGTTGATTATGTGAGACAAAATTGAATTTTAGTATATTTTTTAAAAATACCATTAGTCGGATAACTCAGAACAGCAATTTACTCAGCATGAATTCTTACTAAAACCAATATTCTCTTGTATGACACGACAACAGCAAAGATAAATGCTGATAATAGCAAATTTATTATACAAAAAATATAAACTAACTTTCTAATCGAAGTAAGTCATCGGCGTAATATCTTTATCTTTGCATTTCAATACTTTTCAGAATACCAGCACAGTTTGACAATATCTTTGGAGGATTTGAAGTTGTGAAACTTCTGTTTCGTTGAGCATCAAAGGCAATGATGTATTCAGTGTCTGTTTTCAAGGAGTTTTTAAAAAACTATTGTCCAATTCTTTTTGCTGAGCAAATGTTCCACATCAATACTCTCAGCAGCAGGACAAGTGAACCTGAGATTTCTGGAATTTTTTGTATCCCTGATGTAATGTCTTCGATACTGGTCCACAGGCAGTGAATTCTGCTCATGGTACCATTGAGAATTCATATTCCAATGTCTCATCCTTTATCTGATCTCTGATTGTGAATGACTACTTTCTGAAAATAGGAATTCAGTCAGGCAAGGACATGATCTTTCCTGAAAGTAGGACTTTGAAGTTTTTGTCAGTTTTGTTCTCAAGTCTTCTAAATGTGTTTCCTTTTACAGCTATTGATAAGATGTAATAGAATGACCTTTTCTTTTCCATCTTCCTTTTTTTGGACAGTAACGTTGCTATCACTCAATGAGATTGTTAAATCTAGTGATATTGCACTTTTATTTTAATGCATATGACTCATAGGGATAGAAGGGAGAGAGGGAGCCAAAGATTTGGGAGAAGACTTGTGTTTTTCAAAAATCGTATTTGTTCGTGAGATGTGGGCTATGGTGGCTAGACTGCATTTATTGACCTGAGAAGGTGGCAGTGGACCTTCTCCTTGAATACTGTAGTCCCTGTGGTAATGGTGCTCTTGTTGTTCTACTTTGCAGCAGTTGTTAGCCCACTTCAGAGAACATTAAAACTCGGATAGGCCAGACTGGGTACGGGTGGCCGGATGTCTTTCCTAAAGGATATTAGTGAACCAATTGGGTTTCTACAACTTCCATGGTCATTGCAAGCCCACAGATTACCAAATTTATTTAATTTCATTTCAGAACTTGCGATGACGGGATTTGAACTCTTGCCTTCGAAGTGTTAGCCCAGAGCCATAGCCATTGGAGCACTATACCAATCCATAGGTGTGGAAACTTTCTAGACACGTACACAAGTCTAATCTTTTTCAGATAGAACACAGCGCTTTGGCCTTCTCTTGAAAATTAAATTGCAGAAAGGGGAGGGCATAACCAAGAATATATAGAAGAGGAATGAGCTCTGACCTCACTCAAAGCAGTTTGGTGCTGATTATGCTCAAAAGCTTTGGTTCTCCAAGACTCTAAGGAGTCACCTTGTTGATAGGTTTCAGGAATCCATGTGGCCTAGTGCTAGTAAACGCCGTAACTGTTACACATACCTCCATATACCTTTTGCACTACATTGGATGTCATCACAAAACTTTGTAAGTGTCTCATTTGCAACGAGTTTTGTGATGTGATGATAGACATTGACTGTTAAACAGATGAGAATTGAGCCCTTGTACACATTGGAGGATGAATTTCCATGGGGGTTCTCTCACTCATCTGCTGTAACTTCAATGGAAGAGCTACAGAAACCCTGGGAAAATATCACAAATGCCATTTACACTGTTTTTCCTGGATTGCTACTGCTCTTCCGCCAAGTTACGGTGGATTAGCAGAAGAATCCCCACAGATATTCACTCTCTTAGTTTCTTCAATGTGGCCTGTGGAGTACACATTGTGATCTGCAAGTAAAAAAAATAATTAATTTGCGCCACTGTTATATTGTCACCACTGCTGTGATCTTGAATTTTTTTTCAAAGCGCTACTTTAATGTTTGTCCAGCGCCACTGCTGCGATTGAAGGAATCAGTCTGAATCTGTGGATGTTCCATGATTAACAGCACACAAATTGTCTTAGACACAGATGTTACAGCCATTTTAACATCGCAGCTTGTTTTATCTTAAGAGTCCAAATCTGAAGAAGAACCTTCTGCTACGAGTTCAGGATCTGCCTTAGATATTCATGGTACAGCAGAGCCAGTTATTCCCATAAGTAGTCTGCGCATCTTACGTTTAGTGTGTAATACTGTTTATATGCCCATTATCTAACTATACAACAGTGTAACTCAGGAGTGTCATATTAGGACCCCTTGTAATATGAACTGTATATTAGTCTTTCATACATGCCCTCCATGTGCTTCTCTAATCTTTTTAAAGGCAGATTGAGAAACACTTGGTATGACGAGGCCAGATATGAATCCTTTAGCTGCAAGTACCACTTACTAAGTTCAATTTCTCTCTTTTTCCTCATTTTCTTTTTTTGGCCTTTTTCTTTCAAGTGCAAATTCACTTTGTTTTAAAACACAACCTTTAAACATAACTCAATCTCAAAATCCTTCCTGTGAAGAGAAAACAAATCAAAAATCTTGAAACATGACAGTTTTGTTCCTTCTTCCTCAAGTGGATTCTCTGAAATAAAATATCTAACGTCCACAAATTTTATTCTGACTTATCAAGTGGATTTCTGCTTCCACCTTGAAACAATTTAAAAATTATAGTAATTGCACAAAGTGCACTAAGCAAGCACCTGCAGATCATTACATAGCTATCCAAGTAACTACATGAACTATTTAAGTAGAAGGGGATCACAGCTGCCTGGCCAAATTCTTGACCCTCCAACTGAAAGGACATAAGTTATAAAGGGGATATGTGGTCTTTCACTTATTGATTTGTGGTTCGAGAAAACAATTGCTAGTATTTCACTTAGCATATGGTGACGGTATTAAATATTCCTCGTTAAGCTTTGGTACAAGGCTGTCTCCATTTTTAGTGCTTAAATTTCTCCTAATGCAGGCTTGACCTCAGAAGAGTGCTCCTTAATACACAAAGAACTTCCATGCCACATTCATTCAACTGTGGTCTTTCAAAATTGAGATTTCAGGAAATAGTTTGCCCCAGAGCTGAATGTAAGTTCAAGAGGGCAATGTGATCTCTTATGGTCATGCAATTCCACTCTTTTATACTCGTCACTCTGATGCCCTGAACTATAAATCACTGTCAAATGCGAACACAAAACTCAGATAATTTTCTCTTCGCGTCTTAATTGTTTCAGCATACCAGATGATCTTACACTGGCTGAATCACTGTTTTGTTGACCCAATGCCACTGATTTGCAGCTTTTAATAACCCAGTTACAATACTAATAAAGGATTGAAATTTATTTTGGCTTTTATTTGTAGAAAGATACTTTTTTTTATTACAAATTGTTATTGAAAGATATTTGGTAGTGAGAAGTTTCATTTTTTGCAGATAAACAGTTTTTATAAAAATGTTTTGAAAGTCTTTTGAACAATAGATTTAATGATTTAATGCTAATTTAAATAGATATTTGTAAACAATTTTACAACACCAAGTTATAGTCCAACAAATTTATTTAAAATTCCACAAGCTTTCGGAGGCTTCCTCCTTCCTCAGGTGAACGGTGTGGACCTGAGGAAGGAGGAAGCCTCCGAAAGCTTGTGAAATTTAAAATAAATTTGTTGGACTATAACTTGGTGTTGTAAAATTGTTTACAACTGTCAACCCCAGTCCATCACAGGCATCTCCACATCTTAAATAGATATAATATTCTGCAACATTCTGACTGGAATTCAGAATATGTATTTTTTCTTTATTCGTTCATGGGTTGTGGGCGTCACTGGCAAGGCCAGCATTTATTCCCCATCCCTAATTGCCCTTGAGAAGGCGGTGGTGAGCCGCCTTCTTGAACCACTGCAGTCCGTGTGGTGAAGGTTCTCCCACAGTGCTGTTAGGAAGGGAGTTCCAGGATTTTGACCCAGCGACGATGAAGGAACGGCGATATATTTCCAAGTCGGGATGGTGTGTGACTTGGAGGGGAACGTGCAGGTGGTGTTGTTCCCATGTGCCTGCTGCTCTTGTCCTTCTAGGTGGTAGAGGTCGTGGGTTTGGGAGGTGCTGTCGAAGAAGCCTTGGCGTGTTGCTGCAGTGCATCCTGCGGATGGTACATACTGCTGCTACAGTGCGCCGGTGGTGGAGGGAGTGAATGTTTAGGGTGGTGGATGGGGTGCCAATCAAGCGGGCTGCTTTGTCCTGGATGGCGTTGAGCTTCTTGAGTGTTGTTGGAGCTGCACTCATCCAGGCTGGTGGAGAGTATTCCATCACACTCCTGACTTGTGCTTTGTAGATGGTGGAAAGGCTTTGGGGAGTCAGGAGGTGAGTCACTCACTGCAGAATATCCAGCCTCTGACCTGCTCTCGTAGCCACAGTATTTAAATGGCTGGTCCAGTTAAGTTTCTGGTCAATGGTGACCGCCAGGATGTTGATGGTGGGGGATTCGGTAATGGTAATGCCATTGAATGTCAAGGGGAGGTGGTTAGACTCTCTCTTGTTGGAGATGGTCATTGCCTGGCACCTGTCTGGCACGAATGCTACTTGCCACTTATCAGCCCAAGCCTGAATGTTGTCCAGGTCTTGCTGCATGCGGGCAGGGACTGCGTCATTATGTGAGGGGTTGCGAATGGAACTGAACACTGTGCAATCATTAGGGAACATCCCCATTTCTGACCTTATGATGGAGAGAAGGTCATTGATGAAGCAGCTGAAGATGGTTGGGCCAAGGACACTGCCCTGAGGAACTGCTGCAGCAATGTCCAGGGGCTGAGATAATTGGTCTCCAACAACCACTACCATCTTCCTATGTGCTAAGTATGACTCCAGCCACTGGAGAGTTTTCTCCCTGCAAGGATTGTGATTTCTGTTGTTTACAGGACCAGGCAGATGTAAATAGTCTCCAGCAGCCTGGCAATATTTGCAATGGAAGTTCTTAGTAACCTACTAGGCAACATAGAAAAGACATAAATTTGGAGCACCAGTTAAAAGTGTCCAGTTACTAAGAGTGAGACCTGAATGGGAGTAAAAACCTAAAGTGTCTTGATTTGACCATTTCAGTTTTTGTAAGTGCCTTATTTGTGTCTCTTTGAGATCATTATAAGTCTTTGATGTACTTTTTCTTCAGAAGTTATTTACGTATTTGTTCCTCTACATGTTTTGCCAATCATGAGCTAAATTGTTTCTCATTTTAATGGTAAGCAAGCATTGGCTGGCTGGCTGTAGATTGAACCAAACAATTTTTTTTGTTTCTTTTCTAAAGTTTTTTAAAAAACTAAAAAACAAAATCCTACCAACTGGTAGTCGAATGAGGTTACACAGTCTTGTGGTAATTGTGTGCCCTTTCACTCCCCTGTAGTGTCATTTGAGCTCAGTTGGTAACACACTGACCTCTGAGCAAGATGATTGCGGATACAAGTCCCTCCCAAAACTTGAATATATTATCTAGGCTGATGCTTCAGTGCACTACTGAAGAAGTGCGACATTGTTCGAGGTGTGCCATCTCATGATTGAAATATGAACTTCAGGCACCATGTGCCTATTCGAGTGGACCTAAAAGATCCCATGAGACTACTCAAAGAAGTGCAGCAAGTTCGCTCAGTATCCTAGCCGACATTTTTCCCTCAAACAACACTGGTTATTCATCTCATTTGCTATTTGTGGGACCTTGATGTGTGCAGAGTGCCTGTTAAGTTTGTTTGCACAGCAACAGTGACCACAAAACTACTTCATTAGCTTTGGGATGTCTTGAGGATATGATAGGCACTATGTATATCCAAATTTGTTCTTCTTTCGTCTGATGAGGAAAATAATAAGCAGCCTTGGACCCACCCACACAGACTAACTCTGCTAATCTATTGAAGAGAGTGATGGGTGTCTGCTGTCTTATGACAATTGCGCATCTATTCAATCAGCACAAGTTAGAAAAGTGGCCAATATCAAGTTTGGATTTCATCTTGCCAGGACCTAAATGTAATTTTTTAAAGACTTTTAGACTCCTAAACAGCAAAATTCAGCAAACTGGTTTTAGCTAAAGCACCTCAAGTGTCAGAGTAATTTTGAGATGTGATCCCTTTTATAAACTAAAAACACTCATTTAACTTCATTACCAAGCAGACAGTTTGCAAATGTGATGCATCACAGAGAATGTCATTTGTGACTTGGGTTACAGTCATCTCGGTGCTGTGGGAGAGGCAAAACCCTGATTGGAGGGGTTTCAAACAGATAGTTGCAGGATCTGTGAGGCAACGTATTCAAGAAGTTTGGAGAGTAAAAGGGAGGTTAGAGATGGGTTGTCAAGAGTCGAGGGTGTTCTTTTAAAGAGGGGTAGGTGGTGATGGTGGTTTGGAAAGGGATGGAGACAGTGTCTGAGGAGAGGGAAGCCATCTACAATGTCAAATAGCATGGGGACCAGCGAGGAATCTCATGTTAGCAGTGTCTTTTCCCCAGTAGCGTATGGTTCTGGTGTGAAGGGAGAGAATTCCAAAAAAAATAACCTGATGCTATGTTTTGTTTTAATATTTCAGCTTTTCAATTATACATCAGATCATTCAGGTCTTTAGAATACTAAATGGTAACCTAAACAAAATTGCAGTATTTTTTTGTTGATAAATTACTCTTCCTACACATCTATTTCTGTTGCAGGTATGCCAGCATCATGTGTTGAAGCAAATGTAATACTTCGGTTTATGGATGCTTTGGTCCACGGTTTTTCTCCTAGTGTCTTGAGTTCTGGGTATTGTCTTCCACTGCTATACAAACAATCAAAATGAAGCACTGCTAAAAATTATCTGATATATAGGCATGATAAAAAAAATTCAATTTTGAATCCTTAATGCAAATGTATTTATGTACAGACATAAATACTCTTCATCAATCAACAGGTATTTTCGAGTCCTCACGTATTTATTTTTAGTTCACAGAATACTGAAGTATTTTTCAGTGAGTCGTTAATAGGACCACTGGTTTTCTTGATATATATTAATGACTTGGACTTGGGTGTGCACGGCACAATTTCCAAATTTGCAGGTGACACAAAACTTGGAAGGGTAGTCAATAGTGAGGATAGTGATAGACTTCAAGAGGATACAGACAGGCTGGTGGCATGGGCGGACACGTGGCAGATGAAATTTAACGCAGAGAAATGCAAGGTGATACATTTCGGTAGGAAGAATGAGGAGAGGCAATATAAACTAAAGGGCACAATTCTAAAAGGGGTACAGGAACAGAGAGATCTGGGGGTATATGTACACAGATCGTTGATGGTGGCAGGGCAGGTTGAGAAAGTGGTTAAAAAAGCACATGGGATCCTGGGCTTTATCAATAGAGACATAGAGTACAAAAGCAAGGAAATATGATGAACCTTTATAAAACATTGGCCACAACTGGAGTATTGTGTCCAGCACCGCACTTTGGGAAGGCCTTAGAGAGGGTGTAGAAAAGATTTACTAGAACGATTCCAGGGATGAGGGACTTCAGTTACATGGATAGACTGGAGAAGCTGAGGTTGTTCTCCTTGGAACAGAGAAGGTTGAGAGGAGATTTGATAGAGGTATTCAAAATCATGAAGGGTCTAGACAGAGTAGACAGAGAGAAACTGTTCCCATTGGCGGAAGGGTCAAGAACCAGAGGACATAGATTTAAGGTGATTGGCAGAAGAACCAAAGGTGACCTGAGAAAAAACTGTTTTACACAGCAGGTGGTTATGATCTGGAATGCACTACCCGAGGGGGTGGTGGAGGCAGATTCAATCATGGCCTTCAAAAGGGAACTGGATAAGTACTTGAAAGGAAAAAAATTGCAGGGCTACGGGGATAGGGCGGGGGAGTGGAACTAGCTGGATTGCTCTTGCACAGAGCCGGCGGGGACTCGATGGGCCGAATGGCCTCCTTCCGTGCTGTAACCTTTCTATGATTCTATGAGTACAATGGATTAGGATGGTGACTATTTTATGCAGCATTATCAAAATAAGAACCAACTATGTATTCTCTTTCTTAATATACAATATACTATAAACGTTTCTGGGAAGTTCTTGTTTAAAGTGCAGTAACATTAAATGGTGTCAGAGGGAAATAACTGGATGTGTTATGTTATTTAAAGGTACTATTTTGTCACTCTGCTGTCAGAGTGTGAATTTCAAGAGTTTGAGTAAATGTGTTTAAATCTTTGACAGTTTGCTTGGATTTGGCTTTTCTCTTTTTGTTTTGAACTCACAACCAGTCACTCAACAATATTTGTGGGAAAGTATATTTTTCTGAGCCCTTCAAATTGCACATGCTTTAGGCTACTTCATCTATACAAATAAATATGGCTAATTAACAACAGTTTAATCTACACTGAAAATTGATCTCCATTGGTTAGCAATAAAGGGTGTGTTGAACTTGTGATACAATCTCATTGAACATCATTGAATGCAGTTTTGCTTATCAAATTTGTTGCTTACTGCACTATTGAAAAATTAAATAAATCAGCATAAGCATTTGTTTATTTTACAACAGAATTAAATATTGGAGCTGACTTTGGTCTCTTCCACTTCAATTCTTTGAGAATGGGGTGGTAGTGAGACTAAAATTGAAGTGAAAGACTCATCCCTCTGTTCCCACTGACATCCCACCCACTGCAACCTTGGAGTGGGCCGGGAAATCGGCCAAGGATGTTGCTGGAAACAGCCTCATTAGTGCATGCAAGTTGAGGTCCAATGACATATATAGGACCCTGATGCAATTTTGAACTATTAACAATTAACATCAGGGTGCACAAGCAACGCCCATTGTGACAGGACATGAAGCGCCCAAACCAGTGGTCCTTAAAGGGACTGCTGAGGATCACTTCTAAACTGCCGCAGATGAGTGTTTTTAAGAATTTTGTGGGGCCAGGCCGACCCCGCTAAATCCAAACTGCCAATTCAGCTCCGTAGAGAAGCTGCCAAATTTCTCACCCCTTCCGCAATTGGCAAGCACTTTGCACTCATTTTGCGCTGGCACCTCACAGGTTTTATTTTAATGAGCATCGACCATTGAAATGGCTCAGGCCTACTGGGAACTTCATTGAATGGCAGTGAGCTTTCTCTGTCTACTGCCCACCATCCGCCCGATGAAAGGTGTCACATAAAAATTGACCCCATTGACTCCAGGTCGCTTCTACCTAAATAATTTTATTTGTTCTTGGGATATGGGCTACACTGGCAAAGGTGAATTTATAACCCATATCTAGTTGCCTTGAGAAGGTGGTGGGTCTTTTCCTTGAGTCTTTCCATCTTCGTGGTAATGGTGCTATCATGATGGTATCGGGTAAGGATTTCCAGGATTTTGATCTGAGGATGGTGAAGGAATGGCAATTTATGTCCAAGTCATGATGACCTGTGACTTGGTTGGAAATTTGTAGTAATAGTGTTTCCATGATGCTGTAGACTACTTATTGTGACCATGTGAATTTGAAGTCTTTCCATTATAAATTAAAGCCCTTTTTTAGTTTAATAGATAACACTAAAAAAAAATGACCTTGATGGTTATCGTCAAAAAACATATTTTAATAATACTCAAATTGAACAAAAGCAAATGGATTATGTTGCCAGTCAAATCCTAATTTCCTGTCATTTTTACTATTATGATGTTAGTCATTATCCTATAAAAAATCAATCTCTTCCCATCATATGATGCAAAAACGGCGATCACAGTTGCACTGGAAATGGAAGATGTTACGGTAGGTTTAGTTACATAGAATTACATAGAATGCACAGCACAGAAACAAGCCATTTGGCCCAACTGGTCCAACCTGGTCCACACGCACCTCCTCCCACTGCTCTCCATCCAACTCATCAGTATATCCTTCTATTCCTTTCTCCTTCATGTTTATCCAGCTTCCCCTTAAATCCAACTATGCTTTTCACCTTAACTACTGCTTGTGGTGACAAGTTCCACATTCTAATCACTCTTTGGGTAAAGAAGTTTCTCCTGAATTCCCTATTAGATTTATTAGTGACTACCTTCTGATTATGGCCCCGAGTTTTGGTCTCCTCCACAAGTGGAAACATCTTGTCTACATCTACCTTATCAAACCCTTTCGTAATCTTAAAGACCTCTATCAGGTCACCCCTCAGCCATCTCTTTTCTAGAGAAGAGAGCCCCAGCTTGTTCAATCTCTCCTGATAGGTAAAACCTCCTTAGCACCCAGGTGTAAAACATCATCTTGGCATAGGGAAAGGAGGAAATTGGGCAGAGAGGATCGCATACTGCTAACGGCACCCAACCGATTTTCCTTCCATGTAAATTAATTGGGTGGGCTCAGTTACAGGTGTATGACTTTCCTGCTCGAATTTCCTCTCTGCACTACACTCAGGCACTAAAGACGAGCCCCTAAACCCCAACAGCAGAACTTGCCTATGGAAGTATTCAAAGAGAAAGCTAGAAAACTGTATGTTAGAAATGACAAAGTATATTCGTCCTGCATCTCTTAAAAGAAGGAATCCTGCTGGTGTTCCCACAGTAGAAAAAGCTCATCATAAACAAATCATTTCTTTCTTTCCACTGAATGTGACTCCAGATTGTTCTTTTGACCTTGGGGAATACCTAAAAAAAAATAAGCAAAGCCCAAGGGTTTATTTCTGCAGCTGAAATAAAATTATTTTTTAATTGATGTACGAGCTTATGAGTTGTTACTTTTACATGCTGAGAAAATCGGCAAATATTTTTTAAAAATGGTTTCAAATGGCTGCACTGTTAATCCTAGTTCATAAATGCAGGTGTTGATAATATTGGCCTGGAATTTCCTTGGAGTTGCTCCCATACTGCTGCTGTAACTTCGCCAGCAGTTACTGTGGCGGAACGGGAGCTGCTGTGAGGAAATTGCCAGCCACTCGTTCTGAAATGGTTTGGGGACATGATCCCAGCACTTAAGTCAGAATTGCGCCTGTCACAATATACAGGATCAGTGGGAGGGCATCCAATTAGCTCAGACCTAGCGGGTTCCCGGTCATTAGAGGTACATTTTGGGCACTTGCCAGTTCATACAGGCTGATAATATTTTTTTTTTTAAATTCACTTTGTCTGCAAGGGTCCAGTCGACTTCCCTTCAGAAAGCTGTTCGCCCTCATCGCACTTGAAGTAGCAGCCTCCTCGCATGCCAGGTCCCACTGGAGCTGGAGAAGCAGCAATTCCAGGAGCATAGGGAATCCCTGCCACAGGCCACAGCTCCTCTGATTTAGGGGAAAATGTTTGTGGCAGAAGGAAGTCCCAACCAGACACAGTCCCCCAGAAACAACTAGCAAAGGCTGAGACTTCTGTACTCATGCTGATGTTCCAGGAGAGAGTGCCATAGGGCTCATGAATTTTTGGGCCCACTCAAGTTAACATCACCTACACAGATAGTTGTGATTTTTTTTTTAGGATGTTGTTTGCCATTCATAATTGTGGAATTTTAAAAATCTATTTTAGGATATTTTATTTTCCCATGGCAGCATTCAGACTTGCTGTTGTCGGTTAATTCTTTGGAGGCATGAGAATCAAACTGTATATATTGGTATTTGTGTTTCTTTGTGATTAGGATGTGTTCTGTTGTGCAAGTGTTCTCTTCCACTTGATCGTTGAATTGCATCTTGGGCTGCATTTTGTAATTTTGTGCATGGAAATGTGCAAACTGGTCTCTAAGGAAGCTCAGATTACTGGGAAATTACATGTGTGGGTGTTGTAGATAAATTCTCACTGCACTTTTCAGATAAATATATATTTTATGTCTTTGTAATTTAAAACTGCTAGTCATGAGAGAGAAATGAGAGCCCTTAAAATTATGAGGATGAATAAATTCAACGATTGTGCTGCCGATAAGGAGAAAGTTACAATTGAAATAAAAAGTAAATATTGGCACTTTTAAGCACTTCCATGCACAGTGCTTCTTAAAATTTTTCAAGACTGGCCTCAGCAACACATCCTGTGGGCTTCTTGTGTTTCACTAGCTAAGGATGATGGTCAGTCTGAGGTGGCCATCTGAGAGAATGCAGACGTTTGAAAAATTGGCAACCTTGATCTTGAAAAATTTGACCGGATAGTGAATATAAGATAGTGGCTATAAGATCCGAAGGAAAGCAGTCTGTTTTTCTTAGTTAAAAAAAAAACGGAAGTATTTCTGCGGCCTTCAAATGTGTTTCTCTGGATTAAGGAGTTGCTGATGAGTTTTAATCCTTGACCTGGACATACAGCTCAACCCCAATGTGACCAGTTGTCAGTGCCTGTTGTCAACCCAAGAAATATTTGTTGGAGAAATAAAGCAATGAGAATTAGAAGTTGCAGTGCCTTGCTGTTGGCTGACCTGTAGGATCTCAGATTTAATGGTTCAGGATTGTAGGGGTTTTGTAAAGTTTTTCCCATTTGGCACGTACTGTCAACTGAGGATTCTTCACTGAAAAGATTACTCAGTATGCTCATGGAAATCTTAGTTGTCTGTATTTTATAAGATTTACTTTGCTGCATTCTCAGGTTATTGCAGTTTCTTCCGTGTCAATTCCTCTTATAGCTCCCAATTTAATCTTTCCTATTTGTTCTTACTGAAAGATTTCCCTTGCTTCCCTTTCATGAACTTTTTAGTTGAGGCACAAATCATAATTTATTCTATCTGTAGTTAAAATGTTTTAATCAATAACACCTAGATTAAATTTTAACTTTTTAAATCTGCTGGGAAGGAAGGAAGAGCTTCAGGCTATTTCTTGGTTAAAATCACAACCATTCACAACTTTCCATTTGGAGTCAGTTGAGCTCCTAATCAGGTTTGAAAGTTTCCCTGAAGTCAATCAGACCTCAAATGAGAGTGGCCATAGAAATTTCTAACACTGGGAAAACAAGATCAGAGAATTGGATCAAAATTAATTTTGTGTGCTTTGCATGCCAGAGGCACCAAGTCCCTCATCATGGCCCACCTGGCTAGACCCCATGTCTCATTGGTTTAGGACGACTGGCCGAGCACAGCTTTCAGTGAGACCAGAACACTATTTTGATAATTGTTAGTAAAAACAGATAAGAAATGCAACAAGGCAGGTGGTTCAACTGGATATTTAATTGTTCTACAGCAGGAAGAGTAGACAGAGGTGTTGATAATCTCCATATTGGTGGAAGAATAGTTTACTTCTGCATTTTAATTGGTATTCAAGAATGATAATAGTGATGCATTGCTGACTTTCCGTTGACCTGACCAATCAGGATTGGGGCCGAGGCTGCTGAAACAACCTTACAGGTGCTGGCATTCTGCTCTGACTATGCAAGTGCCTCCCTTGGTTGTTTTAATTTGTTCTTGTGGTGTGGGTGATTCTGGCAAGGCTGCATTTATTGCCTTCCTTAGTTGCCTTGAAGAGGTGGTGGTGGACTTTTTCCTTGAACCGCTATAGTCTTTGAGGGATGATGATCCCAAAATGGTGTTAGGTAGGAAATCCCAGGATATTAATCCTGCGATGATAAAGGTAAGGCGATATATATCTAAGTGAAGATGGTGTTTCACTTGGCAGGGAACTTGGTGGTGACAGCGTTTACATTACATTGCTGCTGCCCTTTTTACTGATTGCGATTGTAGGGGAGGGAGGTGTTGTCGAAGTAACATTGGTGAGTTTCTGCATTAGATTGTACATACCGCAGCTCCAGATGGACGGGGTGGATATTGAGTCCAATGGAAAGAGCACTGATTAAGTGAGTTGCTTGCTTTGTCCTGAATGCAGTTAAGCTTCTGCAGTGTTGTAGTTGTACTCCCACACACAATTGGTGAGCATTCCATCACACAATTGATTTCAACTTTTTAGATAGTGGAGAGACTTTGAGGTCAAAGGGTGAGCCACTCTTCGCTGAATACCCAGTTTCTGCTCTGTTGTAGCCATGGTGTTGATCTGGCTGGTCCAGTTAGGCTTCTGGTAAATGGTGACCCCCAAGATGTTGATAGTCAGATGAAGATGGCTGGGATTTCTCATCATCGAGATGATCATTACCTGGCACTTACGTCATGTGAATGTTACCTATCACTTATCAGCCCAATTCAGAGGCACCTGTCACTCAAAATGTGTAACTTCAGTGCTAAATTGTGCATGTTGAATAGAGAAAAGTTGGAATTCTTCTTAATTGGTGTCTCTTGCCTGTTATTCTGTGCACAGTTCTGGTCTCTATTATAAGAAGGATATAGAAGCACTGGAGAAAATACAAAAAAAGATTTAAAATGATGATACCAGAACTAAGAGGCTACATCAATAAAGACTGAACAGGTTGAAACTTAAAAATTATAAAGGGGTTCGATAGGGTAAACGTGGAGAGCATGTTTCCACTTGTTGGGGAGTCCAAAACTAGGGGCCATAACTATGAAAGTCACTAATCAATCCAATAAAGAATTTAGGAGAAACTTCTTTACTGAGGGAGTGGTGAGAATGAGGAACTCGCTACTACAAGGAGTGGTTAAGGTGAAGAGGATCGATGCATTTAAGGGGAAGCCAGATCAGTACATGAGGGAGAAAGGAATAGAAGGATATATTGATAGGGAGAGATGAAGTAAATAGTTGAGAGGATGCTCATGTGGAGAATAAACACCGTGTCACATAATGAATTCTGGAATCTTCCTGTATAGTTGAGTTAAACACTGACTTGACCAAATGAGCCTTTCGATGAACTCTAAGCTAAACTTTCTGTATTGTATTTCTTTTGTTCATATGAGAATGTGAGTGGTTCTGAGAGAGTGATGAATGGGTTAATTGACCCAGTCATGATGTATCTAAAGTCATGATGGCTCTGCTCATTTCCTCTTGAAGCTGACCAAAGCTACAGTGATAGATTTAGAAAAGGCTACTTCCTATTGAAGCAGGCAAAAATATTTGATCTCAATCACCCATGTGCTTTGGAAATTGACAAAAACATATAAATATCAAGCATGTATGCTCTGAATCTGGCCTCGTCAGATTGTGAAAACTGATCGTGATTAGCCACACTGAAATGTGATTTCTGAATAACGGTAGAAGAAAATATGAGGTTAGACTAGAGCCTGTAGTTTCTTGAATACCATGGAAGTCAATTCGTAATGGAAAAGACCCAAAGCTAAGATTTGCAATTGGGGAATTGTGCGAATTTAATAAGGAAATGGCATTGTGGGATATGATAGGACATAGCTGTAAAGGAAAATGGGATATAAACCACACATCTAAGGCAGTATGGGCCGATGAAGCCTCTTGACTGCGTCATATGACCCTGACTCGACCGTGTGGTTGTGGGTAAACTGGAAAATGTGGCTATTGATGATGTAAAGTAGTCTGTTCTGTCATATGCCTATCTATGCTGTACTAAGACTTCTGAAGTGAGATTCGTGTATATGAAGAAACTTGATGCTAAATAAATAATCAATTCTTCAAACAAATCTATTTATTGATGTGGTTAACCATACTTGAGCCGAAGGCACGAATCCCCTCTCAGTAGCTAGTGAACTGCGGTCAGTAGGGAGGTACTTGAGATAGAGGTTCTTGAGGTCCTGACCCTATTCATGACAACCGGCTTCAACCTTTTAGGCCAAATGGCTTGTTCCTGTACTGTAAATTCTATGTAATTTGTAAACTTCCATTGATAATGGTTGTAGAGAATGCCATACCAGACCTTCTCATCCTGTCACTTGAAGAAGAATGTACAACAGACTTAAAAGGAAGAGAAATGTTCATTTTTTTTTTACATGCAATTTGTGTTCTTTGATTTGGTTTCAATCAGATTATCCTCAATATTCTCATTTAGCATTGTGACTTGCCACGATACATTCCCCTTAAACAGACAATGGGACAGTCTGGGCTGCAAAATTCTGTACAGCTGTCCATGTTACTGTGACTGACCAGTGGTTGATAGTTTCCTGATTGATGTCACGTTGCTTCTTTGCGAGGAACAATGCCATATCTTTGTCCAGCACTTCACCCGATGTCTTAGCTAGCAACTAATAAAACTCAACCATTTGAGAATGAGTTGAAGTGACAGGCATATTTGGATCTAGAATTCACAGATCCTTGCTTAGGAGAAGATTATTCCAATTGCTTGAATGGCAAGCTGCCCTTCAAAATAAGTTATTTAATGAAATGCTGCTTATTGTGATTAACAGAGACTTGTAGTTGAAAACGATGGTATCTTTGATCTGAGTTCTTTGCTGTTGAGAGGAAAATATTAACTTCATATGACAGAGTATTTGCAATTATCAAGTGGGAGGAAATGTGGACAAGTTATGTTTTACAACTGTTGAAGTGCACTGACGACTTTGCCTCAGTTGCCACAAGGGCCCACTATTCTATTGTTGGCATTACTTTGCCGGACATTTATTTGCCCTTCAAACATGAAATAGTTTTAAAGCTGTTGGAACTCGGATTTGCCCTGCTGCTTAACTTTTTCACTGTACAAGTCAGACCTAAAGAAGCTCTCTGCTACAAAACATGGTGCTCCTCACACCATCTGTTATCAAGTTATTTAAAATTTTGTATCACAGTCAAGTTCAGTAATGCATGTCTTGTGTATTCATGCTGTTGATAACTGATCTTTGGCTCTAGGTTACTGTCAATCAAAGACTCGAGCCCAAAGGCTAAGAACGAAATTCAGTGGGGTTGAATATGCAAACTACGTTATTAAATGGGTCTCCGCTGCAGTATGTAACGTTGAGACAGATAGCATGAGGAAAAGAGCTTTATAAAAAGTGACTGGCTTGAATTCCCACCTCTTCATATTGAAACCAATTCTAAGCAATTGTGGTTTCAAATTAAATACAGCTGTTTCCATTAAAATCCTGCTCAATTATTTTAAAGAACATTGTTGAGTCTGAATGTGCAGCAACTATCCTACCAAATGTGTGGTCAAATTTCTTGAAATTTGTATGGCGAGTATTTTGTATTTATTTCATAGCAAATGGAAAAAAAAAACATTCAAGAACTGCTGCCCATATAACTGAAAATTATTAACAAAACTAATTGACTGCAAACTACAGTTTGACCAGAATCCACTCTTTCAATGTGTAAAGCTGTACCCACCCCTTTTATTAAAAGCAAGAGCATTGCTCCAGTAGTTTCTCCATTGTGCACAATCCACCTACATCTAAACAAGTGCTCTTCGGACTATGGAAAGATTCTGCCTGTTAATTTACTCTTGCATTTATAACCCCAGTTGTTGATGTGTTCATTTCATTTATTATAGTCATTGTATTAAGAAGCAGATCTGACTACTGTGATACACAAATGATAGGATGAGTTAACTGCTGAACAAGACCAGAGACTCGATTTTTGAAGCAACCTTAAGGCAACCTTGGGAAATGAAAATGCAACCTCCAGCTTGTAGTAAAAATTCATCATTTTGCTAAAAATCTGGGTTTCATTAAATTGGATTATTTAATGCAGATTTATAACATTTAGAGCCTAAACATCTTAGAATGCACATGTCACAGCTCATTGATAAGGAAATGGTCTATGTAAAGAGACAGGCAGGGAAAGGGCCAGATGCTAAAGAAAATTGCTTCATATAGCTAGCGGAGTATTCTTGACTGTCAACTGTCTTTTTTATGAACAGTTTTGAAATAAATTGCTCAGTTTCTTTTATTAGCTGTTGGCATTCACTGATCAGAGAAAGCCTAGTTCATCAGGTGATCTTCATAGCTGGTGGGGAAAATTTGCAAATGTTAGTCCTCCAGAATACCTTTTGTTTTCAAAACGAATAGGGCAAATGGATTGCATGTATTGCAGAAATAACTTGAAATGAAAGTGGTCATTCTGAATTGTCCACACACATTTCAATATGCCAGCAGTGCAGCAACTGTTTGTTGAGGGGAACAACCTTTATGTTAGTATCTGAATTATTTCATATGATAAACTTCAATAAAATGACTTTATATCTAATAAATACATTTCAAGGAATGGCAAATGTTGCATTTACCACCTTTAAATATTCTGTTGTCACTATGGTATAATAGTGAATGAGGAAGTAAGGCATCTCATTGTCACAATATTATTATTGGGATATGCAGGAAAATGTTTATGTCTGTTGCATGTTTGGCTTGTTTGCATGGCATTGAAAGTGTTCAATATGTTCATAGGCTGTAAAGCTTGTTGATTGGCTGATTTTTATGAATTTTGAAATTCAGCAAAAAATAACATTTAAGCACACACTGTGCACTTATCAAAAAACCTGAACAATTCCCATTCAAAAAAAAGGAACTAATCACATCCCTGAAAAGTATTTCTTCAAGTCTTTTGATTGGCCATGTTGGTTCCCTCCCACTCTACTGCGTACCTATAAATGTATTTTTAAAAAATCAACACTTCTTAAAATAAAACCCAAATCTATCTATAAAATTAACCATCCCATTTTGCTGGGCGCAGGCCTCCCCTCATTCTGTGGCTTTGTGCTTTCCTTCTGCTCTGTTTCTTGGGGTTGAGACTTGGATTGCAGTGTTTTTCATGTCTTTGCACTTGTGCAATCAGTGCCTTTCACTGCCTGTTTCTTGTCCCTTCATGGTGCACACGTGCATGACCATAATGCTCTGCTGGTTTTTATGCATGTGATCATTATTTTTTTACTGTTTCTGTGCATGCACGACTGCAGTGTTTTTTTGGCTTTGGGCAAGCGTGCAGTTGCATAGTCCCCCACCTTTTTGTCCAGGGCTAATTTGCTCACTCTATGCTCCTTGTGGGGAAGTGACACTCAGAGGGAGTGTGGATTGGAGATAAAGCCACAACACTGCAGCCCCGATTTTCTGACCCACACTCTCTCTGAGTGCAGCTCTCCTCTGGGAGCACAGGATTTCTGAATTACCTCTTGCAGTGTGACCCTTGCCCTTAGGAGGTCCACCACTGAATCAGGTTACTTGTCACAATAATAATACAATACTTTTCAAGTGCGTCTACTTCTATGATTGAGCTGTAAATGATAAAGGTGTGTAAGGACCAAAATGCTAAAAAGGAATGCTGCAAACACAAATTGTGATGGCCAGAGAACTCTATTGATATGATTATTCTTCAACATGTGGATTGTCAACAGTACTGGAAAGCAGAAATGTTTAGGAAAGTGAGGGAATGGTCCATGAATAAATATGTATGTAGTGTTTCTATCGCTTTGGATGAAAGAATATAAAAGAGGAGTGTAGATTAGATGATGGTGGTCAATCTCTGGGCAGGCCACATTAATGCAGATGCACCAGTGGGTGCTCCCTTACTCGTGCTCCACCTTACAGCTCAGTATACCTGTGAGCAATGCCACAGCAAATGATGTAATCTTATTAATAATGTACAAAGTATTTTAAAGAATCACAAAAGATACAAAATGTTGAGTGAACTTAATTTCCAGTTTTTATTGGCAATTTTGACCCCCATCCACAATATTTTGGAAGAGAGAAATTCTGTTAAGTGTCTCTTGGGGACATAAAGTAGTTGATGGAAAAACTATGGAAATTGTTTGCCTCTTTCTGTAATTTTCTCCTTTATATTCAGTTCTTTTGGACAGTGTCTATTTTCATTTTTCACCAATCAATTCAGCAGAATAAAATGAACCTTAGTTATAGATTCTTGAGTAAAGACATGTTCCTTCAGATAAGGAAAGAATATAGAAAAAGAAAATGATGAAATCCCACCAGATCACTGTCAATTTAATCATTGAGTAGCCATACAAACCAGTAAGCTCCCAGGTTCACCCTGAGCCTGTGTTGGGTTATCTGATTTCAGCTGAGGCACCCATAGAGGAACGATATACGGGCCTCAGTGTCCCCATTTCCCATGTTTTGATTCTAGATTCTGATCTCTCGTGTGTACGTCAATGAGAACAGGATCAGGTTTGACTGTAATGCCGTTTATAGCCCAATAGCCTGACGAAACTCATTGTCCAGGCTCACAAATAAATTATGTCACTGAGTAAAATGTCAGAGGGAAATTTGTGCCTGTCAATAGTTTGAGGAGATGGGAGAAGTGGATAAAACTGTTGTGGGGAAAAAAAAAATCAGCTTCTCATTTTGGTATCACTGCAATCAGACCATTGAATCTTATATCGTAGAGAAGTTTGTCAAATCTTTAAAGATAGGGAAGGCATTCTGCACATCTTAGTTCAGCAACCAAGAATGACCCTAAAGTCCCCCCACCATTGCAGCATTCAATTTTTGCTTGATTGAGTCCAAGGATTTTGTCTCCACGAGTTTCCTGAAGTTCTTCACATAAGATTGATCAATACATGGAAGTCCATTGAACAGTCTTATGTGAAGAACTTCCTGACATTATTCCTAAATTTGCCTTTTACTAGTTTGAAACTCTTTCTCTTGTCCGACTCTTAAAATTTTTCTGAATTAATTTTCTGGATTTATCTTTTCCTGACTGTTTACCAATTTGATTGTCTCCAAGATAATTTCTCAGATCCCTCCATTGAAGGCTTAAGAAGCCAAGTTTCTCCAGTCTTAACTCCTAACTAGGATTTCTAACATGAGTGATCAGCTATGTGGCTATTCTCTGCATTGCTTCTGGTGCTTGAATGTCTCCCTCGTGTCTGACTGGACTCAGTACTCAAGGTGTGGACTGACCAGAATGCTGTACAGTTTGAGCATGTCGTCCTCTGACTTGCACTCTACTGTTTTGGCTATATAGTTCAGCATTCTAATGGATTTGATGATTGTTGCTCTGCAGTGGTTGTTAAGACTACATAAACTGTTCGGTCCCATTCCCCATTTTTATCTTGTGTCACTATAAATTTCCGATTAGATGTTGGTAGCTTGTAATTCCCTCTTGTAACTGAGGGGGGCACATTTTCATAACGAGAACATAAGAACCCAAACCATTTCTGAATTATATTTGTGTCGGCCCACATCGGTCTGAGAGAAGTAATACCCACCTCCATTCTTTTCCATTCAAAATCCCCAGAGAAAATTAAATTAAAAATAAAATCCAAATATTAAGATTAACAAACAATTATATGAAGTGTGATAGAATTTTTTACTTTGTTGGGGAGGGTGCTGAAACTCATTTGTGATTTAGGCCCAATCAGCTTCAATGGATTAATAAAAACCATGTTGGACGTTTCCAACTGCAGTGTCCTTCATGCTTGTCATCTTTTGAGAAAAGACCATGGGCCGGATTTTGCTTTGAGCAGTGAACGAACGAGGCCTGCCGTTCAGTGGACTTGCACTTGCCCATAGACTTTTCATAGGCTTTTGCACTGCAAGTTCCTCTCTGGGCTCTCAATCCAGCACGGCACTCTCTACAGGGCATCTGGGACCTGTGTGAACGGGGCAAGCAACCTTCTATCCCCTTAGCCAATCATATTGAAGCATGTTAATAAGCAGCACAGTCAGAACCTGGAAGTGCAAGTTAGAATAGTAAATTCAATGTCAAATCAGTTCAGTAAGCGAAATAGAGGGTAAGAAATATTGAATTAAAAGACAAAGAAAAAGTTTTTAAAAATTATTTTTTTAAATTAAAAATGTCCAACAACATTTAAAATCTGAAGGAATGAGACTCCACACTTGTAAAAGTAAATTTTCAGTACCAGAGAGGTGGTTTGGCAGTCATTAAGAATTGTCAAGCATTAAAAGTTTGCTTAGACTTTTTTAAAAAACTTGATGTACCTTTTTTTGGCAAGATTACTTTGTATCCATCAGGGGATTAGAGGACGTTCATGCTGTTGTATTCATTTGAAAGGTAAGCTGGTGAAATGCAGTTCTTGCGAAGCTTATGGAGGAGCAGGGCATCTGGTAGAGGAACGTCCGGATTTCCGCGTTTAACTGCGCATGTGCGGTCACCGGAAGTTGCTGTACCAGATGCACAGAAATAACGGTGAGCCCTGTTAGCCTCGCCATTATTTTTAGAGCAAAATCTGGCCCATTATACCAAATTTCTTTTTTGACCTTTTCTTATCATCTTGTCTTCTTGTTCTGTATTCTATATCCACTACAAAGAACTTAGCAATTTCCAGTTTTAGCAATTCCTTTCACCAGTCATCCTTTATCATACCCCCTTAGCCTGCTTTGATCTAATGGGAATAACCTATGCTTTTTCAATCTATCTTCACAGGTCTTAAATCTGAGTTAAAGACCATTTTCTTTGTTTTCCACACATTTTGTTCCAAAGCAACCTCAACACCTATGTAAATATGGAGACATAATCTGTATATTAAGTTCCAAATATAATTGATTTATAATGCTGTAGACATTTGATCTTGCCTCCCTAATTTGTTTTTAAAGAGGAAAGTAACTAATTACTCCTTGCCTTGCCCCAGCTATTTTATATTTTTAATATTCTGCAGCAAAAATTCAGCAAACACTGAACAGTAAAGCATTACAAAGAATCAATAGACAGATTGACCAATGTTAGTGAATGGCCATGCTGCGATGGGATCCCCTTAACTTTTGTCAACCCTTTAGAATTTATTAAAGGTATAGCAGGGGATCTACCATCAATAGGAGTAAACATTTTTAATTAATAACTATTTGGGGCAAAGCCATCATAATGAGCCGAGATCTGTTTGGGTGCAGAGATTGATAGATGGGCGTAAAAGAGTGAGGAAATTCGAGAGTAGCGTAATTACGCACTTGAGCTCGAACTTTTATGCCGGGTATTTGCACATGCTTCTGGGCACAAATATACAGGAAATTCATAGAATCATATAATGGTTACAGCACAGAAGGCAGCCTTTTGGCCCATCAAGCCCATGCCAGCTCTCTGCTAGAGCAATCCAGCCAGTCCCACTTCCCTGCCCTTTCCCTGTAGCTCTGCAAATGTTTTTCCTTCCAGTACTTATCTAATTCCCTTTTGAAAGCCATGATTGAATCTGCCACCACCACCCCCTCAGGCAGTGCATTCCAGATCATAACCACTCACTGCGTTAAAAAGTTCTTCCTCATTTCGCCTTTGGTTCTTCTGCCAATTACCTTAAATCTGTGTCATCTGGTTCTTGACCCTTCTGCCAATGGGAGCAGCTTCTCTCTATCTACTCTGTCTAGACCCCTTATGATTTTGAAAAACTTGATCAAATCTCGTCTCAACCTTCTCTGTCCGAAGGAGAACAACCCCAGCTTCTCCAGTCTATCCACGTAACTGAAGTCGTTCATCCCTGGAACCATTCTAGAAAATCTTTTCTGCACTCGCTCTAAGACCTTCACATCCTTCCAAAGGTGCGGGGCCCAGAATTCAACATAATATTGTAATTGTGGCCGACCCAGTGTTTTATAAAGGTGCATCATCACTTCCTTGCTTTTGTACTCTTTGCTTCTATTTATAAAGCCCAGGATCCCGTCTGCTTTTTTTAACCACTTTCTCAACCTGCCCTGCCACCTTCAACAATTTGTGTACTTATACCCCCTTTAAAATTGTACCCTTTAGTTTATATTGCCTCTCCTCATTCTTTCTACCACGATGTATCAGTTTGCACTTCTCTGCATTAAGTTTCATCTGCCATGTGTCCGTCCATTGCATCAGCCTGTCTATGTCCTCTTGAAGTCTATCACTATCCTCCGCACTGTTTATTACACTTCCAAGTTTTGTGTCAACTGCAAATTTTGAAATTGTGCCCTGGACACCCAAGCCCGAGTCATTAATATATATCAAAAAAAGCAGTGGTCCCAGTACCGACACCTGAGGAACACCGTTGTATACCTTCCTCCAGTCCGAAAAACAACCGTTCACTACTACTCTCTGTTTCTTGTCACTTAGCCAATTTTGTATCCAGGCTGCCACTGCCCCTTTTATTCCATGGGCTTCAACTTGGCTGACAAGCCTATCATGTGTCACTTTATCAAATGTCTTTTGGAAGTCCATATACACCACATCAGCTGCATTGCCCTCATTAACCCTCTCTTTTACCTCCTCAAAAAAATCTATCAAGTTAGTTAAACACGATTTGCCTTCAACAAATCCATGCTGGCTTTCCTTTATTAATCCACACTCGTCCAGTAGACTGTCAATTTTGTTCCGGATTATCGTTTCTAAAAGTTTCTCCACCACTGAGGTTAAACTGACTGGCCTATAGTTGCTGGGTTTATCCTTACACCCCTTTTTGAACAAGGATGCAACGTTTGCAATTCTCCAGTCCTTTGGCACCATCCCTGTATCTAAGGATGTTTGGAAGATTATGGCCAGTACCTCTGCAATTTCCACCCTGACTTCCCTCAGCAACCTAGGATCCCATCCAGACCGAGTGACTTATCTACATGAAGTACAGCCAGCCTCTCTAGTACTTCCCCTTCATCAATTTTTAGCCCATCCAGTATCACAACGACCTCCTCTTTTACTGTGACTTTGGCAACATCTTCTTCCTTGGTGAAGATAGATGCAAAGTACTCATTTAGTACCTCTGCCTCCATGCATAGGTTTCCTTTTTGGTCCCTAATTGGCCCCATCCCTCCTCTGACTACCCGTTAACTATTTATATGCCTATAGATGACTTTTGGATTCCCTTTTATGTTAGTTGCCAGTCTATTCTCTTACTCTCTCTTTGCCCCTCTTATTTCCTTTTTCACTTACCCTCTGAACTTTCTATATTCAGCCTCGTTCTCACTTGTATTATCAATCTGACATCTGTCATATACCCCCTTTTTCTGCTTCATGTTACTCTATCTCTCTTGTCATCCGGGGAGTTCTGGCTTTGTTTGCCCGACCTTTCCCCCTTGTGGGAATGTACCGAGACTGTTCCTGAACTATCTCCTCTTTAAAGGCCGCCCATTGTTTGATCACAGATTTGCCTGCTAATCTTTGATTCCACTTTACCCGGGCCAGATCCGTTCTCCCACTGAAATTGGCCCTCCTGCAATTAAGTATTTTTACTCGAGATTGCTCCTTGTCCTTTTCCGTAGCTAATTTAGACCTTATGATACTATGATCACTGTTCCCTAAATGTTCCCCCACTGACACTTACTCCACTTGACCCACCTCATTCCCCAGAGCCAGATCCAGCAATGCCTCCTTCCTCATTGGGTCGGAAATGTACTGGTCAAGAAAGTTCTTCTGAATACGCTTCAGAAATTCTTCCTCCTGATTATATTTGTGTATTCCTCATTCCACAGGTTTCACTTAAAAAGCCAAATCGTTCATACTGATGGAATGCTGCACTGTTGGAGGTGCTGTCTTTTGAATGAGGCATTAAATTGTCTTTCCTCTCAGGTGGATGTAAGATATCCCACGGCACTATTTGAGGAAGAGCAGGGGAATTCTCCCGGTGTCTTGACCAACACGTGTGCCTCAACCAACATCACGAAATCAGATTATATGTTCATTTATCTCATGCTGTTTGTGGGACCGTGCTGTGTGCAAATTGGCTGCCATGTTTCCTTGGATGACAACAGAAACTAGACTTTAAAAGTACATAATTGGTTGTGATGCACGTCCTGAGGTTGTCACAGTTGCTACATAAATGCAAGTTAGTTCTTTCTTTCTTTCTGTTCATAAGAACACATCTTGATGGAAAAGTACTACTTTTGGGGGAGGGGTGGAGGAGGAGGGGGGTTGAGATTGGGGTTGGAAAGACAACAAAATGTGGAATAGGTTAAACTTCTAAACTAAATTAGAAATGATCTTAGAAAAAATTGAGAAAATGGAACTTTCCAATCACCCTTAAACAACCAACATGTTCAGAATCCGGCAATGGAGCATACTGGGTGTGACATTGCTACTATTGCTTTAAGCAGAACCCTTCAATGTTTCTAACTTTTACAGCAGAAAAAGTGTGTTGTTCAGTGGGCAACAGTCAGGTGAAGGTGAAGGAATGAGAGAAAGAAGGAAGGAGTTAGGGGAATGGAGGGATATGAACGATGGCAATGAGAGAGAATGAAAGATATATAGCAAGTGGGGACAAGGGATAGAGAAAAAGGATAAAAGAGGATGACAAATCAGGAATGAGGGACTGAACAGTGAGAAGATTAAAGAAATTGGAGGGAATGAAACAGACTGGAGATTAGTGATAGGGAAATATGAAGTGGGAGAGACAAGCCAGTCTTCAGCCAATTTAATTCACTCCACATGATATCAAGAAAGGGCTGAGTGCACAGGATACAGCAAAGGCTATGGGGCCTGACAACATCCCAGCTGTAGTACTGAAGACTTGTACTTAAGCACCAGCCACGCTGACCCAGTACAGCTACAACACTGGCACCTACCCGACAAAGTGGAAAATTGCCCAGATATGTCCTGTCCACAAAAAGCAGGACAAATCCAATCCGGCCAATTACCGCCCCATCAGTCTACTCTCAATCATCAACAAAACAATGGAAGGTGACGTCAGCAGTGCTATCAAGTGGCACTTACTCACCAATAACCTGCTCACCGATGCTCAGTTTGGGTTCCGCCAGGACCACTCGGCTCCAGACCTCATAACAGCCATGGTCCAAACATGGACAAAAGAGCTGAATTCCGGAGGTCAGGTGAGAGTGACTGCCCTTGACATCAAGGCAGCATTTGACCGAGTGTGGCATCAAGGAGTCCTAGTAAAATTGAAGTCAATGGGAATCAGGGAAAACTCTCCAGTACCTGGAGTCATACCTAGTACAAAGAAAGATGGTAGTGGTTGTTGGAGGCCAATCATCTCAGTCCCAGGACATTGCTGCAGGAGTTCCTCAGGGCAGTGTCCTAGGCCCATCCATCTTCAGCTGCTTCATCAATGACCTTCCCTCCATCATAAGGTCAGAAATGGGGATGTTCGCTGCTGATTGCACAGTGTTCAGTTCCATTCGCAACCCCTCAGATAATGAAGCAGTCCATGCCTGCATGCAGCAACACCTGGACAACATCCAGGCTTGGGCTGATAAGTGGCAAGTAACATTCGCGCCAGGCAATGACCATCTCCAACAAGAGAGAGTCTAATAACCTCCCCTTGATGTTCAACGGCATTACCATTGCTGAATCCCCCAACTTCAACATCCTGGGGGTCACCATCGACCAGAAACTTAACTGGACCATCTATAGAAGTACTGAGCAGGTCAGAGGCTGGGTATTCTGTGGCGAGTGACTCACCTCCTGACTCCCCAAAATCTTTCCACCATCTGCAAGGCACAAGTCAGGAGGGTGATTGAATACTCTCTCCTTGCCTGGATGAGTGCAGCTCCAACAACACTTAAGAAGCTCATCACCATCCAGGACAAAGCAGCCCGCTTGATTGGCACCCCATCTACTACCTGAAACATTAACTCCCTCCACCACCAGCGCACCAAGGCTGCAGTGTTTACCATCTACCAGATGCACTGCAGCAACTCGCCAAGGCTTCTTCGACAGCATCTCCCAAACCCTCGACCCCTACCACCTAGAAGGATAAGGGCAGCAGGTGCATGGGAACACCACCACCTGCATGTTCCCCTCCAAGTCACACACCATCCTGATTTGGAAATATATCGCTGTTCCTTCATCGTCACTGGGTCAAAATCCTGGAACTCCCGACCTAACAGCACTGTGGGAGAACCGTCACCACACGGACTGCGGAGGTTCAAGAAGGCAGCTCACCACCACTTCTCGAGGGTAATTAGGGATGGACAATAAATGCTGGCCTTGCCAGCGACCCCCACATGCCATGAATGAATTTTAAAAAAGACAAAGGGAATTAGAAGCGAGGGCATGAGACAAAAATAGGGAGAGAGGGAATGAGAGATGAAACAAGAATATGAGGGGGAATGGCAGAGAAAGGAAATGTTAGTGATAATGGGAGAGGGGGACAATGAGAGAAAATAAATATGTTGAAGACTGAGAGGAGAGAAGGGGAATTGAGGAAGAGGAATGGATGAGGGAAAGACAGAGTATTATCCAGATTTCAAATAAGTAATGAACAACAAAGCATGCCCAAAGTCATATTGACAGGCCAGGTTTCAAAATGTCTTGTATATTTGGAACTGCAGTGAAAATATCACTGAGCATACTCGTATGTATTGTATTTAAAAGTTGTGGTCCTCTGTCAGAATACATTTTCTTTTTTGAGCTCTTACCATTTGAAAGGTTGGACATTCAACATCACGTGATTTTTTTTGTTTAGGGGGGGTTTCTTTTATTTTGCTTATAAAAGAATTACATCAGTTGACTCCATAAAATTCTACAGGCGCGCACGCACACACACACACACACACACACACACACACACACACGATTAACCAAGTGTATTTAAGCAATTCTTAACGCAGTGTTAGAAGTCAACAGTAAAATTCATGCTATTACTCTGAATGGATTTCAGTTGCACAGTGCACTTACAGTCGGAGCCATGGATCTATTCAGACATGTGAAGATTAGAGATAGATTGTAACAGCCTCAGCCATTTAGATCAGTAAGCATCAATCATATATTTGCCATGTAACTTTATTACATTTCAGATAACGCAAACGTTGGCTCTGAAAACAAATCCTCTGCTTGCCAAGGACATATATATCACAGTAATGGTTTCTCTGCTCACCATATGGATGACTGATTGATTGGTAGAGTGCTAGACATAGTGAAAGATGGATAAGCTGCTTCAAAATTAACATAAACCAAGCTAACCCATTTTTACTCTTTTCCTGATTTGTTACAATAGTAAAGAATAAGTAATACTGCCATTAATATCTTGGTGATAGCTTTTAAAATAGTACTTCACATTTTAAATTTTTATTGGAACTTGGGAACCTCCTTATTTTCATGAAGTCAAATCAAATCAGCACAAAGATTGACCAAGGTATGTTATCTTAAATTCTGAATTGGATTGCAAACTTTTTGTACCCATTCTAATGGTACCAGTGTTTTGGAGCCATTATTTGATAGTGAACTAAAACAATGTCATTCTTTTGAAGGTAATCAGGCATTAATGTAGCTGAGATAGATTTTTCACCCCTCATGACCATTAAAAGTCAGAATCTTCAAGAGTTCTTGTCGTCTTATGTTCTGAGACAAAACTATTTTAATTTGCCTGCCTGAGCTGCATGAGAGTTAATAGCTGGAATTTCATCTATAACAACTGAAGATGTTTGATTAAATGTTGGATGCAATATTATCGAACATTTTAAATCAAACAGTGTGCCATTCTTGACTTTTGCTGTAGTTAAATTCTTGGTAGCAATGTCTTATTAAGAGAATGTTGTACTGCACACTAATACTGATTCTTTTTCCTGTGGAGGACCTTAAATTAAAAGTTCCGGAGTCTCGTGCGTGTGCACTGCAACTTGCAGGGAGTTTGGTGTTGCTGTGGGTTGGCAGATTGCTAATGCACACAGGCTCTGAAATATGTACGACTGATAAATTCAATGTTCTATCTACACAATAAGAGCAGAAGGAAATGAACAATCACCAACAATTTGCATTGATATAATCCCTTGAGCATCGGAAAAACATCGCAGGATACTTCACAGAGGGAAAAGTAAAAAGGAATGGATACCAAGCCATGGCGGGAGAGTTAGGAGTGGTAACCGATGTTTGGTGTAAAAGATGGGTTATAAGAAGGTTTTTAAATGTGGAAAGAAGAATAATAAAGGCAGAAGGGTTTAGAGAAAGATTTCCAGAGTGCGCGACTGAGGAGGCTTTAAGCTCTGCCACCGATGGTGAGGTTAAAAAGAGGCGGGGTTGCACAAATAGCTCTCAGTGCAGAGATCTATGGAAGACTGGAGAAGCTTGTAAAGACAGGGTGGGGCAAAGCAATGGAGTAATTTGAAGGTGAGGATGAAGATTTTAAATTTAATGCATCAGGTATTAGACACCAGTTTCAATCAGTGGGAACAATCAGTGGCAAGGAGAATATGTTGTGCAATAGGATACATGCATCTGAGTTTTGAGTGAGTATGAGTTTATGGAGGGATAAGCATGGAGGATATTGGAGAAATTGAGCCACGAGATGTCAAAAGGATGGAGTAGAGTTCTATTTGCAGTGGAGGGAGGATATAGGAGTATAGGCAGGTGTTATAGAAGTACATCTTGGTAATGAATAGGATATGTGGTTTTGAACCCAACTCTTGGTCAATCAAGATTTTATTTAGCCAGAGTGAATGACGAGAGAGAGGGATGGAACCAGAGGAGTGGTGATTGTGGCAGGGGCTGAAAAATAATGTTTCTCCTGCACTTCCTTGAACACAAGTAACCTGAATTTTTTTAAAAGAGACTTACTTGGGCCAGGATCCTTGCTGCCGCAAGCTTTTGCTGACTAGGCCGGGGACCGTGTGGTTAAACTGGCGTGCATGTTCCGATGGCATCGTCGGGATGTGACGCTGCCATTTATGTTCGGCCCCTGCTCCGTTGCAGTGGGTGGCCTTCCTGTGCCTTAAGTCAGGTAAGTAAAAATGGTGGGGGGTGAGATTGTGTGGGAAATGTGGCTCGAACTCCTGGGTGGGGGGGAATTATAATCACCCTTAAAGATTCTACTGTGAAATTTGGCACTATTTGGCACTATTTTCACAACCTTTGAATACAGTAACCCAAATTGTGTTTTTCCAGGAACATTTATGTGGAAAGAGTTGAAAATCATGCTCTACCTTGATGAGATTGAGGAGTAGGGAGGAACAGAAAATGGTTGTTTTTATAAATTGTGTAAATAAACAGACCTTTCTCAATATATTTGTTTTTTCATGTCAAAAATGACAGCAAATTATGGTATTGTTCCCTCAGTTCCCAAGTCTGGATCATATCTGTGCAGGGAATTTAGGGTCTTTCCCAGAGTTTCATGGACCTGGACTATCGCTCAGACAAAGAAAGACACCTGACGCAGTAGTTTTGTGAATCAAAGTGATTATTTAGTTAGTGATTTAAAAGGATCACATAGCAAGAATAAATCAACTCAATCAATACGTGGTTTACCCTACCCGATAATACAAGTTGGGGTTCGCAACGTTCCTTATTTAATGATTTAAAAGAGTGCATGAGCTGGTACAAAGCAAAGTGAGCAAGTTGCATAGACAACCTTATGCATCAAAGCAGCCGTCTCGGTGGAGAAGTAGGATGTCAATTGCTGCAGTAACAGGTGCATCGTTGAGAGATGTGACGAGTGATGTGTCGAGGTTCTTCTCATCAAGGTTTGTCTTTTCATCAAAGTTTAGAGACAAAGTGGTTTGGTCAAAGCTCAGAATCGAAGTCTTTTTGTCAAAGTTCAGAAACAAAGTCTCGTTGGAGGAGCTCATACTGCAGTCGTTAACTCTTAAAGCTTCTTCCAGCTTCTCTGATGTTGTCTGTTGTTTTGACTGCTACGATGTCTTATCTTTTATATGCTTCTGAGCAAATGGGTGTGAACCAAGTTACGAGAAGGCCCAATTTGTCCATAGCATTAAGATGGATGGCTGGTTGGACCACTCATGGATCGTATGAACCCCTTATATCCTCCCTTCTACGCAAAGCCAGGTGTTTGTCCTTCAGAGTTGTTGTTGACATCGAAAACCTTTTGGAAACTTCTTCTTATCAGTTGTTATTGAAAGTCGCAGCCTGTCTCCAGTTTTTGTATCGTATTGCTCCTGCAGTGTCAAACTGATGTCCAACTGTCTAAACGGTTTGCCCTTTGCTGTATTGCAATTGTGCATTTATACTGTAATGTCCAGGGCAACTTAACCCTTGCTTTCAAATGTACTGTAAATGTACTATCCAAGTGAATGTCCAAATCCTTAAATTGACTGGTTAACCCTTTATGTTGAATCATCCCGTAGTTCAAAAGAGTAAAATGGGGTTTGACCCAACGTCCAAAATCCTTACACCTTAGTCAATGAGAGCATCTCAATGAAAGACCAATCACCACATACTTACAGTTCAAGAAACTTCTTTTTACCCCTGATCTTTGCTTTCTGCCCACCATCCATGTAGTCACTTTCCCTTTAAGATCACATGCTTTTGTCTAGGCCGTAAGTCTCTTATGTGATACCTTATCAGATGAGTTTTGAAAATCCACATAAACCACATGCATTGCATTTCCTTCATTTATCCTGTTATTTTTTCAAAGAGTTCTATAAGGTTGGTCATGCATTACCTGATTTTTAGAAATTCACATGAAGTGGCACCAAAAAAACAGATGAATTTGCCAATCATTTCTGCCTGTTTGTGGCACTATTGTTATGCAGGTGAACCTGGCAGCCATTTGCAGACCACATGACTGCGCTTCGAAGTAATTCATTTAATGTATGGTGTTTTGGGACATTCCTGAGAGACATAAGGCCCTATATAAATTTCAGTTCTTATTCTGTTTTCTTTCTCGCGGTGAATAAGGAAAACACTACATTGTCCCTGAGCAATTGTCTTATGATCTTCTTTCCACACCTTTCAATGGAGATGTACACCCCTCCCCCACTCTGATGGCCAGGAGTTTTCTTCCCCTGCCCCCTCCCCCCCAATTGAAACATTGCAACAGTGAGCATTGAGATCTGCGGGTAAATTTCATTAACGTTTATTAATAAAAACAGACCAAGAAACTGAATTTCACAGAGAAAAAGTAGAAAGCCAGAAATTGCAATAAAGTACTGGAGCGATTAATTTACTGGTGATGTGACATCATGCTGGCTGAATTTACATTGGAGCACCATGCAAAATTGTTAGAATTATGCTGAATCTTTTCTACTGGTTCAGAATACGTGACAGCCAGTATACTTTGTCTGTTGATTATGCTTTTGTACATATGTTGGATGGAGTCCACTGTTTTTTGCAAGTTTCCATCAGGGTAGTTTTGTAAAGGTGATAGTAGTTCTATTGTATGACATAGTGTGGCAGTTAACAAATTATAGAGACCTAAGGTGTATTAGGACAAATTCATTCAGGGGCTGCACTACAGAAGCGAAGCCTCGCGACACAGAAGTACAAATCGGAGAATTATAGCCAAGGTATTACAGCGATATCACAGACTCGCGCTGCTGTTTAGCAAGGCTCCACTGCGGGAGTGCATTCGTGCTGAATTTGTACTAATATTGTCATGTATCAGGAAGGGTTATTGATGCAAAAATATGTTTGCTGGTATGATATCTGGAAATTGTAATGTAATAATTTAGCGTGTTCGATGCCAAGACGCGTATTACAAGGCAGTAATGCCCTGATGAATTTAAATGATATAACCGTGAGGGGAAAAAGCTCAATTGCCTAATTTTGTTATCTGAGCCCCTCAGTGTGTTGTCTTTTAACGTTCATGTTTGTTCCTTTTATAAAATATGAAAAGGACTAATGATCCTTGAGAGGACAAAATGCATCGAAAATTGCTTAAAGAATGACCCAAAGTGCAACACATCCAAATAATTACTTTTTGAAATGTGTTCACTGTTACATTAGCAAATGAGACAGTTCAATTTGTACATAAGTAGATCCCACGAGTAGCAAATAAGATGACGACCAGTTAATCTGTTTTTAATGGTGTTGGTTGAGGAATGAATGTTGATCTGGACACCCAGGAGGACTCATTCTTCAAATTGTTCCATTGCATCTTTTACCTGAGTATGCCTTAATTTTAATGTTCAATCTGAAAGATGGCACATTCAACAGTGCAGCACTCCCTTAGTACTGCACAGAAGTGTCAGCCGAGATTATATGCTTGGTTTCTGGAGTGGGACTTGAACCCGCAGTCTTCTGATTTGAAAGTGAGAGTGCTATCGGCTGAACAGTTGTCACTAGTTTACTGAGCATGAAATCAAGCAATAAATTAGCATAGATGTTGTGGTTCAATACTCGTCAATTATCGCGCTATTACTAAGGAACCTTGAAATTTCACTACAGGTGAAACAAACTCTTTTCTATTCAAATAAACCTTTACTGTAACCAGAAACATTTCTAAGTTGCAGAAAGATTTAGTCGTAGTTGAGTTGAGGTGAACTGCAGAGGTGTTTGCACTCTTGTATTTTGCTTAAGGCGAGTTGTGGACACTCAAGCTAAGAATCATAGCCAACACCGAGATCCAGTATTCTCCAATATTGGATCAGCGGTGGGGATGTTTGCTCATGAATCCACACTGTTTAGTTCCATTCACAACTCTTCAGATAATGAAATATCCAACTCCAGACTACAGTAGGAGTTGGACAATGTCCATGCTTGTGATGTCAATTTACAGGCAACATTCGGACAACAAAATACCAGGAAATGACCATTTCCCGCATTCCTGCTGCTCCTGGCCCCACACGCATAATTTAAAACTTACATTTTTTCATCGTCTTCGGCAGTACTGCGAATAAAACTGGTCTGCATGTGCATGTCGCTCGCTCCACTCAGTTGTCTCCCAAATTGTAGTCGAGGTCCTATGTGTCATAGGACCACAGTTTACACATTAAAAGGATCTCCCGCCTGAAACAGTCGGGGACGTCAACCGACCAGTGGTATACTCCTTTTAAAATGGTGGCAGCCAAAGTGTCAGTGTTAATGGGGCACTAAGTCTATCGATCCCATTTTGAGGCCATTAGTGCATTGTTAATGCCGATTCGGTCAAGTTAAAATCAGCCGCTATACCTGCAATGGCTGCCAGAGATCACATGTTTTACCTACTGCAGGTTCAAGAGTGCTTTGCATAATGCCAAATTGCTTGGTTTGGGGATGGATCTGTCATTGTCTCTGTTTCAGGCTGATGTAACACTTAGGTTTCCATGTGGAAAAGACTGACTAGTGCAGAAGGTGGGATCTAGATTTGAATCCATCACAGACTGATGGAATGAAGGTCTCTCTTAATTACTTCATTTCTGCTATCTATAAAATGTATTCTGTAATGGAGTCTGAAGGTTTTATGGTGTGTATGCCTTGAATGCAAAGGCTTATATAAGATTTTTCAGAATCCATGGAATCCTCCATTCCCAAATGTGTGCTTTCCATCCTTTTATAAAAATAATTGTGCCACTTTCTTCTTTTCAGGACTCATTGGTCTTTATGACTTCTGATCTTTCTCAAATAATTCCTCTAAGGTGCCTGTTGAAGGCTAACTATTTTAGTTTTTGGAGATTGAATTTGTATAGTTGGCTATTTCTAACCCGGGCCACAGCATGTTGATGAGGTATGAGCTTTTTTGTGTCGGTGCTGCCATCAAAAATAACTACTCACTGCTTGAAGATCTTTTCCATGAGCAGTTCCAGCTCAGAGTTTGAAACATGGCTTCTGCAATTTTATCCACTTCCTGCTGTGTTTCAATCCTTGCCCCTGGGTAAAAAAACATTTGGACTTGTTCTGAAAAGCTGAATGGGTCATTCTAAGGTAGATCAACTGATTAATTTTCCTTATTTTAACTTGCATGAGATTGGACAAAACTACCACAACACCGAATTTTGAAGATGTGTTTGCACTAGCGAGGAATTGTGTTTAATTTTAGTGGACTTAGAACCTTCACATGTAACACATGTGAAATGTTACAAAACAATGTGGACATTTCCAACTGCTAAAGATTGAATTGTTATTACAAGATCAGCGGTAAAGGAACTAGCATAGGTGTTTAATATATGCAGGC
This sequence comes from Heptranchias perlo, assembly GCF_035084215.1. Classification (NCBI taxonomy): domain Eukaryota; kingdom Metazoa; phylum Chordata; class Chondrichthyes; order Hexanchiformes; family Hexanchidae; genus Heptranchias; species Heptranchias perlo. Next base: position 40,687,462 of record NC_090341.1, on the reverse strand, counting down.
CCTGAGAGCAATTCTGTTAGGGTGTAACAATGTAAGAATTTTGTTATATTCTGTAAGAACAAATTTGCAAAAAAGCCCCATGGCATTTCACAAAGCAGTAATAGTAGACACTGAACATATGAGTTTCTATGTCATACAATACATGGAAACTTGAATTGTTTTTGTGTATTTTGTTGTCTCAGTTATCTCAACTAACAACCTATCTACCTTGCTTGTGGTTGTTTTACAAGAGATCAGAACAGCCCCAAGCCATTTTGTACTACTTGTACAGTTTGCAACAAATATTTTTTGCAAAATATAAAATGGAAGGAAAGATGTACTTCTTTGGGAAGGAAATGCCTGATTCCCTTGTTGAAAGTACAATGATTGCATCTGCTAAATGCAACTAAACAAGCAATTAAAGAAATATTTATGACATGGCAACTATTCAGTTAAAATAGGCTGAGCAAATGCTCATTTGACTGTTACGAAAGCATTTAAAATCGATTGCATTCTGAAGTTTCTTTTTGTCTAGTACCGGTAGTCGAATGCTTTAACCTGTTTCCAGTAGACGTATTAATCTTTGTCAGCATTTTAACCAGTCCTTTAAAAGCAATTCACAGTGCTATAACTTTGATCTTTGTTTGTTGCTGACAGAGGAGCACTTCAGATAGTTTCTTCATAAAATATTCATATAACATTATTAGACACATGCAGTCATGTAGTCTGGTTTAGGTAAAATATTTAATTTTGAATGGAAATTGGATGGACAGGCATACAGATAGGAAACAGATCCATCTGGCACTGGAGAAGCCATAATGATGTTAAAAGCTTTGGGTACATTAAATGATCTCAATCACTATCTTTTGAAGCAGAGTTTATTTTTTAGTGGGTTTAAGATAACAAGTTGCATCAAATGGTTTGTTTCAAGAGATGCTTATGGAAAATTGAATGTAACTGGAAAAGCTATTACTAGAAAACATGCGTTCGCTTTTTCTTTCCATAAAGTAGTTTAATTTTAAAAAACTAATTGGAACTGTAGAGTATGATAAATAAAATTAGTATATTGGAGTGTCAAAAACTAGATCACAAAAGAAAAAAAACTCCTGACTTATGTGGAGCCTGGAACCACTCATCACTAGGCTGTCCATGCTCTTTACCTGTATCTATAATAGCTTCAAAAAACTGATTAGAAAGCTTACCTGGGTGTAGGTGTTGCAAAATAAAATGTTGGTATTGATTTTGGTGGTTCATTGCAATCAGAGTTAAAATGTTCAGATCTATGCCAAATAGTGCTACATTTGTGATATGTTACAATCATGGCAGCTGTGATGATGAATTGATCCAGGAGGATTATGGGAATTGAGCCAGGATATGAAGTGGAAAGTGATGGTCAATCATAAAAACAAGGCAGCTGAAATTGACAAAATGGTGAACAAAAAGAGAAAAGAGAAGGACGTTGGTAAATGTGCATGAAATGGAGGAGGAAAAATAGAGAATAAAAAATATGCTTGTGTTTCATCATAAAGAGTAAATCAGACATACTGGGACAGGTCTGATTGTGCAGTGCCCAAGTCCAGTTTATTTTATTTTTCTGAGTAAAGCCGCAATTAAGTTATAGCTTTAAATATGTTTGAAAGCTGAAACTTAGTAACTTTCAGTAAGGTCAACTGAATCTAATCTTTTATTATATACATTCATTTCATTGTTGTGAAACATGTAACATGAGTGGACTGTGAAAATAGCCATGTAATAGAAATAAAGCTTTGAAGTGGTGGTGTTTTACATTTATGGTCACCTGCTTTGTATTGGAGATCAATTGGAAAGTGTTGCTCTCAAGGTTAAACTTCTTAAACTTGGTGAAATATTGTGATCTATTACTACATTTGGGGAAGGAGGATTGAAATTGTACTTTGTGTGTGCATGTGTGTATTTCTCATGAAACTGACAGGTTGTGCTACTTATATTTAACTCATGACAAAACTAATGCAAGAGGTGGTGCAGTACGTTGGAAACTTTCAGTTTTCCTCAGAGACCTAGGATCAAATCCATCCTTCACTAATGGCATGAAGGTTTATCTGTATCTATAGCAGGAAAAGGCTAAAGTGAAACCACCCACAATTCAGCACAAATTGTCACTCAATTGGTAATCTCACTAAAAGCCGTAAGGATGACTGACCTGAGAAATGGAAAAAAATGTTGAGCATTGTGTTTATGGTGCATTTCCCACGTGCTTTCTGTTCCAGCTCCTATTCGTGCACACACCTGCAACTGACAAAGATGGCAGCTGGGATTTTCTGCTTCTGCACTCGCCCAGTCAGTCACTTTTCACCCAGTAAAATGAATGGGTGGAAATCAAGGACTGAGGAGCAGAGAACAATAACAACTTACCATTAATATAGATAAAGTGTGCCAAGGCATTTCATGGGGCATAAGACAAAAAAATAATGATACCGAGCCGAAGATATTAAAGGAGTGACCAAAGGTTCGATCAAAGAGATGGATTTTAAGGACCGAGTTGAGGGAGCGAATTCTACACTCTGGGGCCTAGGTGGCTGAAGGCATGGCCACGAATGGTGGAGATAAGGGAGGGGGGAATGCATCAGAGGAACAGAAAGCTTAGGGGTGAGAGTTTATAGTACTGGAGGAGGTTAAAGTGGGACAGATGCCAGGATGCGAATTTTAAATTTGAGGTGTTGGACTGGGAGCCAATGAAGGTCAGTGAGGATAGGGTGAAGGGTGAGTGGTTCTTGGTGATGAATAAGATATTGGCTATAGAATCTTGAATGAGCTAAAAACTACAGTGGGTAGAGGATGGGAGGCAGACCAGGAGAGTATTGGAATAATAGAGTCTGGAAGTGACAAAGACATGGATGATGGTTTTAGTGGCAGATGCTACAGAGGTGGAAGTCGGCAATTTTGGTAATGGAGAAAATATGAGATTAGAGCTGAGCTCAGGTTCAAATAGGACACTGAGGTTGTAAGTATTTCAAGTTCAGCCTGACACAGTGGCCGGGGAGAGGGATGGAGTTTGTGGTGAAGGTATGAAGATTGTGGTGGGGACAGAAGACAACGACTTTGGCCCTTCAAATGATTGGGGCATGTCCAGGATTAGATGTTGGACAAGCAGTCTGACAGGGGCAGTGAAGGGATCAAAGGTTGTGGAGAGGTGGAGCTGGATGTCATCAGTGTACATGTGGAAGCAGCCCCCATATTTTCGGATGATACAGCGAGCGGGCAGCATGTAGAAGATGAAGGGACCAAGGAAGAAATCTTGTGGGATTCCCGAGGTAACGGTGTATGGTGCAATGAAACATCATTGATAGAAACGCTGTGGCTATGATCAGATAGGTAAGAGCGAAACCAAGTGAGGGCAGTGTCACAAAGGTATTGGTGGAGGATGTTGTGGTTGACCATGCCGAAATCTGCAAAGAGATTGTGTTCCATTATCTCTCCGCAATCATAGGAAATATTGTTCATGACTTTGGTTAGCGCCATTTCTGGTGCTGTGGGAAGAGTGGAAATCTGATTGGTTAGATTCAATTAGGGAGTTATGGGATAGACGGGCACAGACCAGAAAGGCAGCAACACATTCAAAGACTTGGGTGAGGAAAGGAAGTTAGAGATTGAATGGTAATTAAGGACTGAAGGGTCAAGGGTGGGATTTTTGAGGAGCGGGGAGATAACCATGGTTTTGTCAATTGTACTCTCGATATTCTCTGATCGCCTGTGCCTGGGATTGAAGATGGCAACCATACCAGGATGGGAGACAGTGAAGGTTTTGCTGGGGACAAGGGAACAAAGGTGAAGGAGTGGTGAGCAAATTCACAGCTGCAGAGATATCATAACAATTGTAGGGCCTAAAGTTAAGCATCTGGGATTCTGAAAGTGCAGTTGTATGCAACTAGTGGACAGTTTATTCCATGGGCCAGTATAGAAGGAAATGGGGTTTGAAGGGGCTGTGGGTAATGAGTGATATAAGGGAATTATTGGAGATGGCCTTGTTATTTATCAAGACGATTGGAGTTGAGAGACCAAGGGAGATAGAAAGATTGATGGAGTGGATAAGAATATGGGTAGGTGAGTTTAAATGGAGGGAGGGGTTTAGGGCAGACGCGAGGGGGCAGGGATGGGGATAAGGGAAGCTAAGATTGAGATTGAAATCACTGAAGGTGAGGCATCCCTCAGTGCAGAGGCTGAAGGAAGGACATTTTTTTGGTGAGAAACTTGGGGTGCGGTTTGAGGGGGGAAGCAGAAAACAAGGATTTTAAAGAAGAGGCAAGAGTGGTGGATCAAGGTGAGGTGCTCAAAGGAGGAAAAGGTAACAGAGGAGTCACGGGAAGGACCAAAGTGTAATTTGGTATTGAGGGCCACGCTACCATCACAGCTGATGGGGTGGAGCAGGTGATAAAAAGGATAGCCAGATTGGAAGCCTTCACTAAGGGGCAAGGTGTCACCACCCCTGAGCCAAGTTTCAGACAAATTCAGGATGCCAATGTAATCATCCACAATAAGAAGCAGAAATCCCAGCCAGCATCTGATGCCCAAATTGGTACAGTGCAGATTTGGAGGGAAAACAGCCAGTTGACAGACTTGGAACAATTTGGAAGCTTATTCTGAGAATTTGAGCCATACCTATTTTGAAAATGGCTATATATATATATAGCTCATGTCAATTATCTTTTATTGTGACAAAGTTATCAATAATATACACACACACTGTAAGTTTTCTACAAGACAAGTTGTTCTAGAATTCTGTTGCTGGGGTCAGAATGAGAATACCAGTGCTTGCACCCAGCAGAGGTAAATATATTTACACTACAGGCTCTCTCCAAGCATTCCTCCCAGTACAGATGCAGAGAGTTAAAGAATATAAGGCATTAGCAATCTTCTCGGCAACAAAGAATAAATCACTCCCGCGGCCACGGAATATGGATTTTCTGTTAACTAAGTGTTAAGATAAACTCAGCATGCACATACCTGCAGGTTGGACCTGTTCAATCCTAACTGCAGAAAAATATATGAAAATGGCAAAAAGCAAATTTGGAAATTCAAGGTCAGTCCGACTGAAATGGTGACATGAACAATTTCCTTTTTATTACCAGCTGCAGCCTCTCTCATCTTTAGGGAATTGTGTTATATTATAGTGAGCAATTTCTTGAATTTATAGGCTCGAGACATGTTCATCAGAAAGGCAATTATTGGTCTACCTATATATGTTCTAGTATTTAACAGATCTCAGCTTTCAGTATTACTGAATTCCTTGTATTACCATTTTAAAATTTGAGATGCAGGAGCTGCATTAATAAAAGTAAAGTAAAATGCTTAAGCACATTTGATTCTAAATAAAGGATATAACTGATTTTTTTTTCTGTATGCAGAATGCATCCCCTGATACTATTGTGCTGTTCCACTATTCCGGCTTGTAGAACAAATGTAACTCCCATTATTAATTCACAAATGTCTATCTTCTATGTTAATGAAGAGGTCCCACTGTACCATTAGTAACTATGTATATATTTTATGTGCTACTCATGAAAATCAGTTGCTTGGTTTAACTCCACGTTATCGATAACAAGAGTGGGTTAATCTCTTTCTATTCTCAATGATAACGATACTAAAAAGCCATGGCCCAGTTTCTAAAGTTGGCTCCATGTTGTAATGTAGACCATATTTCTGAAGGAAAAATAAGTCAATGTACGTTGTCCTGGAGAAGTCAGATGATGTATCACTTTGTTGTGGAAGATTAAGTTTTCTTGCAGGAGCATAACATATTTGAGAGCAGAAAATGAGTGATAGTCAAAACAGTGTTGCAAAATTTGCTCTCTGCTGGGGGAACGTGGTGTCCATTGTAGAAGTGCCTATTTATTCAAGTACATTACTACCTTTAAATCTTCGTGAGAGTAATTTTGCAAGTACATAATTGAACATAGTATCATGTAGTGAAAGTATGCTGAAATAATGTACCCATTATTGATTCTGTAATTATAGAGTTGACACAAGAGTCAAATCTCAAAAAATAAATTTTCCTTTCTTTATCCAATCTCCATAATACAAATTTCTACTATCAGCGGTGGTAGAAATTGATTCATTGGGATAGTCTGTTATCAGCGTATGAACTCTGAAAATGTGCAGAGTAGATGTACAGATGAGCAATTTTAATATGTTTCAATTTTCTGATGCCAACCACCTCTAAATGTCATTAATTTTTGTGTGATATACTGTATTTATTCGGTATTCAGAGATAAGATTGTATAATAGATGTCAGCAGCTGTGAGGATTTAATTTTCTTGATGCATTCATGCCTTTCTGCATGCAAACACTAGCTGTATTAAAAATAAATCCGATATGTACCCTTGATTTCCATTTATCGGCTTTTTTGAATTAATATTGTATTGCAGCAAAGTATATGAAGAGTTTAATCTTGGATGATAATCAGATTCTTAAATTTGCTAGGTAAGATGTCTTCATCACTTACGAGTTTTTGTCAGAACTCCCGAAAGGATTGTATCTTATTTTATCCCTTGTCAAGCATACATAGAATCTGTACTAATAATCCAATCACCATTATGAACCCAGGGAACAAGGCACGTTAATTTGCGTCTATGTTATTGATAAAGTTGAAACTGGGCAAGTGTCCTCATTACTAAGCCATTGTCTGTTGTGCTGTGTGAAAAGGAAGAAGCTGTGTGCTTATTTTCAGTGTTTAGTCTGCCAAAGTGGTGATGAATAGAATTTTGAGACCCAAGGAATATGTTGAGATATTTTCCTGGTCGCTGTATCTTCACTGCAATTCAGATGGCATTGTTACCCTTTTGGGAAGTTTTCAGAGAAGTTGAGTTTTTGGAACTTCTATGTCAAAAACCTCACTTCTTCAAAATGCAGTGAACTATTGTGATGTGGATTTTTGTGTGCTCTATTTAAATTTTTGAGCAACTTTACAAAAAAATTGCTTTGATTCAATAGCAAACACAATTGCTGACTTAGTTATTATAGCAATCACAACATTGCAAATCTGTTTGCAAATCTGATGAAATCCTATGTAATTAAAGTTTTTTTTACATTTTCTTACTCCTATCCTCACACATGCTGCCTGGTTCTTAAAGGCATTTGCAGTCAAAAAGAGACAGTGTGCCATGTAATTTTAATTGGTCTTACTGTTACAATACTCTCTTATTGTGTATAGTGATGGTAAAAATTTCGAATGTGATTTTTTTTTTGAACAAAACTTTGTGACAAACCTGATCTGAGTCTTCTTCACACATTGTTTCCTCTTTGAGAAAACCTACTGGTGCCTGCTTATCCTGAATTCAGGATAATGCAGCAATGCCAGTGCAGTATTTAATATTTTCATGAGTTACTGAGCCACCATTTTTCTGTTTGTTTATTTTCCTTCTGTGAAACAGTGTTCCTTAAGTGATGGGTAACCGTTCAAAATATCATATCCAGCACTCACTTGTGAACATTGTCAGGATAAAAACAGTCCATTTTTAATAAACTGAATGCATGCAGTCTGATCCCCCACATAAAAAATCCATCAAGACTTCAGTATAAATAATTTTGATTTGAGGCACTTTCCTGACACAGTGAGAATGATGTTAGGGAAAGGAGGTGGCATTTCCTGGAGCTAAGGATTGCAGACATCCATGTGTTCCTGAGCTTACATCTGTTCAATTATTTCTGAAAACTGTTCCAGGAAAAAGTAGTCAATTTTTGGCACTTTGCCATAACCCAGTAAGAAGTTTTTAAAGTGTTGTCCTTGAATTGTAGTGTATGGTGCTGTGCTCCAATGCAGCATCAAATCAACGCTTCACAGCTACTTTCCCAGTGAGATTGTTCTCTTCCTGGTCAACCTTGAGTAAAAATTGAGCCATTTTGCACAAGTAAACATTTCTAAGTATTATCAGTAAATGTGTGCATGTAGTGTACATGTGCTATTTTTAGTGGCCTGCTCTTCAGTTGATTTCAGCATTTGGACCTTAGCTTCAGTCCAACCAACTTTCATTGAAGCTGAATCTGCAGCACATCTTCAATGATAGGCAAGTCCTACCTATTATATGAAGAATACTGAAGAGTTTCTTCAGTGTCTACATTGTAATTCCATGAAAGCAGCTGCATGAAGAGTTTTTAGTGCATGGTGAAGATACTTCAACTTGAAAATAAACTTTCCATATCCAAGTAAGCGTACTGTTAATGTCTCGCTTGTGTAACGTCACGTGCACTACATTTATCTGAAATAATCCAACCATAAGAGGCTTTTTTTGCCATTGCTCCCATTACACCCATCTGACGGCAGGATCTGCAGCTAATGTTAGATTAGTGGTTAGCATATTCATAATTTATGACTTGCCTGATAATGTATGCAGCAGATTCAATTTTCCAGTATAAAACTGTGAAACATTTCCTAGCATCACTGATCCTTCCTGTCACAAGATGTAGCAAAGTTGAAGACACTTATGGTCAATCTATTTGACCCATGCTACTGTCACTTCACACAAAATATGGCAATTGCTTCCAAAGATAGTTGTTCGCTCTATGCTACTTTAAAGGGAATTTCCTTACACTGAAGAAGAAAAAAATATAAAAAATGGTCAGTAAAACTTAGCTTACTGTTGAGCAAAATGTTGAGATTGAAATATATGAACCAATTGTAGATTCTATTCACTCATCTATGGCTGGTTTCACAGCATTGGTAAACTGCACATAAAGTTAAAAATAATATAAGTTGTGTATTTTTTTCAAAATAATAGTTGAGTTGCAGTGCATTACAGGCTGCAATATAATGTGGGGACTGTAATGACACACAAACTGCTCAAATGTCAATTCCATACTTTATTCCTGACACGGTTATTCATCACTCTGCTTTTTGGGATCTTGGGTGTGCACAAAATAACAGTCATTGTTGTATGTGAAGCACTTTCAGGTATTCCTGAACAACTTGACAGGTCTTGATCAGAATGCCATGATTGTATTACAGGCTTGTAAATCATTCCAACCAACCTGTTTTGTAAAGATCTAATTATTGCAATGACATATTCTTAAATAAAAAGAAAAGTGCCATGTTTTGCTTACAGTGTCCACTCTTGAACTACGACAAGCGGCAGAAAATGCTTGGAGTGGCAAACCAACAGTGCTCGCTGTTCCATAGATTTATCCTAACCTACTCACTTTCTTCGGGCACTTCCTCGAATAGGAAGGGGAGAAGAGCCCAGTATCCGTTCAAGTGAAGAGAGGATTGATCTCTCCCCTTGACCAAACAGACTGCAACATTTTTGCAAGCTGCAAAACTGTCTGTGTAGGCTTCCAACGTTAAAACAAGGAAGTGAAAGTATAACATTAAAATGATTATAAAAACAGTTATCGACAGCGAAAAAAAGAGGGGGTAAGAAATAATTGAGACAGAAGGGAAAAGTAAAAAAAAAAGTTTTTTTAATTAAATTTTTTTTAAAAATCATTTTTAATTACCAAAATCTATTAAAATATGGAGTATTGAGACTCCACATTTTAAAGTTAATTTTTAGTTGTTTGACAGTCATTAAGACTTAGTTTAGACCTGGTATTTTTAAACGTACCTGTTTTGTGGAAATTTTAGTTACATTTCAGCTGGGCAGATGAGCAAGTTGGTGTTTTTTCAGTGATTTCCATAAGACTATAAGAGACAGGCATAGGCCATTTGGCCCTTCGAGCCAGCTCCGTCATTTAATGAAATCATGGCTGATCTGATTTTTACCTCAACTCCACTTTCCCGCCTTTTCCCCATATCCTTTGTCCCCCTTGCTGATCAAAAATTTGTCGAACTTAGCCTTGAATGCATTCAATGACTCAGTCTCCACAGCTTTTTGGGGTAAAGAATTCCAAAGATTCACGACCCTTTGGAGAAGAAATTCCTTCTCATTTCCCTCTTAAATGGATGACCTCTTATTCTGAGACTATGCCCCCTAGTTTTAGATTCCCCCATGAAGGGTAACATCCTCTCAGCATCTACCCTATCAAGTCCCCTCAGAATTTTATATGTTTCAATAAGATCTCCTCTCATTCTTCTAAACTCCAATGAGTATAGACCCAACCTGTTCAATCTTTCCCCATAAGACAACCCTTCCATACCCGGAATCAACCTAGTGAACCTTCTCTGAACTGCCTCCAGTGCAAGTATATACTTCCTTAAATAAGGGCACCAGAACTGTATGCAGTCTCACCAACACCCTGTACAGTTGTAGCATGACTTCCCTGCTTTTATACTCAACCCCCTAGAAATAAAGTCCAATGTTCCATTTGCCTTCCGGATTACCTGCTGCACCTGTATGTTGATTTTTTTTGTGTTTCATGTACAAGGACACCCAGATCCCGCTGTACCGCAGCATTTTGTAGTATTTCTCCATTCAAATAATATTTTGCTTTTTTATTCTTCCTCCCAAAGTGGATGACTTCAAATTTCCTCACATTATAATTCATCTGCCAAATTTTTGCCCATTTGCTTAACTCGTCAATATCCCTTTGCAGACACTTTGTGTCCTCCTTGCAACTTGCTTTTCCACCTAACTTTGTATCATCAGCAAATTTGGCCACAAGACACTCTGTTCCTTCATCCAAGTCATTGATTTTTATATTGTAAATAGTTGAGGCCCCAGCACTGATCCCTGCGGCACCCCACTAGTTACGGATTGCTATCCTGAAAATGACTCTTTTATCCTGACTCTTTGTTTTCTGTTAGTTAGCCAATCCTCTATCCATGCCAGTATATTACCCCCAACACCATGAGCTCTTATCTTGTGCAGTAACCTTTTATGTGGCACCTTATAGACTGCCTTTTGGAAATCCAAATATACTGCATCCATTGGTTCCCCTTTATCCACCCTGCCCATTACTTCCTCAAAGAACTCTAATAAATTTGTCAGACACGATTTCCCCTTCATAAAACCATGTTGACTCTCCGTGATTGTATTATGAGTCTCCAAATGTCCTGCTACTACTTCCTTAATCATGGTTTCAAGCATTTTCCCAATGACAGATGTTAGGCTAACTGGTCTATAGTTACCTGCTTTCAGTCTCACTCCCTTCTTGAATAGGGGTGTTACGTTTGCGGTTTTCCAATCTGCTGGGACCTTTCCAGAATCAAGTGAATTCTGGAAGATTACAACCAATGCATCCACTATCTCTGCAGCCACTTCCTTTAAGATCCACTGATTGCAACCAGCAATATACCTTTAATTCGAAGCTGTCATATCGCTGGCGAACCAGTCGAAGCAAGTTCTGAATTTCCGCATTTCACTGCGAATGCCGGAACTTGCTCCTCGATTTCACCACTGACACCGGTGAGCACTGTTGAGCTCACTGTTATTTTGCAAGCATTTCTGCCCCTTTAATGTTTGTAATCTAAGCCTCTAATGAACTTCTTGTTAATGTGAAATCTTTCTACCTTTTACCCAGTTCCGTTTTTTGAAAAAATTCTTTGCCCTTTGATTTATATAAAATGTTGCAGATGATTTTCTGAAATAGTCCACTGTTGTCAATTTTGGGCTCTGTATGTGTGTACAGCATATATGTGTGTGTACGTAGGAGAAAAATTTGCACTGTTTTTATCAGAACAGGCTATTTCAGTCCACGCATATTGGAACTTGCGATAATTATCCTTTTGCTCTTGGCGGTTACTTCCATCTGGTTTTACGCAGCAGCACGCTCAAGACAAATCTGAATGCTGCGATCACAGAAAGCCTCTGGCCTGATAGGGATCCTGATGATCAGCTGAAGAACACTCCGGGCTCAATTCAGCCTGGGGCTCCCCGATTCAAGCCAGAGGTTTCCTGCGACTGCAGGACTTAAGCAACCCTGACTTTTGTTCTCACTCTTGCTAAGTTATCAGTTATTGAGAGGCATGGGGAACAGTGAAATGTCATATATAATGCACTGATCAGCTAGTCAGGCACTCGGGACTTCATACGGCACACTAAGCTGAAAAGTCATCACTGTATGAACACATAAAAACAGGGGTGAGAAAAAGGTTCATTAATGTTTGCTTTATTTGTTAGGTGGTACAACCTTTTGTACATCCCTCTGCAATTGCTGTTAATGCTCCTAACTCTTGGTGGAAATAAAAACAGTGGAGAAAAAACACTGTTGCCAATTTCAGGGAAATAAAAACTCTCAGCAATTGCTTCCCAGCACCCAAAGGTAATAAAGAAAACTGCAGGAGATAATGGCTCACCATATGCATCACTAGATGTTCTTAACTACGCCTTTCCCAAAGCCCTGAGGAGTACATTAAATGTAGGACTGTACATGCCAGGAAAAGATTAATTTTATCCATCGGCTGGTTCCAAAGGTCATGGACTTTATATTGCACTTCATTTCTTATATCCTTCCATAGCCCTGTTTTCAAAACATTTAACCATCACCTTCTTGAAATTTATTACATTTTCCACTTACACTGACTGTTTGGTCAGCTATTTCACATAATCACTACCCTGTGAAGTTATATCATAATTATCTGTTTTTGTCTCCGCTTGAATCTGTGTCCCCTTGTCCTGAAGATCGTGTGAAGACCCAGCTCTCTAAGTCCATCAAGGTAACTAAGGGCCTTTAACCTTGGTGGCCTCTTATCTTTTCCACCAAGTAAGGGGACGGTAACTGGACACAGTATTCTAAATGAGGCCAAAACAAGGTCTTAATCAAGGACGTGTTTGAGAATAGCCACCAGCTGCAGGAAGTTATTTCACACCTCTCTCATTTTGCAGAGGACATGGTACAATGTGAGTCTATTGGGAAGCTGCTTTTAAAAAGCTTCTGAGAGTCCATTAGACTCTGTGTTCTTTGAAACTTAAGGCAGTTGTTTTAAATGTCATGAGAGTGGCTGCTGCCACCCGTGCACTCAAAACTTCTACCATTGACAAACCGAGGTCAGAGCTCTGTGTTTGTGTTGTTGACTTGAGTGTTGCAACCCAGCAATGCATAACCTGCAGTAAAACATTGGGCCGGAACTTGCTCCGACTGGCGTGGCAAGGCTCTCCGCACCTGATGCGGATAAAAGGTACCAATGTACTTACTGCATGGTCCATGATGTAAATTTGCTGGATTCTGAGACCTTCCTCAGTGGTGAGTTCCGATATCAGTGCAGGCTATGTGCACAGGGAGAACACTGTGGATTGCAAGCCCTGCCCACAAGCAGACAAGTTAAACTCATAAATTTAAAGTGACATTCCTATTTTAGCCTAAATAAAAATTTAACTTACCTTATTATAAAAATGCAAGGAAATGATTTAATTTACTTGAACATACAGAAGTTAAAAAATATATATTTTTATTTTTTAATCAAAAAATATTAAAACAAGTATAATTAGACAGTCCACATTTTTAAAATTTAATTTTTTGTTGTTTTGCAGTCATTTGTAAGTCATTGCGCTTTGAAAAAGTAGTGTCGGGCTGGTATTTTCATGCGTACCTTCTCGTGGCATAAGTATCTTTGTTCCAGATGGGTAAGTTTATGATTGTTTGGTGATTGTGTTTGATTGCATATGATTATGGTGTAGTTGGCCCTTTAATTCGGGACTGTTTAAAAAAAACATTGAACCAATCAGAACAAGTTCGCGATTTCTGGGCTTTAATACACATGTGCGCATTCGCGAACTTGCTTCGATGGATTCGATGGCAGTTGGGATGGATGCCATTATGAAGCGGCGTCCAAGGTATTAAGTTCTGGGCCAATGCCATCACAATTCACATCTGTCAGAGTGGTGTGGAACTAGCAGTATAACTCAGTGCTGCCATCTTAATGGGGAAAAGCCTGACTAACACCAAGACAAGAATTTCTTTTTGTTCTGTTTTGAATATGTACTGATATAATAAACACATCTGTTAGTTTTCATGGATATTCAAATACTGTATTGGTGATTGTACCTAAATCTAAATGGTATTGCATCAGGTAATGCTGTGTATATAATTGGACAACAGCTAATTATTTAATTAAAGATAGATAGATCTCATGATTACTGCCCAACAAGCGTGAGGCAGTTCGGTGTATGCTACAATTGCTAAAGCATTATAACATTCAAACCTGAGGTTGTTTACATGTCCATTAAATCTTTTTACTTTACGTTTAGTTATAGCTAAGGCTAAATGCTCTTCTAGTTACATATAACATGATTTTGTTTTAAAATGAACATACCATTGAGCTGACGGAAACTGTGTTCAATAAAGCTGAGAAACAGTATTGATCAGTTTCTGTTTCCATCGATTAATTTGCCTGGTAACAAATATTGTTTTTAATGTAGCTAGAAGAATATAAATTCTGGGTTATGTGCTGCCTGATGTTTGTAATTGTAAAATGTTGGACTCCTCACCAATAGGCCATGAGTTCAAATCGCAACCTTGACTGATGTTCATGTTTGCTTATTGGTGTTTGAGTTGGATGATCTTTACCAACTCTCATCCAAACTGCTAATTGCAGCACAGTAGGACACAGTACTGTGAATGGGAACAAAATGCCATGAAAGCATTAGATAATTGGATGGGCTAATTCTGTCCCGAAGAAACATGGATTGGTACAGGTTGTACATTTTTAAAATTGATTGTCGTAGATCTTCCTGCTCTCTTGGCTGAAGAATATATATAATGTCTTGAGGCCAATTTTGGAGATCATAAAAAGGGAAATTATAGGAAAGAGAGACTATATTATTTTTTCGAGTTATGTTTATTTTATACAAGAGCTGTTGCGAATGATAGTGGATTATACTTCAATTTCCTTGCCTTTTCCCAAACCACTCAATAATTTCACCCATCAAGAAAATGGGTTCAAGAAAAGAATGTGCTTGGCTCTCCAGAAGCACATTGAAAACTCTCATCTCTGGCTTCCACCTTGCACATTAGTTTTACTAGTGTTTTATCTGTTGTTTGTGCATGTGCATGACTTCACAGATAATGGACTCTGCAAAAATCAGATTCAACTACTATTGCTGTTCTTGGCTAGTCAATTATTTAGGCATTTACCAACAATTCTCATTAATACTATTTCTATTTCAAGAATGTAAATACTACCAGAATACTTATCAAATCCTGTAAAAGAAGTAATTACGTTTTGACAAATAACATGTAGCACTGTCAAATAATATGCCTGGAGTGGTTGATTATATTTTAAACACTCATTTCTTTGCCTGCCATTTATGGGCATTTGTACCAATTTTCATTTTTTCAGTGCAGATGTTATCATTTTACAGATAATTCCAGAAACTGTGTCCTTCAACTATAAATGTAAAACTGCAATCTGTACAAAAAAGTTTGGTCTTGGATTCAGGCCAAACTTGATGGAAATATTTAATACACACACACAAATGTACCTTGAATATCCGCTCGAGTGAAATAAGAATATATTGCCGAGCAGTAAATGAACCCAACTGCACCAACAGCATGTTCCCAAAATCAGATGTTGAATTTTGAGATAAAAGGAATTGTTAGAAAAGCAGAAAGAAGAACCAAAATGGAAAGTCATTTCATGCATTGATATTGCAAGTCTTAAACTTATATTTTTCCATTGCTTCTTTACATAAACTGAACAGTTGGTTGTCACCATTGGAACTTCAATCACCTGGTTGGGTTGAGTTCATGTGAATACAGTAGTACCTTTTTTTTCTTAGACATTTTTCTTCCAGTTTTATTCCATTGTTTTTCCAATTTCCTCCCGATAAAGCATTTCAGTGTCACATCATCCTTTGCCATGTCTACTGTCAGTGCATGTCAACAGTCAGCTAACAGAACGTCTGAGTCAAGATTTTTGAGATTTTATTTGGTTCGGTCCTCCCCAGATTTAGAATTCCTGATTTCTGAATTGTGCTGCAATAATAGTCTGGCTGAGAATTGATGCCACTCCCCCTACCAAGGACAGCAAGTGGAGTGACTGACACTTGAGCAGTAACAGTTTGATGTTTGTTTTTGTCTTTTCCCCCTCTTAAATTTACAATTCTGAGACACTTAGCCTGGGTCACATTGCAAACATTAACCTGGACTTTCTTAACCACTGATGTACTAAGTGGGAAAATAATCCTTGTCATGGGGAAGACAAACCAAGAGATCGTTAGTTTATGTCATGGTGTTTCAAAAATGTGAATGTGGGAATTTTACCTTTAAGGTTTTTTATACAGAGAAATACTTATGAAAAAAATGTATTTGTTCAGCACACCATGTATAACAATTCTAAGCTCCTCCGAGTTCGCCTATTAGAAAATATGCAGGCATACGTAAAATTATATTCTCTTCGATTTCAAAAGTTTAGAAACTTTCACAGAATTTTCAAAAATTCTTTGAATTCATTGACCATTATGAATAATAATAATAATAATAATAATTAAAAAAATGAGTTCACTCTCTTCACTCCAATAAATTCAGATGAGGTGGCAATCCATGACTCCCAATTGTAATGAGCAGGGTCTAGATACCATGTGTTACTGGCAGTGAGGTTTTCTGGGCCTACAAGAGGAGAGCCTCCAGAAAGCATATCTCCTGTGATTGAGGCTATTTGGAGCTAAGAGGCCTTGAAAGAAGAAGAAAATGCAAAAAAATGACTTGTACTCATAAAGTACAAGATTAATTCTTATGATTGCCCAGGTATATCAAAGAATCAGTAGTCACTATGGAAATCATGAAGTGAGTTTTTGCTGCCCACCAGTAAACCGAATCAAAATATGCACATTGAATACAACATATTAATCTTTCATCAAACTTTTTGGTTGGGTAGGAAATTTAAAATGCAGATGTGGAACCGAGTGTTGATCTTGAGGTTGATTGTTGATATGCAAGGACCTGGCCTACTGTGACATCTCGGAAATGTTTAATCCAAAAAGCAACTGAAGATGTTTGAGAAACTCATTTCTGGCACTGGTTATGGTAGTACAGACAATGAATATATCAGGAGCCCAAAGCTGCAGAATGTTCCTGTCATTGGGTTGAACAACAGCCAGAAGCTGACCCAGCCATAATTGGGCCCTTTTTAAAGAGGCTTTAGGACATGGCAGCCGCCAAAGACTTTTTGTAATGATCCAGAAAAAGTCAATGGACAATTTTTTAAAAAGTCACATCATTTGTACCAGGACAACATCTCAAAAGAGGACGCAGTTTTGCTTTTTCTCAAACCTTTGAAAGGTCGTTACATACAAAGTACTTAATCCCAAACGTTTATAAAAGGTCCCAATCACATTTCATAAAAGTCAAATCAAGAAGCATTAGAAAGTCTAGAAATAGATTCTAGCTGTTCAATGCTAATGAGATATCACCTCATTTTCACTCAGACATTCTGATGTAGGTTAATTTTTTTTAAGCTACTTCATGCAGATAACAATTAGACAAAAAAATTATAGAGTTCAGCTGATCTGAAAATTTGGTGCCATCACATTAGGAGGTAAGTGTACTTAAATCAATGAAAACTAAAACGGAACAAGCATGGAACATAAGTGAGATCTTATAAGGATGTAATATCAGACCTTACATAAAAATTATCAGCCCTGCCTTTCATAATTATTGCTGGAATGCTGCCAATGGCAATTCATTTGAACCAATTGAATTATGAAACATCTTATATTCTTAAAATTGATGTGTAATTTCAGTTTGGAATAATGGCATGTGGGCCCTTCACAGCTATTCCTCTTAATACATTCTTAATGTTTAAAATTCACTGTAATTTTGATGAAATTGCAAGTGGATTATTATTTTATCCACAGATGACATGTTTAAAGGAACATCTGAAGTTGCAGTTGATAAAACTTTAACCAAGGTCTCCCATAGGAATTTTATTTTTGTCACTATTTTTATTTGTTTTATTAAGTGTATGTGACTGTTAACGCTGCACATCTGTAAGGTGGAACAAATCCTCGTAGTAAAGCAGAAGGAAAAAGAATGTGAATTCTATTTTTATTTTGTTTGCAAATGCAATTGGTATTTTCTGTAATCACAGCATATATAATCAATAGGGATCAAAGGGAAACCCTCCAGTGGCTGGACACTGCTGCACAGGAAGATGGTCATGGTTGTCGAGGGCCAATCACTGACCCAGCCATCTTAAACTGCTTGAATGATCTTCCATGTGTTATAAAGTCAGGAGTGGGGTTCCTCACTGATGATTCCACAGTGTTCAGCTCCATTCAGAACTCTGCTGTAATGAAGCAGCCCATAATAGCCTACATCTGGACCTGGAAAACATCCAGGCTCAAGCTGACAAGTGACAAGTCACCATCAATATCCTGGAGATCCACATTGAGTGGAAGCTTAACTGGTCCAGCTGTATCAACACTGCGGCTACAAGAGCAGGGCAGCGGCAGGGTACTCTGCCAAGCATGACACACTTCCAGACCTCCATGCCTTGCCACCATTTACAAGGCTCAAGTTCGGAGTGTGATAGATTATTCAACACTCACCTGGATGGGTGCAGCCGCAGCAAGACTCGAAGTTTGATAAAATTCAGTACAAAGTATCCCCCTGCCATTGGATCCACCCCTCGAGCACCACTCAACTCCGGTTGATGTAATGGATCCTATATAGTACATACCGCAACTTATTAAGCTCCTTTTAACAGTGTGTCCCCGCCTCACAAAGTCTACCACTGAGAAGGATAAAATCAATATTGTAATAAGAACACCATTACCAAGTTCCCTTCCAAGTCACACACTATCCTAACTTGGACATATACTGCTATGTTTTTCATTGTTACTGGGTCAAAATCCTAGTGTTCCCGACCTAACAGTAGTGTGAGAATACCATGAGCACAAGGGCTGCAGTGGTTCAAGGAGAACCAGCATCACCTTACCATGACAACTAGAGATGGGCAATAAATGCGGTCTTAAGAACATCTAACCTTGGCCACCCCGTCTACATCATCTGAGAAATGGTGTCAGGTTTCACATGTATGCTGAGCACACCCAGCTCTTCCTCTCCACCACCTCTGTCGACTCCTGCACTGCCTCTGTGTTATCAGACTGCTTGTCCAACATCCAGTCTTGGACGTTCCACAGTTTCTTCCAGTTAAATAATGGGAAGACCAAAGCCATCGTCTTTGGCCCCTGCCACAAACTCCGTACTCTTGCCACTGATTACAAACCCTCCCCAGGCATTGTCTCAGGTTGAAGATGACTGTTCACATCCATGGCATCTTATTTGACCCTGAGTTGAGCTTCAGATCCCATATCCTCTCCATCTAATACTTTCCTGGCTGCTCTCCTGTCCTCCATCCATTATAAAGTTCAGTTCATCCAAAACTCTGATGCTCATATACAATCTAAAATTGTCATCCTCGTGTTAAAATCCCTTCACAGCCTTACCCCTCCCTATCTCTGTAACTTCCTCCAGCCCTACAACTCTGAGAATTTTGCGTTCCTTCAACTTTTGGCTTGTGTATCTCCTATTCCCTTCGCTCCACCATAGGCAGTTGTGCCTTGAGCTGTCTATGCCCTAAACTCTGGAATTTCCTCCTTTTAAACCATTCTGCCTCTCCTTTAAAACCCTTATTAAAACTATTTCTTTAACCAATCTTTTAGTAACCCCTCTTAATATTTTCTTCTTTTTCTTGTTCGGCTTCTGTGAAGTGCCTTGGGTCGTTTTCCTACATTATAAGAGCTATATAAATGCAAGATGTTGCTGTTTTTCTTTGTGTGTCCAGGATGACTGCATGTACAGTAGTGTTTGCACCAAAGCCTCTGAGCTGGTGACACTTCATCACTTGCAGAAGGCTGAAGGGTACCTGAAATGCACATCTTTGGGCAGGATGAGTTCATGAGGAAGGGAAGTGGCTGACCATCCATCAATGTTCAAGTGCTGAATTGACAAATAGGTATTCAGTACAGTGACAATAACAAAAACTTGGAGGGCAACCACCTGCGAGATCACAGCACCAAGAAGCAAGTGTTTGCTGAAGAGGGGGGAAGTGAAGTGCAGAAACACAGGGGATTCTATAATAGATGGGCCCTCTTCAGTCGTAACTGAGGGTTCTGAATGATACTTTGCACTCCAGGTGCCAGGGTAAAGGACGACATGGAGCAGATGCAAAAGATTTTGGAGAAGAAAGGAGAACAGCCAAAAGTCATGGTTCATGTTGGAACCAATGACATTGAACAAAATTGAATTGAGGCCCTGCAAAGAGTTAATCGATTTAAGAGCAGCACCTCAAGGGAAAAGTAGATAAAAATTTGAAGCAGATGAAGATACAATGCTATGAAGAGAGAGCAGGGTAGTGGGATTAGTTGAAACAGAAATAAAACAGCACTGTTAACTTCTATGAATGATGTGGAGATGCCGGTGATGGACTGGGGTTGACAATTGTAAACAATTTTACAACACCAAGTTACAGTCCAACAATTTGGGTGGGTGGGTGTAGAGGGTTGTTTTTCAAATTGGAGGCCTGTGACCAGCGGTGTGCCTCAGGGATCGGTGCTGGGTCCGCTGTTATTTGTTATTTATATTAATGATTTGGATGAGAATTTAGGAGGCATGGTTAGTAAGTTTGCAGATGACACCAAGATTGGTGGCAACGTGGACAGTGAAGAAGGTTATCTTGGATTGCAACGGGATCTTGATAAATTGGGCCAGTGGGCCGATGAATGGTAGATGGAGTTTAATTTAGATAAATGTGAGGTGATGCATTTTGGTAGATCGAATCGGGCCAGGACCTACTCCGTTAATGGTAGGGCGTTGGGGAGAGTTATAGAACAAAGAGATCTAGGAGTACAGGTTCATAGCTCCTTGAAAGTGGAGTCACAGGTGGATAGGGTGGTGAAGAAGGCATTCAGCTTGCTTGGTTTCATTGGTCAGAACATTGAATACAGGAGTTGGGATGTCTTGTTGAAGTTGTACAAGACATTAGTTAGGCCACACTTGGAATACTGTGTACAGTTCTGGTCACCCTATTGTAGAAAGGATATTATTAAACTAGAAAGAGTGCAGAAAAGATTTACTAGGATGCTGCCGGGACTTGATGGTTTGACTTATAGGGAGAGGTTAGATAGACTGGGACTTTTTTCCCTGGAGAGTAGGAGGTTGAGGGGTGATCTTATACAAGTCTATAAAATAATGAGGGGCATAGATAAGGTAGATAGTCAAAATCTTTTCCCAAAGGTAGGGGAGTCTATAACGAGGGGACATAGATTTAAGGTGAGAGGGGAGAGATACAAAAGGGTCCAGAGGGGCAATTTTTTCACTCAAAGGGTGGTGAGTGTCTGGAACGAGCTGCCAGAGGCAGTAGTAGAGGCGGGTACAATTTTGTCTTTTAAAAAGTATTTGGACAGTTACATGGGTAAGATGGGTATAGAGGGATATGGGCCAAGTGCAGGCAATTGGGACTAGCTTAGTGGTATAAACTGGGCGACATGGACATGTTGGGCCGAAGGGCCTGTTTCCATGTTGTAAACTTCTATGATTCTATGATTCTAAAAGTTAATTCATTAAATTAATACTAAATTAGTCCAGATTATTGCCATAAATGTGATGCAGCAAAAGTTAGAAATCCTTGGATGAGTACAGAAATCAAAATGAGACTTCAAGTGACATATTACAAAAGCAGGGCTAATAATACAAAATAACATCAAGGTGAATAGAGAAAATATAGAGGAAAGATTAGGAAGGCTGAGAAACCCGATGAAGAAAGACTGACCAGTAAAATAAAGAGAAATAGTAAAGGATTTTATAAACGCATAATAAGTAAAATAGTGGCTAAGTCCAATTAGGGATGAAAAACGAAACCATCTCATGAAGGAATGGCAGTTACAAAATGGGTACTTTGCTTCAGTTTTCACATGAGCAGTGGTTAATCATCTATTTTGGACTGGAGGGCTGTAAACAGTAGTGTCCACTGGGGATGAATGTTGGGGCCATTGTTCCTCTCAATAGATAGAAATGGTCTTGACTTGGGTATGGGTACACAGTATCAATATACACAGATAACAGAAAAATAGGGAGCATGGTTAACTGTGAAGAGGAATGTAAGTGAGTTCAGCAGGACGTAGATAGGTTCATAGATTGGGCAGATTAAATTTAATGCAAGGAAATGTGAGGTGATACATTTTGGGAGGAAGAATAAAGAGAGGACATATATACTAAATTGCAAATCTCTAAAAGGAGTTGAGGTTCAGATACACAAATCTTTAGAGGTGAGAGGAAAGGTTGATAAAACTTTTTCAAAAAAAAAATGCATATGGGATCCTAGGTTTCATAAATAGGGGCATAGCCAAAAAGCTATTATAACCTACTGGCATAGTTAAAAGCAAAAAGGCATTGTAAACCTATACAAATCATTCATTAGGCTGCAGTTAGAATATTTTGTTCAGTTTTGGCTGCCTTGCTTTCGGAAAGATGTCAAGGCCTTGAAGAGGGTGCAGGAGAGATTTTAAAAATCATACGAGGGACAAGAGGCTTTAATTATGAGGCGAGAATAAAGAAACTGTCCCGCTTCTGTGGAGATCAAGTGGACGTCTTCAACATTGAAGGTTTAATGAGGTAAATTGGGGAAAAAACTATTTCCACTGGTTGATGAATCGATAACTCGCGGGCATAAATGTAAGATTAAGGGATATGGGCCAAAGGCAGGTATATGGAGTTAGATCACAGATCAGCCATGATCTTATCAAATGGCGGAGCAGGCACGAGGGGCTGAATGGCCTACTCCTGTTCCTATGTTTTCTAAGATCAGAAAAACTGATGGCATTTGTAATAACTTTTAAAAGAGAAGTGGATAAATATTTGAAAAGGAAATAGTTAATAGGAAATAGGGAAAGGACCTGGAAATAGGACTCAGTGAATAGCTCTTTCAGAGAGCTGGCACAGGTGCAATGGGCTAAATGGCTTATTTCTGTGCTGTAAAAGTCAATGATTTGTTAAATAGAGAGTCACTAAAAGCAATACTGTTGTTGTGTTTTTTTTAAATGAAAGACTTTGGATCAAAGTAATTTGCTGACAAAAATCAGTGATTTTCTCATTGTTACGCTATTAATTGAGTCTTGCCTGAGGTAAGTCATGGAAATTGGAAAAGATCATCCAGGAGGATCTGATTGTCAGGTGGGAGGGGATAAAGATATATTGAAGTAGCAGCATCTTAAGGGGTCCTATCCATTATTTTAACAAAATATTCCTCCCTCATATTTTAATGTCTTACGTCAAAGAGCAGCAACACATACTTCTAAAAATTTGTCTTCCAACACACACCTCAAGAAAAATTTACTATCAAAACAGTTGTTGGATGGCAAAGTTTTAAGGATTATTATCTTTACCTATTTACTTTTAGTTTAAAATAAAAGCTTTTGTTCAAATATTTTTAAATGGTTCAGATAAAATTGAGAATCTTGCCAAATGTAATGGAAACACAACTATTATAACCTGCTGGCGGATTGCAGCTCAAACCAGATGGCTCGATGGATACCTGCACTGACTGGGATGATATTGAACCATCCAGGTAAGGTGTGATCTGCGGTCACCACTTAGTTCGCTGCTTACAGACAAAGTTAATATGGTGGTACGACAATTGGCCGAAGTGTCCACAGGCTAGGAAGTAAAATGTAACATTAATAATCAGCTGTTTTTCATTATTACAATGTTTAAGGTGGCACTAGGGGCCAGCAGAGTTTAAAAGTTTACCTTTTTTGGCCGGCCGCCTTTTACATTGGCTGCTTTTATAGTATATTTAACGTCTAACCTTTTTGGTGTGAGGCCACCTCTTTATGGTGGCTCGTCCAACTGTGCATTTGCTCACTTCAAATTTTACTTTTAGTGCCGGGTCCATGACCAAGAGTGCCAACAATATACCAATCAAATCAGATTCCTTGCAGGAGCTATGATGTAGTTGTTAATGTTTGTATAGTTGTACAAATTGGGGCTCGAGATGATGCACTCAGCCAAAAACAAGTATCTCTGATTTTTGCTATTTACCCTTGGTTTTTGTGGGCTATGTCCCTGATTGGCAGGGTGAGAGGTATGAGGTGAGGTTTGGAAGGGTTGCTGGAACCCAGGTGACCAGACTTCAACATGAATCACAATCTTCAGGAGAGGAAGAAGAGAAAATTTGGACAAAAGGGTTAAACTGTATGGTAGATGCTGTTAAGGCATCTGAAAAGAACCCATTACAACATCTGACAGGATATTACAACCTTTCAGTTGTACTGTCTCATTAGCTGGAATTCTTTTTGTCCTGCATTATGTTGGCTCAGTCTCATCCTACTCAGTATCGCTTAGCATATAATGGAAAAGATTTTTATAATGCAAATAATATGTTGGGCTGTAATTCAAACCCTACCTCAGAGATTTGAGCACCTAATCCAGGCTGACACTCCAGTGCAATACTGAGGGAGTGCTGCACTGTTAGAGGTGCTATTCTTTCATTAGATGTTAAACCGAGGCCCTGTTTGCCATGGCACTATTCAAAGAAGACCAGGGGACTTCTCCTCGTGTCCTGGCTAATATGTACCCTGCAACCAACATCGTGTCTGGTCATATCTCACTGCTGTTCATGGAATCTTGCTGTGCCCAAATTGGTTGCTGCACTTCCCTACATTACAACAGTGACTACACTTCAAACTACTTTGGGACATTTGGAGGTTGTGCAAAGTGCTATATAAATGCAAGTCCTTTCTGATTTATATCACTGTCTTCTGGGTCTAATTTCAAGAAACAGCTCTGAAATCACATTCAATCAGTTTTATGAATGATTTAAACTTCTTCACTTCAAACATCAACCTGTTTTTTTAATCTTCAAGGACTTGAACAGTCTGATAGTTTCCATTCAAGTAAGAAGTGATAATTTTAAATGCATTATTTATATTTTTGGCAAATAATTCCCCATATTGTATTTTGAGCCCTCACTTCTGTTTTGAGGTAATATGGGAAACAACAAACCCTGACTGACTGTGATGAATGTCAAGACCACAAACTAACGCATTTAATGTTAAACTTTTACTCTACAGTTACTTTTATAATGTATCTTTGTGGAAGGCTGACAGATAACGAGAAAAGGCACCCGCCCCACTCACAGCAAACTGCGGTATCTTCCAAGTTACCATAATTTGCGCAGAATGCTCTTTTACTATTCAGATATCGCACTAATTTCAACTCTTATTTCCCCCATTCCTTTAAGCCTTAGTACACGCAGCCACTGACTGTAATTTACACATGAATGATTCATACCAGAAACTTAACAGTAACTTGAGAGGAGGAGGTAATGAAGGAGAAAGCTAATGCTCTTGTTGCACTGCTTTATGCGCATGCTGGGTTCCAAAAGCCTGGCGGTTTATATTTAACGCTGAAGGAGCCTGTAACATTTTTCGGCTTCTTCTTTTGTTTTTGCTCTAAATATTGTTGGCTTTCATGTTTCGAACTACACTTGTAGATGAGCCCTGATGTCCTTGAGTATTTTCACCTGTCCTGATAAAATTCATAACGTGCCTGGGGAAGAAGCAGACAATCTTTTTCAGATTCTTAGATCTTTCAAAGAGTGGCACAGGCACAATGGGCTGAATGGCCTCCTTCTGTGCTGTAAGATTCGATAATTATCTCAGCTACTGGTTCTGTCCCCTGATTGCACGCAATCCTCCTTGTCATCGGAATGTGACAGAATAACATTACACTCGACCCTGTTTTCAGCTTTAACTGCCAAACCGGTTTATTAAACAGTAATAGCACAAGTGAATAGTCGCAGTAACAATACATATATTCACAGTAGTTAAGTTTAGCTTGCTTGTAATAGAAAATAAATTGTTTGCAACTTCTGTTGTTAAATTTTATACATAGTGGTTCTGCTGTAAGGAATTCTTGCCAACTACAGAGGATATCTGGCTCAGCTAACTCACTTCATAGGTTCCAAACAGATTCACTGATTTGTATAAGACAGGCTGATAAATTTCTTTTGAAATAGCTACTGGAACTTTGTGAATTTAAATAACTATGAAATTCAAAAAGAGATTCTAATTAGACACCTTTGAACAAATTACTCTGGATGCTTTATATTTGAATTGAATATTATATTTGAATTGAATGAATCTCACAGATCCCCTATTTTACAGACAGACAGATTATTGCAACAAAATAAATGGGAATATTCTTCCATGAATGAAGTGGATTTGACCCCTTATGTACCATGACAAAATAAAGCCAATACCAAGCTGAATCTTGCACAAAAGTGCTTCTTTTTATTTCATATTAGTACTTCCCCTTTTGAATCTGATACTTGTAAGATACTATGTGGCATTTGTGAGGGCCAAAACTACATTTACTCCTGTCATGACAAGGCATCAGCTTTCCTGTTTTGTGAACCACAACACTATTGGATGGCCAGGTAAATCCTTACAGAATGATGCCCCAATGGAACAGATGCACGTTTTTATTAAGACTCAAATGTAACCACACTGAGGGATGTGGTCAGAATACAAAGTATGTGCAGATCTATCTAAGGATAGTAGTAGTTTCTGTAGTATCTAGATTTCCAATGGCAGCAGCTTGCAACTCAGGTAAACAACTGGGTGTTCCTCATCAAGATCATTTACCTTGCTCAGAAGAGTAACAATGCCCCGGCCACGTACTTACGGGTGGACTGTGAAATCTTGAGAACTACTGGGGCAAGCTAGTACAGGGTCTGCACACAGGGCACCTGTACAAGAACAATCGCTGCACCAATGGAACAGAGCACTTGGTTGAGTGTTACCTCCAGGTTCAAGTCAGTTAACGGCACAACTTTATTACTATGGTTGGGCTGATAATAGCTAAGCAAACTTAGGAATGTCCATATCTGTTTCTTGTTTGTGGAGCCGTCCCATTGGGGAATGGCATCCACCTTCACCTGATTGGGTCCGTTTCCCTACACTCACAATGAGTACAATGCGCCTATGTACAATAACTCAGCCACGCTAATGTTGCATTTCTGGGCCTTAATCGTCAGTCCTGCTTTGTATAGTTGGATTAGTTTGTTGGTGATGTGGATGAGATGTTCATTCCATGTCTGAACGAAAATGACAATATTGTCAGTACATACCAGGAGTAATCCTTAGTTCTCGTAGAATGGAATTGATTAACTGCTGGAATGGGGTGGATGCATTTTTCAGCCTGGACTGTCCCAAGAACAGTGACTGAAACCCTGGCAACAGCTTCCTAGCTTGTTATTTCTGTGTGGAAAATAAGTGAACTGATTGATCCTGTTTACTGTGAGTCTGTTTTTCTTTCAGGCAAGAGGTTTATAATCTTGCCTTCCTCGCTCTCATCTGGGGCAACGATGAGATGTAGGGCCACTTCCTTGTGGATGAGGTATGGTTTCAGCACATTGACATGGTCATTTGGGTACCTTGACTCTGTATTCTTCCTTGCTGTGCCTTTCCATCATCAGAGGGTCTGTAATTTTTTATGTTCAGCACAACTAGCATACCTAGTATTTAAGATGCCTAGCATTATGGTCATATTAGATTTGCTGGTGGCCCAGTGCACATTATAGATTCTCCTGTGCATATTTGGCCAACCTAGTCAGGTCATCACTCAATTTAAAACATGCTCTACTATGTTTCTGTCATTTATCAGTGATGTAATCTGACCATGTCTCCATGATTAGTGTTAACGGACCACAAACCTGGCATCTGTATAGCAATTAAAATAGTGAGAACTTTGTGGATTCTTGGGATACCTCCTTGTAAGTGAAGAATAAAAATGGAAATGTTTTCTTCCAGTTCTTGGGGTTCTTCTCAGTGTATGCAAACAGCATGTGAGTCTAAACCTAATACTTGATCCCTTGACAGACAAAATCTGTTCTAGGAATCCAACTCAAGTAAACATTTCTAACGATGCATTGACCATGACACCCATATCCGGATCCATGGATGTAAGAACTACTGAATCCAGATATCTAGGTATGTAAACATTTAATGTAATACAGAACTGGTTTATACTCTTCTTGCCCAAAAAACCCAGCAATGAACAACTAAAGAGGTAAGGGACAGTATAAGACATAAGGAAAGGGCATACAAAAAGGCAAAAGATGGCACAGATCCTGGCGAATGGGAAAGATACAAAGATCAACAAAGGGTCACAAAACAGATAGTAAGAGCTGCAAAAAGAGAGTATGAAAAGAAACTTGCAAGGGATATCAAAACCAATACAAAGAACTTTTATAGTTATATTAGGAAAAAGAGGGTGGTCAGGAGCAGTGTTGGCCCCTTAAAAACTGAAAGTGGGGATATTGTCATTGACAATGGGGAAATGGCGGAGTTGTTAAATAATTACTTTGCGTCAGTATTTACAGTAGAAAAAGAGGATAGCATGCCGGAAATCCCAAAAAAACTAATATTGAATCGGGGACAAGGACTCAACAAAATTAACATAAGTAAAACAACAGTAATAAAGAAAATAATAGCACTAAAGAGTGACAAATCCCCAGGACCAGATAGTTTCCATCCCAGGGTTTTAAAGGAAGTAGGTGAGCACATTGCAGATGCCCTAACTATAATTTTTCAAAGTTCTCTAGATTCAGGAACCATCCCTATGGATTGGAAGATTGCACATGTCACTCTGCTTTTTAAGAAAGGAGAGAGAGGGAAACCAGGGAATTGTAGGCCAGTTAGCCCAACATCTGTTGTGGGGAAAATGCTGGAGTCCATAGGTAAGGATAGGGTGACGAACTGAAAATTTTCGAGGTGTTCAATCAGAGAGAGCCAGCATGGATTTGTGAAAGGTAAGTCGTGCCTGACAAACCTGATTGAATTTTTTGAAGAGGTGATTAAAGTAGTGGACGGGGGAATGTCAATGGATGTTATTTATATGGACTTCCAGAAGGCATTTGATAAAGTCCCACATAAGAGACTGTTAGCTAAGATTGAAGCCCATGCAATCGAGGGAAAAGTACGGACTTGGTTAGGAAGTTGGCTGAGCGGAAGGTGACAGAGAGTAGGAATAATGGGTAAGTACTCACATTGGCAGGATGTGACTAGTGGAGTCCCGCAGGGATCTGTCTCGGGGCCTCAATTATTCACAATATTTATTCACGACTTAGATGAAGGTATAGAAAGTCTCATATCTAAGTTTGCCGATGACACAAAGATTGGTGGCATTGTAAGCAGTGTGGATGAAAACATAAAATTGCAAAGGGATATTTTTAGATTAGGTGAATGGGCAAAACTGTGGCAAATTCAATTCAATGTAGGCAAATGTGAGTTCATCCATTTTGGATCAAAAAAGGATAGAACAGGGTACTTTCTAAATGGTAAAAAGTTAAAAACAGTGGATGTCCAAAGGGACCTTGGGGTTCAGATACATAGACCATTGAAGTGTCATGCAGAAAATAATCAATAAGGCTAATGGAATGCTGGCCTTTATATCTAGAGGACTAGAGTACAAGGGGGCAGAGGTTATGCTGCAGCTATGCAAAACCCTGGTTAGACTGCACCTGGAGTACTGTGAGCAGTTCTGGGCACCGGACCTTCGGAAGGACATATTGGCCCTGGAGGGAGTGCAGCGTAGGTTTACTAGAATGATACCCGGACTTCAATGGTTAAGTTATGAGGAGAGTTTACACAAATTGACATTGTATTCTCTAGAGTTTCGAAGGTTAAGGGGTGATCTGATCGAAGTTTATAAGATATTAAGGGGAGCAGATAGGGTGGATAGAGAGAAATTATTTCCGCTGGTTGGAGATTCTAGGAGTAAAGGGCACAGTATAATAATTAGAGCCAGACCTTTCAGGAGCGAGATTAGAAAACACTTCTACGCACAGGGTGGTAGAAGTTTGGAACTCTTCCGCAAGCGGCAATTAATGCTAGCTCAATTGCTAATTTTAAATCTGAGATAGACAGCTTTTTGGCAACCAAAGGTATTAAGGGATATGGGCCAAAGGCAGGTATATGCAGTTAGATCACAGATCAGCCATGATCTTATCAAATGGTGGAGCGGGCTCGAGGGGCTGAATGGCCTACTCCTGTTCCTATGTTCCTATGTACTCTACCTGGCTTAAAATTCACCATTTCTCTGACTGACTCCTGGTAGGTATGGGGCCTACAACATCGATGCCCACCCTTTTCAAAGGCTGGTTCACAAAAGTGCTTCATTTTTGTCACAGAACCATTATAACATGTTGGCGATTCAGTCAATTGTGGTCAATGAAATAAATTTGTCATGGCTACCAGCAAATGTGAACACTGATTCACTATTATCCATTCACATGCATAAATTGATCCATATGACTCTGTGATTTTGACTTCAGTCACTATAACGTTTAAGATTTTTACCGATTTGGCTGGAAGGGATTTCAATTTATATTGGGCCATAATTTGATGTGGCAGGGTATCTATGGCATCTGCCATTAGTTAGACATGCCCTTGCATGGTTTTAGGTTTTTAAACGTATTTTGTGGCAAGTTGCTGAACGTGTGAGCTGATAACGTCGCAGCGAGGGAAACCAGACATCTGGGATCTGAGTGAACAGGGCAAGCAACAGCTTAACCTCCTTAACCAATCAGATTGAAGGATTGGGAAATTAACAGCGCAAGGTCTGAGAAGGAATTGTAAGTTAGACTGGGTGAATTCAATGTCAAATCAGGTACAGAAAGAGAAATAAAGATAGGGAAATAAAGATTATACTAAAAGAGAAAGGAAAAGTTTAAAAAAACATTTTTTAGTTTAAAATTTGACATTTAAAAAATTTCCAATAAGAATTAAAACCTGAAGGAATGAGACTTCACACTTGTAATAGTTAATTTTTAGTTCCAGAAAGTTGACTGGCAGTAATTAACACTGATCACGTCGTTAAAATGTTACTTCGACTGAAATGGACAAGACTTCACTTTCTGTGCCGAGTTTAGTTCGTATCTACCGCGCAAATACAGGAACTTCACGCCGTTTCAATGAGGCAGACAGCGAGATGCCATTTTCACAAAGCAAACGGCGGGGTGGAGCGGCGCATCTTGGACAGCAACTTTTGGATTTTCTTGTTTAAGGGCGCATCTGCCCTCGCCTGAAGTTGCTGCAGCATTTGCACATAAATAACGGCGAGCGCCATTAGCCTCACCATTATTTTGACAGCAAATTATGGCCCATAATGTTGTTCCTTTGAAGTTTTATCCAATTCACAGTGTAAGCTCTCTGGGTCACAAGCTGACTGGTATGTTCTTTCGGACAAATCAGTTGCAATATCAGCCATATTCGGATTGGGTGTTTTGGATTATCAGCTCAATCTGAGATAATGGCCTGGAATTCGCTGTAATGGTGATATTGGTGACGAACGCCATAAATTAGACCATTGTGCTCACCAGTCCTCCAAAGGTGAATTCATGCCACAGTTTACAGGAAAAATAATTACAATATGCTGCAGCGAGCATAGCGGCAGATCTGAAGTAGCGCGGCCAATGTCTGATACATATCCAAGGAACCGAGGTCCGACAGAACGGAACAACAGGTTATTTAACAGGGATACGTTTAGCAGCAGGGACTCTGATCTGATAATGTGGGAGTTGGTCACTGTCAGTATGGACAGAATGTCCAGGTCAGGTTTAATTTGATTGAATTTGTACTGAAACATGAATAAATGTATAAATCAGTGTCGAGAAGTGAACCGTATATTTATGGTTGTCACCCGAGCTGCGTGCGATCACGAACCATATTTCATCAACGGTTGCAATCCACGCTTAGATCACGAGCTCAATACATGTTAATATAAAAATATCAGTTGGGGGGAAATCAGAATATCTATGCCTGGCTGTCAAAACATTTATTTTACTAATTAATTGAGGTTTAAGATTTCAATGAAGTTTCTAGAACAAGCCAGTAAAAAAAAATGTTACCCTCAGGTTGGTGTGTTTGATTACTGATCAATTACTGATCTTTAGTGCCACCCTGTAATGGTCTAAGTTGCTGTTGCGAATGCAGTGGCATTAATTCAACAAACTCGATCTCGCTGTTGATTTTAATGGGGGGGGGGTGGGGTGGGGGCTATGATCATCAGCTGTTCAACCTTTTTGGCGAGGGCATCTGTGGAACAGCGCAACAGTCACAGCAATGATGGTGTGGCGTACGCAACGGCATAAGAAACTTACGCCATATTTTCCTGGAATTTCTGCACCATATTAATGTTGCAGATGCACCATTACTATGGCACAAGTTTTCAGCAAATTCAGGCCTGATGAGGAGAGGTTGAGTAGAATGGGTCTATACTCATTGGAGTTTAGAAGAATGAGAGGTGATCTCATTGAAACATATAAGATTCTGAGGGGGCTTGACAGGGTAGAGGCTGAGAGGTTATTTCCCCTGGTTGGAGAGTCTAGAATGAGAGGGCAGAGTCTCAGGATAAGAGGTCGGCCATTCAAGACTGAGATGAGGAAGAATTTCTTCACGCAGAGGGTTATGAGTCTTTGGAATTATTTACCCCAGAGGGCTGTGGATGCTGAGTCATTGAATGTGTTCAAGGCTGAGATAGATCGATTTTTGGACCCGAGGGGAATCAAGGGAAATGGGGATCGGGCAGGAAAGTGGAATTGAGGGCGAAGGTCAGCCATGATGTTATTGAATGGCGGAGCAGGCTCAAGCAGCTGTATGGCAAACTCCTGTTCCTATTTCTTATGTTCTGATAGATGTCATCCAACACCTTCTGGAGAAATTTGTGCCTTGGATGTTGGAATGGTTTCCATTCAAAAGCACTCAGCAGGGGGGTTAACTAAACCGACAAAGCAGATGTCACAGCCCTCACACCTAGAGGGGTGATTTCTCATTCAAGGTGGCAGGTTTGATTGAGACAATTCTTGACACAAAGCTGAGGGAATGGTTAGACATCAACCTTTGTCTTGTTGTCTCTCTCTTTCTATGGCAGGTTTGAGACTGGAATAGTGAGTGATACAGAAAGGTCTCACTTTCAAAGTTAGTGTTAATCAGTTCTGACATTGCTGGTTTGTAAAGTAGATAAGACCCATATCCAAGTGAAAATTTGCATATTTTGTTACGTTTTATGATTTGAGGAGCAATAGGAAATCCATTGAAAGTTACTAGGCAAACTGTATTCTGCTTCATACATTGTGATAAATAAAGCAGTTTGTTGGTTTACAGCATGCCATATCTCACTGGACTCTTTTTCAGCCCACTTTCTGAAGGACAGGAGAAATGCACATGATGGCATGAGTACCTTCACAGTATCTTATAACACTTAACGAGGGGTCTTATTGTTACAGGGCCTTAGTCACACCATTATTTAACTAGATATTGAGCAATGAATGTACTCTTCAGATAACGGGGGTTGCCAGGGCTGCTTACGGAATGACCAGTGATGCTGAATCTGAAAGAATATTTAGGGCAGGGTCACCAATAATAGACATGGAGGTAATTTTCAACGTCAGCACCTGGTGGTGGTAAAATGGTGGAGTAGATCACCTGCCTGTTAGAGAACTCATCCAATTTCATCCCATTGATTTCCTTAGCCTTTGAAATATTACAAGGTTAACCTGCAAACATTGTATATTTATGGAATGACAGACTTTCTTGGAGTAAGCAGCATTTATTTCCATGATATGTATTTTAATTTACAGTGCATATGCAGTTTACACTTAAAAGTATTTTTGTACTATGTCCAGGGTTTCGTGCTACTTTTGAGTGTTTCCGTACAATATCATATAGAAGAATGCCACCATACTCTAAAAGTGTTACAGTTTATGAAAAAAATATGAAATATATTAGAGAAATTGCACACAAGAGTATGTCTGATGATGGTGATAAGTTGCTGTCAGGAGTGTCTTCTGTAATAAATAGCTCATGTGCTTCAATTAAATGCTTCAGCCTACAGCTTTGACATTCAATAAACCCAAACTATTGCTTTGTGCACCTCCAAAAAGCAGGATTTATATCAGTTGATAAAATTACAAATCATGTGGTTGAAAGAAATTTTAATATTTGGTGCATGTCCACATGTATATACTACACTTCAAAAAAAAAAATCAGAAGAATGTGGTGAGTGAGTTGAAGGTAACAAAATCTACTATGAACTATTCTAAACTTGCTTTGCATTTACTCACTGCTGGGGAGCATTGAATTTAATTATTGTGGTTCTGCTGTATGAGGAAGAACAATCAAAAGGGGTGTTGACTTCATTAAAAATTGTTTGGCAAGACTTTGTTTGAGACAGACAAGAATTGTGCATAATTTTTGATACCAAATCACATGATGTGTTTGAATACAGTTTATGCCATTGCTTTGTGTGCAAAGCAAACCATTTTCAGGATCGTGGAACACCTTTAAATAACTGGCATGGAAAGTAAAGAAGAATTCCTTGGTAACTAGAGTATGGTTTCGATGTATCTTACATCAACGTAGAGGCGATATTATTCCCACTTTGCCCGTTATTCCCTAACTAGCCGCTTCAGGAACCGAAGGGTCAGTACTGCAGAAATCTAAATGTTAGGTTGTAAATACAGGGCATTCTGAGAAGGAATTTGCACTGAATCACTTCTGCCATCATGGATAATGGAGTTGGCAGGCATACAGTTTTGCCTCCAGTTCCTCTAGTCTTGGAGCAAAGTCTGTGGGCCCGATGTTACCAGGGCTGTGGGTTCTCGGCGGGGGGCTATCGGGCGCATGCGCAGTCAGATCTGTTAGCTGGAGGAGCTCTATTTAAAGGGGCAGTCCTCCACTGACAGATGCTGCAACAAACAGAAAAAATCACAGCATGGAGCAGCCCAGGGGGAAGGCTGCTCCCAGTTTTAATGTTGCCTCACTCCAGGTATCAATACATGGGGTGAGGACAGAGATCTTCCCCCCGGCGTGCGGGAGGAAGCGGCCTGCCTCTGCCACCAGGACGGCCTGGCTCGAGGTGGCAGAGGAGGTCACCAGCACCACCAACATATCGCCCACCTGCATACAGTGCAGGAGGCGCTCCAATGACCTCAGTAGGTCAGCCACAGTGAGTACACTTACTCATTCCCTACACTCCATCTGCCACATCACCGCCCCCACCCCACATCTCCTTCAGCACTGCCAACACTACTCTGTCACATCACCCCTCATACCCACTCAAACCTCATCCTCATCGTACCTGCACCTACTCACCTCGCCAGTACTCATCCCGCCACTACCACTCAACCCAATCCTCATACAATCTCATGGCTCTATCTCGTACTGACCCTCTCGTGCATCTCTTTCATGGCCAGCCTCACTCAACCTGCCACTACCTGTGCTGCAGCCACAGGGCATGCATCACATATGTGCAGTCGGCAGCGTAAGGCAAATGTGTCGTGAGCATGAAGGGGATGCACAAGGGTGTTTGAGGGTTTATCATGGTTGTTACTTATATTTAATTTCTGACCAACTCACATTACATATTATATTGGCACCACTACTGCCATGTCTTCGCGAATCTTGTCTGGTCTGTGCAATAATGCCCTTTCCTGAGGATCACTATGAAGACCCACAACTGATGCCACCCATTGTGTCACTGCAGAGTGGGTGTAGGTGTATTTGCAGGGCTCTTTTGTGCAGATGGCTGAGAGACGTCGGTGATGTCCCCGGTTGCACCCTGGAAGGATGCGGAGGAGAGGTTGTTGAGGGCAGTGGTGACTTTGACAGCGACAGGTAAGAAGTTGGTGCTCGGGCCAGCCAGGAGTAGCTTGGCATGAAGGAGGCTGCAGATGTCCACGACTACATGTCGAGTGACTCTGAGCCTCCGTGTGCACTGCTGCTCAGAGAGGTCCAGGAAGCTGAGCCTCGGTCTGTGGACCCTGTGGCGAGGGTAGTGCCCTCTGCGACGCAGGTGGATGAGTCACAGCACTGTGTTGTGGAGCTCCACTTATCAGAAGTGGATGGCGAGGCTGGTGAGGCTGGTGACGCTGTTCGCCCTCCGAGGAGGTCATGACTGCAGCTACAGTGGCCCCCATCCGGAAGATGTACATCTGAGGGAGTCCGCAAGGCAGGTACATGTGTCTGGACACCGGGGTAAATGTGCAAGTTGGTGACTTTGATTGTCAGGAGGAGGGTGGTGGAGGCCAAACTTTGTCCCAAGTGACAGAGTGGCCTCCTGCAATGAGTGAGGGTCTCCCCCCTGTTAAATGGACTTTTGCAGCTGCCACAGGCTGATGGCTGCAACAGGTCCATTTGAACTGGGAATGTTTCCCCCAGTGTGGGAAACAGTCCCAGTTTGCTCTAAAATCCCACCCCTCCTCACATAATCCCTTAATCAGGTCAGTTAATGACCTGAACAAGCCAAATAAATACCTTCAAGTGGCATCCCGCTGGCTTTAATTGCCTGCGGGATTCCCACCAGCGGGGGCTGCACGCGCACGCCGGCGCGTCAGCGGGGAACCCGGAAGTGCGCGGGTTTGAGGCGGGCTTCGGTCCCGCTCCGGGATTTCCCGATTTTTGGGGTCTCCCCGCCAGGAACGCCCCCGATAGCGGGTGCTAAAATGCTGCCCTATGTTTCTTGATTGTCCAATTCACCTTTTACAAACCACCCCCACCCCGGCACCATAAGTCCTTTGTTATATGGTCCCCACCAATTAAAATGTCCACTTTTAAAATGGGTAGTTGCTTATATGAGCCAAAACCGGATAACCACGAGCTATTTGGATTAACATCAATTTCGAAGTTTCTGTTTATAGCATCTTAAGTGCTCTGTTAACTTTGGGCAGAAACAGCTGTGCTTACTTACCTGTGATCGTGTATGAGTGAAGTACACATGAAAAACTGATGCATGTTTTAAAGGGGCCGGAGGTGCTGTCTTTTAGATAATATGTCTGACCTCTCGTCCATGTAAAAAAACCCATGCAACTATTTAAAGAAGAGCAGAGGACCTTGCTGTGCACAAATTGGCTGCCACGTTTCTTTGCCTTACAACAATGAATTCACTTCAAAAATACTTCATTGGCTGTGATGCGCTTTGGGACATCCTGAGGTTGTGAAAGGCACGATGCAAATGCAAGTTCTTCCTTCCTCTTTCTTATTATAGTTCCACTGCTTATCCCTACCTTGAAGGCAGTGACTCAATTTGAAGAACTGTTCTATCAGCACCGGGTAGCTCTCCGGTGCCTTTTTTGATTGGTTATTAATTTTTGAGCCTAAACAGTAAATGTTGGCACAGTATTCAACATGGAAACATCATAGCTGAGCCTGGTCCTACCTGACGTTCATGCTGCATTTTTCAATAGGTGCCCCATGAAGTAATCACCACCCAACTCTCCCCCGCCCCCCCAAGACCACAGGCACTGAAACCATTTGTGTCCTCACCCGTGCCTTGTGTAACTTAGATCCAAACTAAAGCTCACACCTGGGATCTTGCTGGTCTCTATGGCTCAGTACGACACCAAGCATTGAATTTATCCATTCAACAATGAAGGAAGACTATGAAATTATTTAAAGGGGTCTTTTTGAGCATCAGTGGTGTATGTATGAGGAGGAGAGGGAAGGGGACTGAAAGGCAATGTCGCCAAATCTCATCTGGTCCTCAGGCGAAATCCACCCAAGTTGACTTCCAGTGTGCTTTCTTTGAAAGCAGTCAAGAATATAAACCCTGGCTAATTTCTTCCCTTTTCAGCATAAGCACACTGAGCCAATTTTAGGGTTATTATCATTATTTCAGCTGAGATCACTCAACCATGCACAGAGCAGTGACCAAACCTGGAAACCCTTATTTGTGTGTACGTACCATACCATGTCAAGAGGGGGGTGGGGGTCAATTTTGTATGTTGTTTAAATAAAATTTGGCACTGCTTTATATGGCATCAGTCTGCTTGTATTATACCATAAGCAAATATTGCTATGGTTTTATAGTAGAAAATAGGGTGTCCAGTTCTGGGTGGTATTACATAAGCTATTTTCATATGAAATGTTACTTCATACCATGTTGGGAAGAGTGTTGTAATGTAAGCATGCACAATGTACAGACTATATTTGATATACAGTATAATCTTTCATGTACATTCCAGAATGCGGTAAGCCTCATTGATGAAATTATAGTACAAAGCCTACAAAATGTTTTTGAGTCATGAGTTTTGAGTCAGGTTGTGACTGTATCCAAAGTCTTCAATTTTTAATATATATGAGTGTTAGTATTGCTTAGGAATTAGCTGGTCTAAAGTGAATGATATCACAGTGTTGCAAGCTGTCTTTGTAATTCTTGGGTAAACTAGAGATCAATTGACCATAAATTAACCACCTTTTTCACCTGCTGAAATCAGTAGGAGTTTGGTAACTAAAATATTCTCAGTTGTATCTTCCCAACTAATGAGCAATTGAAAGTGCTATAGCTGATTGTAGAAAACATATAAGTACTTTCTCCAAGCACAGAAATCCAGCATAAAAAACTAAACCATTTCATGTTCACTTGCTTGATCTTGATAGTGAATTCTTGATCTAGGCTTAGCACTTAAATATATAATCCTACTCCAAACATAAAATGTTCGCCACTTATCTGTGTTTTCATTACTGTATACAGAGAATATTGCCAGTCAGCAAATATCAGTCATCTTTTTCACACTAAAATCTTCCTGTAAAAGACCATATTTTGCTTCTGGACCTCAACCTTCAATTTAGTTCTAGCATGAATGATTAAATAAGCAAAACTACAAATGTTACAAATCATTATTTTCAAGCATGCAGTGTCATCTTTTGGGTTGGATGTAGTCTGATTTAAGTGTATGACATTTGGCAACAGTTCTGTTTCCACGATTCTGCTGAATTAGTTGCTGTAAGAATGGACAGATCAAGGAAGATTCGAGCAAGAGCCCATGAAGATATCGTGTACATATAATTTTAATTATGCTCCTGGGAATGAAACAGTTAAAATTAAAAAGCTGTAGTCCTAGGTAATGCTTTCAAAAGAATTTAGTAAGAATGCTTTGTTGAGATAAGCTGCTAATGGTTGACCAACCTTATCTTAGTCATTGGAGCTCTGGACAGTGTCCTGTCTCTTAAAGAAATTAGCCTGTGGAGATAAGGAGCTCATGGCTGATCGGCCTCATCTCCCTCCAGTCTAAACTCATCAAGCTGACAATAACCAATCAACCTTACCTTCCCTCACCTTGTTATGTTGGAAAAACGTCACGTTTCGAGGCTCGAGTTGCAAGGGTCAGGTTTGTCTCGATTACAAGACCAGTATAGGCACAGTTGTAATAATTTCTGGAGCAGGGATGTTTGTCTCTCTTACTATTCAATGATTCGATTTGACACCATATTGGTTATAGAGGTTGTTCAGACTTTATTATATAAGGTAGTTCAGTCTATATTATATTACAGTCCATTAGCAGTAAATAACAATCGCTTTGACAGTGCAATATTAGATTCGTATTACATGCCTCTCGCGATTGGACACTCAGCATGCCTGGCTCATTGATGGTCATCTTTCCGATAGTTTCACAGCGTTAGGCCAAAGGCCAGCATCAATCCGCTGGATGTATCTAACTAACTGTTCCTCCCCCGACTGTGTTTCTGCTGGCTAAAAGCCAGTCTCTTATACTTTAGGACTGTCTGAAAAAATGTGCCATTCTGCACATACTGTTTAACAAAAGTCTAATAAATAGTGAGTTAATGATGTATCAGTTCATGCATCCTGTGGAGATAACCCCCAATAATCACAGAAGCAGAACAAAAGCCATTCAATTAGCTGATGACCCCCATCCCAAAGTTTAGAGCTTTCCTGTCTGTTCAGCTGCATGATTTAGTTGAAAGAGCCCTAAAAGTCAGAAGGGTCAGAAATACTTAGAAAGATTAATATCTTTCCCTTTCATTAAACTTTTATACTCTTATCACCAGATTTCATCTCCTCCTCCTGAATTAGCCTAGTCTAAATTTATCACATTTGAGGAATTCTTAAACCCATAATATTCTTACAGTCCCCACTGTGCAGGAGTAATATTCTGATTGACCATTAATTACTATTCCTTAAGCAGGGTTGATAGCTCTAGGTTAACTGCATGCTTTCCCAATTTCACAAACAAACGTCGCAAATAGCATACTAATATAATCAGTACCATGAATACTATTCCTTGAGCAAAAATCATAAGCATAAATAACATTCTCAACCAGGGATGTTGTCCTACATCATACACAGTTTCCCACCATTGATGTGTCCCGAGCTTCCTAATCACCTTTTCTGTTGCACCGTTGTTCTGTTGCATATTGACCAAATGTTTTTGAGAAGTGGAGGTCTTTCTAAGATAGACTCGAGGTCCAGAGACAAGGGTGGAATGGGGTGTCTAAACTGTACCACTGCTTTAAGAGCCTCATGTTGCATGGATATGTTGACTTGAATTGTAGTGACATTATGGGTAGCTACAGGTATTAATACGTTAGGTCCTATCTTAGTCAGCTCAGTTGGCACAAAACAGAATGTCGCGTGGTGAACTGGACATTTCTGTTCCCCATGTTGGAAACTGGTTTGGTTTGAGAAGTGGCTACACAGTACTCTCCCCTTCCCAAGTACACACTTTGGGCCTGGTGATAGTCCCATTTTTGTAATCGCACCATACTAACAGGAGTCTGATCGTCTAGAGTAATCCCGCAGGCTGATATGCCAGGAGTGGTACTGTCGCACCTACATATCCAAGATCCTCAAGATCTGGTGCAACAGTTCTGGTTGGGGACTTTCCAAGTGGTTCTCTTCTTCATCATACATCCTGGGTAACTTCTAAATTCCTTGTGCATCCGTTCTTCTAAGATTCCTATGGATTCTACCTTTAATACTTCCCACTTGTCTTCCCCAAGTCTGGGCAGCCATATTACTATGGGTACCAGACATATTTCAGAATTATTAACTGTACTGCAGGGCCGTCTAGTGTAATACATGGATCCATACCTTCGGATCTTGCTTCAATCATAGGGCTCATTGTGATGGTGTTTGAACCACATTTCAAGGTTCTTATCCATTACAAAATTGGGGACCCGATTATTCTCAATGTCTGTTAGGCCTTGCTCAACCTGATTCAGTAAGAACCCTCCGTACATGGCACATGTGATGGCTGTTGACATGCCCTTTTTAGTTTGGGACCCTTCAGAGATTCTCATTCACCTTTTCTTGGACTTGTAACATTCCGTCCACCATTCCTTTTAATGACTTCAACCCTTCCTGTTGTTCAACTATTTGATCTTTCCTGATACCCTGTCATATTACCCAAACTACCTTTTAGCTGCTTTCTCATGGCCTTGTTATGTTCCCACATGGTCTCTATGTCAATGCGGTTCTAGGTGGCTGTTCCTGCAGCAGCTCCTAACCATATCCATTCCTCTAATCCTCATTTCTTTTGGCTATTGAAGTGTTTATTATTGTCGGGGGATCGTAAATGGGGGTTTTGATGTTCCGGGGGCCAAGCCTAGTCAACATCTCTCCCTGCGTTACGCCTTGCAAAAATTTTGACTAGTTGGGAAACTAACTGGCTGTAGAATCCTTCATAGGTTTTGTTACATAGCCCAGGTGGCATATGAATGTTACTGAAATCAAACATGATGGGGACTATTTCAAACCGTACATTTTTATGCAATGCTTCATGAGTACGGGTAACTACCAATCCGTTTCTGGGGACCTGGTGACTGGTCGGGGCATTCTGCTGCTCCCTCTTGTGCCTTACTACGATCGGTTTGACCGTTAAGCATGGTTTTTGGGGTTCAATTACCTCTTTCCACTACGTTGGACGATTGCGGATGGTGACTCGCGTGAATTTATGTTCGATTCCCATTAGCTTTTGTAATTCTATAAAAAGGTTAGCAGTTAAGTGGGATCCCTGGTCGCTGTCGACCTGTATGGGAATTCCCCACCTGCAGACTACCTCAACAAAAGTCGAGTGGCGGTACAGGCTGTGGACTTCTGACTGTCCCAAGGGCTCTAATTTTTGGCGCAGAGTGCCCTATCTTTATACTGTTC
The DNA here is from genome assembly GCF_035084215.1 of Heptranchias perlo. Lineage (NCBI taxonomy): Eukaryota > Metazoa > Chordata > Chondrichthyes > Hexanchiformes > Hexanchidae > Heptranchias > Heptranchias perlo. Next base: position 40,645,687 of record NC_090341.1, on the reverse strand, counting down.
GGCTGTCGAGGTTGCACATAACATCTCTGGACTTATCTCCTAGTCGTAAATTACCCCACTCCCATTGAACCTGAATAAAACTTCGCTGGTTTATTTTTCACCTTTCCTCAACTTTCTTCCTAGTCTTGTCTAAGATCACCTTGAGTTACATTTTATTACATCAACACACCTAGAAATATATATATTGCTTCTGAGTTTCATTTGTGATATACATCATCGTGATATAGACAAAGGAAATCATAATACACTGTACAGAAAACTACAGTGTACCATATTATCAAGAAATCATGGACTTAAAAAATTCTCTAGCTCTCTTTTTACTAATATCCATCTTGTGGATATTTTCTAAGTATTATTTCTTCCAATTTCGTAGTTAACTGAAAGGAACCTAACGTTGAATTTTGGAAATCCAAATTATTATGTCCCTCTTCAATTTCAATCCCTCTGATTGGTACCAGTGTTTCCTGATTGTTTCATCAATTAGTTGGTTTCCCTATGGTGCATGTGTTAGTGCCTTTGTTTAAAAGGCTTTCTTATTCTCCTGAGCCACATTAACCATTTCATGTGGTGCTGTTGTCAAGTAGTTTCACATGTCTTAGACTCATTCTTCAGTGCATCTTCATCACGCATTTCTGCATATTGGTTGCCTCGCATGCAACATATCATAGGTAATGCTTGTGAATATTGACTTTCCGCTGGCCAGTCTCTTTTTCGTCCTGGTACTTCCGAACATGTTCCTCGTGGCACACATCATATGTCCAGTAAGATTCAATCTTGTAAGAGCAACTAGTCTGTTTAAAGAGTGGTTCCAATAGCTCACCAGACCATAGTCCTTAGTAATCATATTCTTCATCCTGGTCTCCATTTCCAATGATGGCAACACACATTTGTATCTTTCATGTCCACTGTAGTTATTCTTGGGATTTCAGGTTATTTTATCAAAAGATCGGGGAGTGTCTGAAGGTTTTTGCTTATCTCCCCGCTGCATGGTCCCGACGTCTCTGGGAGTGGCCGGGCTATCAAATGTAGTTTCCTCATCAGTATAGGCCAGGACACAACATCTTCATGAAAAAACTATCAATTTACTATTCTCAACTACACTTCCCTGACTTTCAAAAGATTGTACATTTACACCAGATTGATATCTTTATTAAATCATGCTCGGGACAATGACTTTAGAGAAATTCCCATTTGATGGTGTAATTTCTCTTTCAATACTTTAATTCTCAATCACTTCCTCTCATCCAATTTTACACATCCCATTTTATTACTATTTCATCTCATTCATGAGCTCTGGAGGAACTTTACTGTCCAATATAATATTTACAGGCTAGTCCAACTTTGGTTAAACATTTTTGGTTTACCTTACTTAAATTCTTCCTGGACTGCTTTTCATTTCCCAAACTATCCCCCTGCAATATGCCTGAATCCATTCCACCATTTCAAAATTATCTTAATTCGAAAGAGCAGTACTGTTGTCCTGACAGGACTTGTCAATGTACAATGTTATTTTCCACCAAAATACTTTCTTCTTTGATACACAGCTTTGGATGAAGAACCACTAAGATTGAACTTTTTTTATTTTAAAATATAATTTGATAATCCCCTTGAGCTACAAGTAAATTTTCCCTTCTCGAGTGCTTGAACAGCAACTCATATCTATTTATCGTATCAAGTCCAATCTTAGAAACAAATTATGTCCAGGCTTGGTGGTTTTACAGCAGAGTCAGAAGTGCTCGCAATTATTTTTGGATGTAACTCCCACATCTCCCCACCTCGAGCATTCTATCTCGGAAGACAACAAAGCCGAGCCTTTGAGAGGCAAAGTCTCAATCCAAATTGTCAACCAGCTGTGATATTGGATATCCGCTGATGTCTGCAGATGAAGTCTTAAATTCCTAACACCAATGGATCGTTCCTGCACCGGCACTTTTGAGGTCCCGTAAACCACGGTTCCCTGTGTAAAAGAAAATAACAGGAAATCCATTGTGGCTCTTCCTGAGAGCCCAAAGGGTTAATTTGTCAATTGATCATTTTATGATTTCATTCTGTCACCCTTTATCCCAGGACCAGAGAGGACTCCATGCACGTTTCCGTGAATGAATCTAATTACCACACTCCAGGAGGAATCATCAGCAACGGGAACACAAAAATAATGCCCAATATTTCTTTCGTTCACCTGGGGAAATATCCACTTAAATTAAGAAACTTAAAAATCTCATCTGCTTATCTAAAGCACTACGCCAACAGCACTAAATGATCTATTTTAAAGAATAATCCCTTTAAATAGAAAAATGTCCAGAGGAACATGGGAGAGACGAGCTTTTCTGTCACTCCCAAAGTTTCTCTCTTTCTCTTGCACCTCACTAAGGGACAATAAAACTGAGTCAACAGATTAACCTTCTGGAAGCTCGGGATGGGAGAGGAGTCAATCACCATAGCAGTTTTTTTTTAAGCTGTAATCCATTTAAAACACAAGTGCTTTAAAGAAGTTCAAATTGATCTTTTCCCAAAAAGTCTTTGTGCTTTTATACCAGTGATAACTTTCACAAAGATCCTAACACAATTAAACTCTGGATAATACATTTCAGCTTCTCTAACTTGCAATTTTCAAAACGGGAGCCATGAAGGCGCAACAGATTTACAAATCAGTAATGGAAAATCTGTTAAAACAGCAGAAATCAATAGTATTTCCTTCTATTAAATCTAAACATCCCATGAAACAATTCTGCAGCACAATCTAACCCCTCCTCAGAGATCGGACAGGTCCATATCTTTACACAGACCTGCTGCCATTATGACGTCTTTATTACTGACTGGAGTCACCCCACACTCTCAAGGATATCTTGCCTTGAGTTCCCTACCCACCCAGTGTGATGATCAGTCAACTGGGCTGAGCCTACCTGCCACACATCCAGTCTTACTATACCTCTATATTGCCAAGTGTTGCCGCAAGTGCCAATTTATAATATTTTCTGGAGCGGGGATGTTTGTCTCTTCTGCTATTTAATGATTCAACTTGACACCATATTGGTTACGGAGGTTGTTCAGACTTTATTGTATAAGGTAGTTCAGTCCATATTATATTACAGTCTGTTAGCAGTAACTAACAATCGCTTTAACAGTGCAATAGTAGATTCGTATTACACGCTCTCGCGATTGGACAATCGGCACATCTGGCTCATCGTTGGTCATCTTCCCTATAGTTACACAGCATTAGGCCAAAGGCCAGCATTGATCCGCTGGATGTATCTAACTATCTGGGCCTCCTCCGACTGTATTTCTGCTGGCTAAAAGCCAGTCTCTTATACTTTCGGACTGTCTGAAAAAATGTGTCACTCTGCACATACTGTTTAACAAAAGTCTAATAAATAGTGAGTTAATAATGTATCAGTTCTGCATCCTGTGGAGATAACCCCCAATAATCACAGAAGCAGAACAAAAGCCATTCAATTAGCTGATGACCCCCCTCCCAAGGTTTAGAGCCTTCCTGTCTATTCAGCTGCATGATTCAGTTGAAAGAGCCCTAAAAGTCAGAAGGGTCAGAAATACTTAGAAAGATGAATAAGTTTCCCTTTCATTAAACTTTTAACCTCTTATTACCAGAGTTCATCTCCTCCTGAGTTAGCCTGGTTCATATTTATCACATTTGAGGAACTCTTAAACCCATGATATTCTTGTACAGGTAAGAGGTCAGTAGTGGAGGTAAAGTTACAGAGTAGAAGAGAGCTGGTTGGTCACGGCTCTACTCAAGAAGGGAACGGGGTAATATTGTTTTATCATAGAATCATTGAAAGGTTGCAGCACGGAAGGAGGCCATTCGGCCCATTGAGTCCGTGCCGGCTCTATGCAAGAGCAATCCAGCTCGTCCCACTCCTCCGCCCTATCCCTGTAGCCCTGCAATTTTTTTCCTTTCAAGTACTTATCCAGTTCCCTTTTGAAGACCATGACTGAATCTGCCTCCACTACTCCCTCAGGCAGTGCATTCCTGATCCTAATCACTCGCTGTGTCAAAAAAAAAAATTTTCCTCATGTCACCTTTGGTTCTTTTGCCAATAACCTTAAATCTATGCCCTCTGGTTCTTGACCCTTCCACCAATGGGAACAGTTTCTCTATCTACTGTGTCTGGACCCTTAATGATTTTGAATAATGAGGAGGCATTTCTTCACTCAGAGCGTTGTGAATCTTTGGAATCCTCTACCCCACAGGCTGTGGATGTTGAATTATTGAGTATATTCAAAGCTGAGATTGATAGATTTTTGGACTCTCAGGGAATCAAGGGATATGGGAATTGGGAAGGAAAGTGGAGTTGAGGTTGAAGATCAGCCGTGATTTGATTGAATAGCGGAGCAGGCTCAAGGGGCCATATGGCCTACTCCTGCTCCTATTTCTTATGTTCTTATACCTCTATCAAATCTCCTCTCAACCTTCTCTGTTCTAAGGAGTACAACCCCAGCTTCTCCAGTCAATCCACGTAACTAAGGTCCTTTATCCCTGGAATCATTCTAGTAAATCTCTTCTGCACACTCTCTTAAGGCCTTCACATCCTTCCTAAAGTACGGTGCCCAGAACTGGACACACTATTTCAGTTGCGGCCGCACTAGTGTTTTATAAAGGTTCATCATGACTTCCTTGCTTTTGTCCTGTGCCTCTATTTATAAAGCCCAGGATCCCGTACACTTTTATAACCGCTTTCTCAACCTATCCTGTCACCTTCAATGATTTGTGTACGTATAGCCCCCAGATCTCTCTGTTCGTGTGCACCTTTTAGCACTGGGCCCTTTAGTTTATATTGTCTCTCCTCATTCTTCTTATTGAACTGTATCACCTCGCATTTTTCTGCATTAAATTTCATCTGCCATGTGTCCGCCCATGCCACCAGCCTGTCTATATCCTCTTGAAGTCTATCACTGTCCTCCTCACTGGTCGCTACACTTCTAAGTTTTGTGTCATCTGCAAATTTTGAAAATGTGCCCTGTACACACAAGTCCAAGTCATTCATATATATCAAGAAAAGCAGTGGTCCTAGTACCGACCCCCAGGGAACACCACTGTACATCTCCATCCAGTCCGATAAACAACTGTTCACCACTACTCTGTGTTTCCTGTCACTTCGCCAATTCTGTATCCATGCTGCTATTTCATGCTGCTTCAATCTTGATGACAAGCCTATTATGTGGCACTTTATCAAACACCTTTTGAAAATCCATATACACCACATCAACTGCATTGCCCTCATCAAAAAACTCTGTCAAGTTAGTTAAACATAATTTGCCCTTAACAAATCCATGCTGGCTTTCCCTCATCAGTCCACGCTTGTCCAAGTGACTGCTAATTCTGTCTCGGATTATCGTTTCTAAAAGTTTCCCCCCCACTGAGGTTAAACTGACTGGCCTATAGTTGCTGGGTTTATCCTTACACCCTTTTTTGAACAAGGGTGTAACATTTGCAATTCTCCAGTCCTCTGGCACCAGCCCCCGTATCTAAGAATGTTTGGAAGATCACGGCAATTTCCACCCTTACTTCCCTCAGCAACCCATCCGGACCAGGTGACTTATCTACTTTATAGTACCACCTCTTGATCAATTTTTAGCCCATCCAGTATCTCAACTACATCTTCCTTTATTGAGACTCTGGCAGCATCTTCTTCCTTGGTAAAGACAGATGCAAAGTACTCATTTAGTACCTCAGCCATGCCCTCTGCCTCCATGACTAGATCTCCTTTTTGGTCCCTAATTGGCCCCATCCCTCCTCTTACTACCCGATTGCTGTTTACAATCCTGTAGAAGACTTTTGGATTCCCTTTTATGTTGGCTGCCAGTCTATTCTCACCCTCTCTCTTTGCCCCTCTTATTTCCTTTTTCACTTCCCCTCTGAACTTTCTATATTCAGCCTGGTTCTCACTTGTGTTATCCACCTGACATCTGTCATATCCCCTTTTTGTCATCCAGGGAGCTTTAGCTTTAGTTGCCTTACCTTTCTCCCTCATGGGAATGTACCTAGACTGTACCTGAACCATCTCCTCCTGAAAGGCCACCTATTGTTCAATTACAGTTTTGCCTGTCAATCTTTGATTCCAAGTTACCCGTGCCAGATCTGTTCTCATCCCACTGAAATTGGCCCTCCTCCAATTAAGTTTTGTTTTTATAACTCCTGCTCGAACATTGTAATTGTCTTATTTTTGTGCTTGGTTTGATCACCTCACTGAAGAATCTTGTCACCACCCAAAAGGTGTCAGTGCTGGATTTATTACAATTACCTGTAGCTAATTTCAGTTATATTTAGAATTAAAGAACTTATTACAGTTCTATATAATTGGAATTTTCTGGTGTGGGTATTTACAATATAGTATGTCTTAATTTAGTGTAATGTAGCATTTTTAAAACCAACATATTCATTTTATAAATGCACCAGTCTCCTACTGCGTCTGTTAATAATTCAGGAAATGAAAGAACACGTTTACATTTGTATTTCATCGTTTGAATCCTCAGGATGTTCCAAAGCGCTTCATACCAATTAATTACTCTGAAGTGCAGGCACTATTGTTTTGTAGGCAAATGTGGGAACCAATTTGTGCACAGCAAGGTCCGACAAATAGAAAATGAGATAAACGATCAGTTAATCTGTGTTGGTGGTGTTGGTTAAGGGAAGATTGTAAGCCAGAGCACAGGGAGAACTCTCTGCTCTTCTTTAAATAGTGACACAGGATTTTTTATGTCCATGTGAACAAGCAGATGGGAACTCATATTTTACATCTCATCTGAAAGATGGCATCTCCGACAGTGCGGCGCTACCTCAGGACTGAACTGAAGTGTCATTGTAAATGATGTGCTCAGGTCCTGGAGCGAAGATTGTACGAGCAACTTTTGACTCTGAGATGTCTGAGCCAAATTGAAACTGAAGGATATGGCATCAACTTATTTTTATTTTTTGTGTGATACTCCATTTTTTTAACTGAATTTTGTATTAAAACATCAAGTAGAAAGGAATAGATGCATTTTGTGAATTTTGAGCATCCCAGTTTGTAATTTGTTTGGTGTCAGTGTAAATTATCCAAAAGGTCTTTAACAAGAATTTTGGCTTGCTAACAGAACTGGTATTTTGTTTTGATGAGCTAAAGATCTGTGCAAAATGCTGATAAGTCATGTGGGCAGAGTGATAACTGTTGTGTTTCTAATTTAAATTTTTGTTATGTTCCAAGGATAAATTTGGAAACCATTAATTTTTATCTCCTTTTTTGACATAATGTTAAATTATTAGTGACCTAATTTATGAAAATTGCTGATGCAAAGAACCTAATACAGTACCTGTCGTGATGCTTTAGATCTTCAAGTACAGCTTGTTCCTCAGCTGTAATTCTTTTTGTTCTGGGTCATCTTGGTTCAAATCTTAACCATCCTCACATGTTTCACTCAATCACCTGAGATTTTAACTTCTCACTTTTTCTAAAACCATTCATTGTAATTTCTTGGCAGAAATAGTCACCTCATTAACCAGCTACTCAAGCCATTCTGCAATGGGAAATAGCTAAGTTTGAGCTATATTTTTCTCTCTGCAAGCAAAAATGAATGAGTAAGAAGTGGTATGCTGTAAGTAGAAGGCACTGTCTCTATACCTCCTTGCTTACTTGTTTAGCACTACTATGAAGATTCCTACCTGCTTATATATGGATTAACAAACATTGGAAAAAAATACAGGAAAAAAGTCTGTTCCTTATTCGGGTCACTGATGAGGAGCTTATGCAGCATTTTATGGCTCCAGAGTCAAATCAAAAAGTGAGTATTGTACTCCAGGTCAGACCTGACATCACTGGCCTTAATTAAAAGGGACATTTCTGAAGGATCACTGCAGATGTAAATAATACATCATGATATGGGGGGGATTGGGTGGAAAGGAACACCTAAATTGGCAACAGTTTGAGTTTGAAAAGTCGGTAAGTGCTGATCCTTAGTTTCCATACGAAGTTGAGCTGCGCTCCCACACTGCCTTAATGTTTGGTATATTGTCGCAAAATTCACATTAGAAACCAGTGTGTAATTTTGTTAAATGCATTATTCTGGAGACAAGACACCAAGCCCTAATAAATCCACACCTTTTCAATTGCAAATCAGTCATTAAATATGGCAGGTTGTGACCTTATCAAAAGGGCACATGGGATTCATAAACTTGAATTTCCAGATTGCAATCATTGATTCGCTGGATCTATATGATGTGTGATGAAAAAAACCCTAAATTTTGGGTCTACTTGCTGCATCCTAAAAATACATTGTTCTTTGCTGTGAGATTTATGGTACACTAATGAAGATTCATTTATCAGTGTGCTGAGTATGTATATTTTACAAAAGTATTGAAATGGGTGATTTAATTTGTATTGGATTTCTTTCAATCACGTAAGATTCTATTCAATACGCTGAAGCTGGATTTAAGTGTTTATTAAATTATACATATTTATTTCCTTTGTATTGGCAGCTAAAAGCATATATTACAATCTGAATACAGCAACATTTTGCACAGAATGGATGTAAGACCTGGATCAGTAGTTTCTGAGTGCTGTTTTGTCACCTTTTTGAATATGGACACCACATTAGCCTGTTTCCAATCCATTGGTACCTCCTTATTTCTCTTCACTCTCTCAATGATTGTCAGTGTCTCACAAACCTCCATTTCAAAGTTGAAATTTTCACATTTTTTGTTGAAAGAGATGAGGGTGTACATTTGTGAGGCACTGACAAAGACAAGTGAAATTTTATGCAGATAACTTTGAAGTACTGTACATAGGAAAAAAAATAAGCAACGCATTTACTCCATGAATAATGTTGAGAGCTAGCCAAGGACAAAACTAAAAGAGGCCTCGGAGTCTTAGACGTGAGCTCAACATGTCCAACGACTGCAGATCACCAATCAAGAAAGTGAATGGAATTGAATTACAGAGACAGAATAGCAGAATACAAGTCAGAGGAAGTTGTGACCGAACTGTCCAGTGCTCTGGTCAGACCACAACTTGAGTACTATGTCAGTTCTGGTTACTGAAACACAGGATGGCATTCATGTTCAAGAGGCAGTGCAGAGAAGAACAAGACACATCTCTAGTGTCAAAGGTCTGAGTTAGGAGGAAAGACTTCTTGAGAAACTCGGGCTTTTTAGCCTGGAAAGGAGGTGCCTGAGAGGTGATTTTATAGAGGTATATAAGTTAGTTGGGGGAATGAAAGGGTAACTCCACAATACTACTTTAGGATTAAGGGATACCTGCAAACCACTAAAAGGTCAATTTAGCATTGCTGTCTGGAAATTCTTAACACAAAGAATGATCAACCTATGGAATAGATATCCAGGAAGAGTGGTGGAGATGAAACTCTGGGAAACTTTTATGAAAGAGCCAGATGTTGAAATGGGATGGGGGAGGGGGGCGGTGTTTGGGGACTTTATAATCTCTCAGGGTGGATGAATTATGATGGGCTGATTAGCCTTCCTCATCCGTAATTATCTTATGATGAATCCCCTTTGGCTAAATGCATTAAAATGGACTTGAGGAAGTATCGGCTTCACCAGTAAATCAGGATTTTTGCAATTATCATTGAATAAAAAGTTCACACTCCAAGCTTAATTAACAAACTGTGACATTTTTACTGGTTAAAATCTCGTTAGCTGCTTGAGAAGCAGTAAAGGATCACTACTGCAGGTATATTGTGATTCGCTGCTTTTTTTTTTATCACTAATGAAATCACAATCTCAAAGAGCACATTTCAAATCTGGACATTTTCTGCAATTTCATTAGTTGGTCATAAATTATGATGAAAAGGGGGCATTTCACCAAGAAAATATAGCTGTTGTGGCATTCTTGTTCAAAAAGCTTGGTAGCAGCAAGCTGGTTGAGGAAGAAACGAGCCTTCTCCACTCTCTGTACACTGAATTTATTTTTAAGGTAGTGACTTAAACTGGTATAATATATTATATTGTTTTGAAGAATGCTTTGCAAAAAGTACACATTAAATAGCATGACATTCTTGATATCCATCTATATGATGGATCAGAATGAACATCTCCATTCTAACTTTATTTTTCAAATGTATATGGCATATTCCTAAATTTTAAATTTGTTTGCTAATTCTTGACATCCCTGATGTAAACTAAAGATGACTGAGTATCTGAAACAGCATCTAAAGTGAATGCCATTACCATGTCAGCCGTGAGAATGTTATGCAAGTTTACAGCCATTTAATTCTCGTTGTGATACAAACTGAATATTTTCTTCACATATTGTTACCAGTAGAAACAGGAATCTATTTTAAACATGGCATTTTTAAAATTCAGTCTTGGCACAAAGCTTCATTTTCTAACCTATCTAATATTTTTATAAACAGGCTTAGAGTCTGAAATGACCGTTCTTATTTGTGACCGTTGAATTCATGAATCTTGTGTTGTATATCTCATTAGTATGATCATTCAAATGGTTAGTTAGTTAGAGGTAAGAAAAAGTATGATTTTGAAACTACTTCTAGTTTACCCTAATTGACTCTGTATTCAAGGAGGCCTTCAAGGAGCAGTCGTGTGCAAAGCAAAGGTGTTTGACATGAAGAGCAGCATACCAACTGCACACCACACTGACTGGCCCAGATCACTCGAGAAATTCTGTTCGCTTACCCTAGATGTTGTAAACCTAACCTAAAAATTGCTTAATCCGTCTTCACGATGCATAAAGAGAAGCCCCCAAACTGTTATGCAGAGATTCTGAGATTATTTCATCAATTTTATTCTTGCTTTCCCTGAAACCAAGCTTTCCAAATGTATATTACGCAAGTGCACTTTATCCCGTCAGAGGCCTTCTCCATGTTTAACAAGATAACCATCACTAAAGTTGCATTCATCCTCACAGAATAAAATGATATTTAATACTTTTCTAATGCTATTGATTCTTAATGTCATTGGTTGAACCTATCCCTTCATGTACCATACCTAATCTATACCAATAAAAGATTGAATTGCTTTTTCAAATTGGTTTTTCAGTACTTTTGGAAATATTTTACAATCCACAAAGAATTGGTCTGTAATGCCTCGAGCAGGCAAGATTTTTCCCTTTGGGGAGGAGGAAGATCACTCTAAACTCCTGTCACATTGATTCTGGTAGGATTACTTCATCATTTACTGCATTGGGTGTTCTCAGTAGATAAGGGAAACTTAAATGAAAATTTCCACTATGTAGTCATCTGGGCCAGGGACTATGCTGTTGACCAGCAACTGGAATTTTAAAAAACTATATTATCGTTGGCAATTTTCTCAGTGCTTTATCCGTTCCACCGCCGTAACTTGGGGGTTTCCGCTGAAATTCTGCCAAAGTACGACAGCAAAGCGGGAGAAGCCCTGAGGAAATTCCTGGCAAATGCATTTAATCTTGTTTCAAGCCAACCATCCTGCTCCTGGAAATGTTGAGATGATGCAATTGTTACCATTTGGACATCTCCAGATACATTTCCTGTGCCCAACACACAAGTCAGCTCCCACTGGCAAGCTTGCGCCTCCTATGAATTAAACAAGACTTTGTGCACAAGTAATCTGGGAGAGGGTGCATTTACATGAACAATAGATCCATTTTGAATCGAGCAGGAACTGTTGCAAAGTAAAAAGATATTCCTTCAGTACAATTGACTGAATAGTACTGATGCATCCCAGGAAACCAGGTACACTGCACATGCTTGGAATGCAAAATTCAAATTTACCTCACAGCTGTAGGCAAAAATGTCAAGTCCAAGCCAAAGAATTTGGGAGCAGCTGAAGCTTCAAGTAAAACCTTCAATGAAGGAACTAAAAGACACAAATGAACTCAATGGATAAAATTTAATCATGTCTTTGTGCAAATGGATAACTGGATCAAAGGCATGGGAGATCAGGGAAATTAGGATCAGTGGGATTAGGAGATAAAAAGAAATGGGGGAAAAGGAACTTAAAAATTGAAAGTAACCTGCACTGTAGCCGACACCCATGGTGTTCTCATAGCGGGGCCTATGATGACGTGAAAAAGCACAGCAGGAGTGTGAAATTGCATCTGTTGGGGCAGAACAAAATTACTGTAACAAGTATTATACAAGAGAAAAATAGTCAGGAGAGCAAATTGGAAAATTTGGCTATGAAGTGGAAGGAGCCTCAGTGGGGCCAACAGTGATTTGAAAGAGGACAGCAAGAGTGGGAGATTGCGCCCTATTTATATCTGGGTTGACGGCAGTGCATTTATTTATTTACAAGTACCTGCAAGTGACGCCCTTTGATTAAAAACTAAAGGGTCCTCAGGTGTTGAACAATTACTTCAAATTCTTTCAGTATCTTACCTCAGCTTTAGGTTGTGGACAAATAAATAATATTTAAAACTCCACCAGTATATTCACTGTTGCTGTGTTGGTGGCAAGATTAGGTGTGACAGGTGATGTGTGACACCTTTGACATTGAAAACTCCAATCACAAATACCACCTACAGACATAACTGTTACTACAGGCAGTATAATGGGTTTACTCATCAAGGTAAGGCTACTATGAAAGTTTTCAATGGAACACATGCCCCATTTACTGAATATATTGCAAGTATAATTAGGAAATTGTGCACCAACTAATTGGCCCAGAATTTGCTGTCAAAATAACGGTGAGGTTGACGGCGCTCAGTGTTACTTATGCGCAACGTGCACAGCAACTTCAAACGAGGGCAGCTGTGCAGTTAAACGTGAAAATCTGCAAGTTGCTGTCCGAAATGCGTCGCTCCGCGGTTAGATTCATGAAAACGGTAACTCACTGTCAAACTCTACGTCATGCAATGCATTTGAATGGCAAGTTCCTGTACTTACATGGTAGATAAGGACTAAAGTCGCCACAGAAAGTTAGGGCTTGTCCATTTCAGTCTGAGTACCCTTTTTAACGGCATGGTAAGTGTTAATTACTGCCAAACAACCCCTCTGGCACTGAAAATTAACTCTTACAAGTGTGGAGTCTCATTCCTTCAAGTTTTAAATGTTGGAGATTTTATTTTAAAAAATGAAATCAAAAATTTTTAAGAACTTTTTCTTTGTCTCTTTTTTTCTCTCTCTCTTAATCCAATCTTTCCCTGTCTTTATTTTTCTTTCTGTGACAGTTTAGACATTGAATTCACTATTCCAACTTACACTTCCTTGTTCAGACTCTGCGCTATTCATTTAACAAACCTTCAATCTGATTGATTAAGGAGATACAAGTCGCTTGCCCTGTTCACACAGATCCCAAATGCCCTGTAGAGGGCACAACACCATTTCCATCTCGCACCTGCCTTCCTAATTGTTTTTTCACTTAACCTTTTTGTATTCCATTTTGTCATCCTCTCCTCTATTGTCTATGCACTTAGTCTATGCCTTTTTCTTTAGTTTCAATTTTGCCCTTATTTCTTTATTCATCCATGGTGTGTTATTAGGGGCTTGTTTGTTCTTTTTAGTGGGATATATTTCTCCTGGACTCTATTGATCACTGTTTTAAATGTTTTCCACTGCTGTTCTATTTCTTTGTTTATTAGTCAACTTTTCCAGTTTATTTTCCCTTGACCCATTCTCATCCCCTGAAAATCAGCTTTTTTTCAATTTATCTTATTTATGTCCTTCTCAATCTTGATCTTCAATCTTAGTATGTTGTGATCGCTATTGCCTCGTTGTTCCCCTAAAGTTACTTCTCTTATCTGTTCTGCTTCATTTCCCATTCCTAAATCAAGCAGTGCTTCCTCTCTTGTGCTTTTTACATACTGGGTAAGAAAGGAGTCCTGTACACATTGTAAAACATTTATTTGGGGATAATTAATATCTCCCATGATTATTATTCTATGTCCTTTACTCATTTCACATTTGTTTACATATTTCTTCCTTCACCTCCTTTCCACTATTTGATGGTCTGTAGTCTACCCCTATTAGCATGTTCGATCCCTTCTTGTCTTTTATTTCAATCCATTTGGATTCTGTTTCTATCCTTCTGTTCGTTATGTCCCTTTTTTCTACTGCCACAATGTTATCTCTACTTAGTACTGCGACTCCACCCCCCCCACCCCCCACCGTCCCTATCTTGCTAGTTTAAAGCCTCATGCGCCGCCCTATTTATCTTTTCCGCTGTTAAGCCTTACTTATAACGACCCAATACAATATCTTACGACTTGGAATAAATTGGTGCTCTAATATTTTGAAGAATATGTTTAATTGTGCTACTCTTTCAGTTTTGGTTTTCTATGTTACAGCAACTATTTGCCCCATCCATGCCTGCTGTAGCTTTGCAATATGAATACAATTACGAACATATGAAATTGAGGGGCAGGAAAAGACCAGCTGGTCCATCAAGCCTGTCCCATACCATGATAGCTGGAGCATCATGACTAGATAGGTTTCCCTTGAAAAGTTTGGCATGTTAACCAGACAATCCATTGCAGAAACATTTGAACATGTGATTTCACATTATACAATGGTCAAGAATTTGCTGTCAAAGTAACAGCAAGGCTAATGGCACTCGCCATTACTTATGGGTAAATGGTACTGCAACTTCTGGTGAAGAGCAGAGGCACAGTTAAATGTTGCTGTTCGAGTTGCACCGCTCCGCCGTTAGCTTTGGGAAAACGACATCTCGCCCTTGGCCACCATCCTTTTTGTTAGGAACTTGCTTTATTTGCCTATTAATTGCCCATTACACTCACCACAGAAAGTTAAGTCATGTCATTACAAAGGTAACTACACTTATAACGATGTGGTAAGTGTTAATACTGCCAATCAACCTCTCTGGCACATAAAATTAACGATTATAAGTGTGGCATCTCATTCCTTCAGGTTTTGAATTTTTTGGGGAGATTTTAAGTTTAATTTTTTTCTTACTTTTCCTTTCTGTCTTTTTTTTAATCTTTCTCTTAATCCAACCTTTCTTTCCCTCTTTATTTCTCTTTCTGCACCTGATTTGACATTGAATTCACCCCCTTTAATTCACGTCCCTTCTCAGTTAAATCTCACTGGTTAAGGACGTACCCTGTTGGTTGCCTTGTTCACTCAGGTCCCAGAAGCCCACTTTCCTTCGCTGCGCCATTATCAGCTCGCGCTTTCAGCAACTTTGTGGGCAAAAGTTTTTGGGCTCAAGGGTACAGGGGTAAATCTAAACAATGGCCGACGCCATTAGATGCCCTGCTGCAGCAAATTCTGGCCCATTAACATTTGTCATAACTACATCTGACACAGTGGTTGACCATTGAATTTATTCCAAACACAACTTCTGTATCTTCAGACTTGCAGTATTAAATTGTGTCACAACCACATCTTGCATGGTACTTGACCATTGTATTTATTCAAGACACAACTTCTCTATGTTCAACCTTGCATCAGTCATAAACTGAACATTGCAGTTTCATTTTCTAGTTATGTGAAACCCTTCACCTTGCCCCTTGTAAACCCTTGAAGTTTCCTATTGAGTGGCAGCCAATGAAACAAAACAAAACCAAAGTCAATCAATAGATGATGAATACCTTATGACGTAGAAATATTGTTTAGTGGTACAGCATGAACAATAACAGTCAAGCATAGAGGGAAAGAAATCAATGTAAATTTTCACTGGAAATTCTGAAATAAATAAGTCTCTGAATGCTGGAATCCTGAGGGGACTGCTGAATAATGAGGCTGTTAACAAGCCAAAACCCTGACTGACCTTTGTGACAGGTTTAATAAGAAACAAGTACTGACTGGAGTCTCAGCTGACAGAATACTTTGAAAGAAAGGTTGCACCTGTAGATTGTATCCTACGATGAGGAAGCACAAATTGAAAACTTGCAGGAATGTTATAGAAAATAACTTTAAAAATATATTTAAGTAAATAGAAAATGGAATTTGTGCACAGAATTTGTGTAATCAATACCCAAATGGGCTTAGAGGCACATTGATAGAGCTCCTCTAAAGGCATTTGGGATGAAATAGAACAGACGGGGAAAAACGTGTCGGAAAGGTGGCAACGTATGGAAGATATGTCATGTGCAGCCGTGAAATAGTCATAAGACATCACTTCTGCATTATCTGCTTGTGGGATATAAATCATGTTTTATAGCTGATCATTGTACATTTTTTGGATGGTCTTCAGCATTCATTGATATAAAAAACTGGAGGATGCAAATAACTAAATATGTTCGTAATACAGTGCAATTGGATAAATAAGTCTGTTCCGCTCCTGGACTACAGTTAGAAAAAATAAATAATTGTGTCTCTCTCAGCCATGGCTGTGACTTTTAATAATTAGAAATCAAACAGATACTCATCTGAAACCGACAGCATATACAATACATGACAACCTTATAATATTTCTTGTATCTGTTGTGTGTAATGTTTCTTTTGTCTATGTCATGACTGAATATTGGACACTTTTTTTCCCCCCCACCTTTCTAATTGATTATTTTCGCCATTTTCTACTTCTGTTATAGTTTTGTTATTCACCAATTATTTTATCAAAGACTTTATTCTCCAATTTCAAAATCTCCGCATTCTACCAAAAAACTTGACCTACTTATATGAGAGGAAAAAACACCTGAAATACAACTGCCATTACATTTCCTCACTCACCCCACGATATACCCCAAAATTATACACTTACAGCATAACATGCAAAATATTAAACAATTCAGAAAAAATCCTAATCTTATCTATTCCATCTTCCAATTGCTTCAACTATCGATGCCTTTCCCCCCCAAAGCAATTCAAGCCACTCAACAGGACATCATGAATGTTCCAACCTTGGGTACACTTTTCCCTGATACTTTAAGCCTAACGAGGCCCAATGATGCGAGCCAAACAACTACAGTAGAACTAACATGAGCCACAAAATGATCCTGCCTCCATCACAAATTGTGCACAAAGACTTATTTGTACTGTATGGCTGATGCGACATAACCAAAAAATCAAACTACAAATCTCAGAAGGTGTTACATGGTCCCAAGCCCTGAATTAATCCACTCCCCCTCTCCCTTCCTGCAGCAACCCCAAGCTACACCCTTCTCTGCTTCCTCTTGATCTCAACCTCAGCCTGGAATTCTCCAACTCCCAAGCTCGCTCTCCCAGTATACAGGCACCACTCAATCCACTCTCACTCTGAATACATGTCCCATCCTGTCCCAACTGCTGTTATCGATAATTTAAAAACATGACATATGCTTAGTCTCTGACAGCGGAGAACAATGGATCATTTGGGGGGGGGTGGAAGGACTTGGTTGAATTTGCCTAGTGATGTATCATGGGTAATTATCATTGCTTGGAGCTTGCTTGATTGTTGTATGGAGTTGGGAGGAATTTCCTACAGCTTTTCAGAAACAGGACACCATTTTTTTTCTCTTTTTTTGGCCTCTTCATGGCTTTGAGCAGTTGGTGGTGCCTGGTATTGTAAAATCTGGTGAATACGATGAGCATTGAGAGGTCTGATGGTCTTTCCTGCCTATCTGTTCATGGTTCTTATAGACCAATCATATTACACAAGAAGGAAGGAAAGGCAACGACAAACATGGACCAACACCAGACAGAAACAATTTTTTTGATAGATGGAGCTGGATTATTTCACTTTTTATTTATAATGGGGACTGGTATGAAAGTATCAGACTCCTTAAAGGACAAAACAACAGGAACAAAAACGTGCATTTATACAGTGCCTTTAACAGACAAAAATGCCCCAAGGCTTTTCAGAGGCGTATTTGAAAAAATGGATGCTGAGCCAAAGAAGGAGACATTAGGAGGGCTAACCAAAAGCTTGGTCAAAGAGGTGGGTTTTAAGGAGGGTCTTAAAGGAGGAGAGTGAGGTGGAGAGATTTCAGAATTTAGCGAGTGAATTCCAGAGCATGGGATCTTCATGGCTGTTGGTATTGAAGGTGAGGGGGAAGGGGAGAAAAGAAGCTCTTCAAGATCATTTTAGAGTAGTGGGTGGTTTTGACAGAGATACTAGTCATGTGAGTGTTAAATATTTGGATGTGCCCAAGTGTATTCATTTTCTTCTTGAAAAGATATACATTTTAACAGCTCTGGTGTGGAACCTGTAATTACCCATTTGTTCTCAGACCGATTGCTAGGTACCTTTACTTATTAAAATTCCAGTGTTCAAAAAACTTCAGAAATGCCTCACAATTAGCCAGAGAAGACTGACACATGGGCTCGATATTAGGAGGGCTGTGGGTTCGCGGCGGGGGGGCTATTGGGCGCGTGGGTAACGCGCCCGGTGAAATCAGTCTGCCCCGCGCACAATCGCAGCCTAATTGGATCCACTTACCTGGTCTTCCGGGTCCCCCGCTGCTGAGCTGCGCGTCGGGCGGACTGCGCATGCGCAGTAAGGTCTGTCAGCTAGAGGAGCTCTATTTAAAGGGGCAATCCTCCACTGACTGATGCTGCAACAAATAGGAAAAATTACAGCATGGAGCAGCCCAGGGGGAAGGCTGCTTCCAGGTTAATGATGCCTCACTCCAGCTCTTATTGGATGGGGTGAGGAGGAGGGGGAGGACAGAGATCTTCCCCCTGGCGGACAGGAGGAAGCGGCCTGCCTCTGCCACTAAGGAAGGCCTGGCTCAAGGTGGCAGAGAAGGTCACCTGCACCACCTGCATACAGTGCAGGAGGCGCTGCAATGACCTAAGTAGGTCAGCCAAAGTGAGTACACTTACTCATTCCCCTACACTCCGTCTGCCACATCACCACCCCCACCCCACATCTCCTTCTGCACTGCCAACACTACTCTGTCACATCACCCCTCATACCCACTCAAACCTCATCCTCATCTTACCTGCACTTACTCACCTCGCCAGTACTCATCCCGCCACTACCACTCAACCCAATCCTCATACAATCTCATGGCTCTATCTCATACTCACCCTCTCATGCAACTCTTTCACGGTCAGCCTCACTCAACCTGCCACTACCTGTGCTGCAGCCACAGGGCATGCATCACAAATGTGCAGCAGGAAGCGTAAGCAAACGTGTTGTGAGCATGAAGGGGATGCACAAGGGTGTTCGTGGGTTTGTCATAGTTTTTACTTATATTTAATTTCTGACCAACTCACATCACATATTATATTGGCACCACTACTGCCACGTCTTTGCGAATCTTGTCTGGTTTGTGCAATAATGCCCTTTCCTGAGGATCACCATGAAGACCCACACCTGATGCCACCCATTGTGTCACTGCAGAGTGGGTGTCGGTGTATTTGCCGGGCTCTTTTGTGCAGACGACTGAGAGACGTCGGCGATGTCCCCGGTGGCACCCTGGAAGGATGCGGAGGAGAAGTTGTTGAGGGCAGTGATAACTTTGACAGCGACAGGTAAGAAGATGGTGCTCGGGCCAGCCGGGAGCAGCTCGGCATGAAAAAGGAGGCTGCAGATGTCCACGACTACATGTCGAGTGACTCTGAGCCTCCGTGTGCACTGCTGCTGAGAGAGGTCCAGGAAGCTGAGCCTCAGTCTGTGGACCCTGTGGCGAGGGTAGTGCCCTCTGCGACGCATCTCTCTCTGCGGTAGCCCTCCCTCCTGCAGTGCAGGTGGATGTGTCACAGCACCGTGTTGTGGAGCTCCATGTGTCAGAGGTAGATAGCATTGCCGGCGAGGCTGGTGATGCTGTTCGCCCTCCGAGGAGGTCATGACTGCAGCTACGGCGGCCCCCATCCGGAAGATGTACATCTGAGGGGGTCCGCAAGGTAGGTACATGTGTCTGGACCCCGGGGTAAGTGTGCAAGTTGGTGAATTTGATTGTTAGGAGGAGGGTGGTGGAGGCCAAACTTTGTCCCAAGTGACAGAGTGGCCTCCTACAATGAGTGAGGGTCTCCCCCCCGCCCCACACCTGTCAAATGGACCTTTGCAGCTGCCACAGGCTGGTGGCTGCAACACGTCCATTTCAACTGGGAGTGTTTCCCCCAGTATGGGGAACAGTCCCAGTTGTTTGTAAAATCCCACCCCTCCTGAAATATTCCCTTAATCAGGTCTGTAAATGACCTGAAATACCACAATAAATACTGTTAAGCGGCACCCCGCCGGCTTTAATTGCCTGCGGGAGTCCCACATGCGGGGGCTGCGCGCGCACGCCAGCGTGTCTGTGGGGAACCCAGAAGTGGGTGGGTTGGAGCCGGGCTCCCGACCTGCTCCGGGATTCCCCGATTTTCGGAGCCCCCCCTGCCAGGAACGCACCCGATAGCGGGTGCTGATATCGGGCCCATAGACACCAGTGCTTACGAATGGGTGCACACCAAGTGAGCCCCCTTGGCTAATGCCATCAGAGTGCGTCTGTTTCATGCTTTCACTCAGGAATTGGATTACATAGGGAATCCATTCCATGGAGAATCCTTTAAAATGTGATAATTTTCAGGTCAGGTTTCCAGGCAAAAAAAATACAGGATAGAATTTGAGGTAAGTGCTTAATGCTTAAGGCATGGAGAATCATGGGCCACTTGGCCATAATTTCTGATATATGCAGTTGTCAGTACTACTTTTCAAACATAATATTTGACATTCTTTTTGTTACATGGCTAAATTAAAAAAATACGATTGCTTTTTATGTTAAATTGCAAAACTACCTACTTAAGTTCATTGCATAAAATACACGCTGTTGGAGAATGTTGTATTTTCTTATGTTGGGAAACTTTCAGATGAGCAACCAGCAATCGATCATAAATTGTTATTGTAGAGATGTTCTTCAGTGGATTCATGTTAATTCCACCAAATTGTGTTACCATGCTTACATATCACGTGACTCTTGTTTTTCAAGGACAGCTATGAAATTCTTCTGCTGCGAGATGTGCATTCTGCAGAGCATAATTTGTTCTTGGATGAGTCATATTGTACTTTCTCCTGAACATTCTTTAGCTGGACCAGAAGGTTTAAGTAGGCTACATCTGTGCAAATGGTACAATAATTTATTTGCCCTTTCCTGTGCAGACGGTTAGCATTTTTTGCCATCTGCTGCTTTTCTCAAATTTCTACCAATCTTCCTTGTATCACTACTGTACACATGGTAGTTAATGAAGTTTAACTGTACTGCAGAAGAACTGAGCAAGTCCCTTCAGACCAGTATAAGTGGAATTTAAAGGTCAGATATTACATTTTAAAATGTATTTTTGGTAATTATTTGTGAATTATAATGTTTTCAGCCTTTGAATATAATTCCATCACAATTAATGATTCAGTTGCTACAGGTAAAATATGATTGTGGCATAATATGCCGCAGTTTACCAAAAAAATGTTTTTTTTCATAACAGCCAGTTGTTGAACTCTATCAGTTCAGAAATGAATGCACATGCCTGTTTGTATTTATCTTAAATATTCAATCTTTGTAATTTGTCAATAAACAAAATCTTCATTGAAATATTGGGCAGAAAAATGGCTCAAATAGACATCAGCAATCTTGAAATATTGGTAAAAGCATTTCAAGAAATATTCGCATGTGTAAAGGAATAAAATTTGGGGGGAAATGAAGAGGCCCTTTAGATCCAATAAGCTCATCCTTTTTTGCAGATTCCCCTCACCCAACCACCATCTCTCATTATTCCACTGTCCCTTCCATTTTCAGAAACTTACCTTTTGAATCCATTTACAGTGTGTGTAGATATATATATATATATAAATGGCTTTCTCTGTCAACTTACTGAACAAGTGCATTTTCCTTGGCATGTAATCATTCTACCTACCTTCCTCCCTTACTCAAAATATTCTACTTTCTAACTTATGTCCCCTTTTAGAACCCTTTGTCACAGTGAACATTTCCCACAATGAACTTTGTCATCTTTATAGTCTTGAACACTTAAAATCAGGTACTTACTAATTGTTTGAAAACACTCCTGTGAAGTGCCTTGGAACATTTTACTAGGTTAAAAGTGTTGTCGAAATGCAAGTTGTTGTACCTTGAAACTTCTTTTCAAAGAAAACCAGCCTGACTTATGCAACCCTTTCTGATAACTTAAATGCCGATACCCAGAATCACATTTGTTGCTCACCTCCAACATCTCAAGGGCAATACTGTAATATCCTTCTTATGATTAGGTGGTCAGAAAAAAGCACAGTACCTCATTTAAGGTCTGACCAGGACCTTAAAGAGCAATAATGCAACATCTTTTGATTTGTACTTTATCCTTATTTGCCTTTATTACAGCTAAGCGGTGTTTGAGGGTTCATAGATGTATTCGGTATAACCCTTCTGTCCGTTTCTGTATCAGGATACTCAACCATTTACTCACCCTTTTAGTTCCTTAGTCCCATGCTAATTATTTTACACGTTCATATTAAACCGCATCTACCATCTATTGATCCATTACCTGAAAGATCTGAATAATTTGAAGCTGATTGTATTAAAACTCACTACTTGCTTCATTACTGATTTTGGTACCTTCTGCATACTTGGATGAAGAGATTTTGCTTAAACCCTCATCCATGTAATTCATGCATTTTAAAATATCAATAGCCCCAAGGGTGACCAGTGGGTGAAGAATGGATGTGTGTTGGGACTTTTCCCTAAAAATCCAATTCCTGAATTTACATATTGAATCAGCACAGGTTTCATGAAGGGATTAATTTGCAGTAATTTATCACTAAAGCCAAGCAACTTGGCACTGGATGTTTTTTCCCACCCGCTTGGGAACTAGTACAAGAAGGACAAGTGCTAAAGGAAGCCATGGAAATCGAGATATTGGATGGATTAAGGTTGAGGAAAGAAGCAAGAAATGTAGGAAACCCTGTGAACCGACCCAGGAAATTACATTTGAAAGAAAGACATACATTCATCAGGCGCCTTTCACGACCTCAGGAGGTCCCAAAGCACTTCACAGCCATTGAAGTACTTTTGAAGCATAGTCAGTGTTGAAGGAACTGTGGCAGCCAATTTATGCACAGCAAGGTCCCACAAACAGCAATGTGATAATGATCAGATAATCTGATTTTTAGTGAAGTTGCTTGAGGGATACAATTGGCCAGGACACCAGGGAGAACTCCCCTGCTCTTCTTTGAAATAGTGCCATGGGATCTTTTACATCCACCTGAGAGGGCAGACTCAGTTTGACGTCTCATCCGAAAGATGGTACCTCCCACAGTGCAGCACTCCCTCAGTACTGCATTGAAGTGTCAGCCTGGATTATGTGCTCAAGTCTTTGGAGTGGGACTTGAACCCACAACCTTCTGACTCAGAGGTGAGAATGCTACCCACTGAGCCATGGTTAACAGATACAAGGCATTGTCCAACATTGCAGAAACTAATGTCAAAACTTAATATTACTTATTACTATACATATGCATTAACATCCAAACAAGTTGTACAAAGAGAAACTTTATTGAACCTTACCTTGTATACAAGTGGAAGAACACCTCAAACAAAGGTTGAGGGTGTAGCTTCGCCGAGTTACAGAAACAGCTCACGTTGATACAATTTAGTAACAACGCCCACCTGTTACAGAATATGGGCGTACACGTACATTCTTTATTGGCTCAGGTAGTTGGTCAATCAAATAGTTAGCCTGCCCTCGAGCTCCCATAGCCATTTTGTTAACTTGCACGTAGGCTTGAGAAAGTGTTAGTCATCTGCTTTCTTCCCACATTCCTGTCTCTCATTATCAGTAGGGCTGCAGCTAGTCTCAAGGCCATATGGCCATTTATTCCTGAAGCTAGCTACATCCCTTATCTCGGGGGGGGGGGGGGGGGAAGGACAGACTGTCTGCTGTGCTAAGCGACTTGTTCAAGTAAAATTAATTATCAACGTGAGAAACTACACAATGGTGTTTCTCAGGTAGTTGTGGCGTGTTAGTCTATTATGTGAGTTAAGTGAATTAATAAAGAGTTAATATGATCAAGTCTCCCTTCATGCACTTCCACACTAATAAGATTCCAAGAGGAAGGTTAGTTAGAAAACTAGAGGGTACAGCCTGGACACAGTTTTCTGGCCACAAAGGAATTGTGGTCAAAGGTGATTCATTGCTCAAGAAAGTGGATAGCTATTTGTGTTGAGGGACAGGATGGTGAGCGGTCTACGTGGAGCTAGAGCAGTGCATACTGAGGAAAAGTTAAAAGAGATACCGAAGGGAACAGATGTGGACCCAGTGGTAGTTGTCCATGTAGGGATAAATCACATAGGACCTTAAAAGCCACATATGTGAAGATTGGCTCAAAACTCAAGGACAGAGGATACAAAATAATGTTCTCTGGTTGACTTCCGGTATTTGGGTAAGGAGGGGAGTGCACCAAAAAAAACCGAGGTGGTAAATGAGTGGCTGGCAGCATGGTGAGAGTGGAACAATTCTATCTTCTTGAGTAACTGGGAATCCTTCCGGAATAAAAAGGACTGGTACAGGAGAGATAGGCTACACTTAAAACAGGTAGGGACAAAGTAACTCGTGAGGATCACTGAGGCAGCAATAGAAAATCATTTAAACTGGACAGGTGGAGGGAAGAGGGTCGGGAGGAGACTGGATCCCATACAAGACAGATCATAGGTTAGAAGGCAGTCAACAGATAGTTATGGACAGAAATTTGGACACACATATGAACCAGATACCTGGAATAAGCAGATACTGGGAGATGTGAGACAAGGCACATTTATAGTAAGATGTATTTGCATGAATGCTGCAAGCATCAGAAATAAGATGCTGGAACTGGAGGCTGTTATTGCTGAAGGGAACTAAAATGTGATTGGAGGATCAGCAACATGGCTAAATCTAGAGGATCAAAATGAATATAACATGCAGGGGTACAGAGTGTTTAGAGAAGACAGATTGGACAAAAAAAGGAGGTAGTCCAGCCCTTTATGTCAGGTAAAAGAAGTTGATCTTGTGGGAAGTAGAAAGCTACAAAATGAACTACACTGATTAGAAATCTTTCATTCCAAAAATAAACAAACTAACAGCACAGCCAGGAATTTCCTCAGAGCTGTTCCTGCTTCATTGCCATTACGCACGTAAATAACTTTGCTGACGGTGCGGTGGAAAGCTAAGGCAGCAGAGCAGGAGCAGCTCTGAGGAAATTCCCAGTCTAGAATTTTGCTACAGACCACCTGATCAGAGGAGGACAAATTGCTTTATTGAGAGATAGAAAGGATATGTGAGAAGAGGAAAGTTATTTTAAAGGGAAACTTAAATCAACCTACGATAAACCAAGAAAACCAAAGTGCTTTAGAGTTAGAGTTGGTAGATGTAATGCATAACTGTGCACTAAGGAAGCCACAAGAGGCAAAGCTCATCTTGATCCAATATTGACCCAGAAAATGTACGATATGGAAGTCACAGCACCCCTTGGGGACAGCTTCCACAGAAATACATCGGACGAGGAGCCAGGTGCTTAAGGGCTATATTCAGTGAAATGACGGCACAACTAAAACAAGTAAATTGGGGGAGGTTATTCAACAACTCTTAAGTATAAGACAAATGGAACACATTTAAAGGTGTAATTCTGAGCATGCAGAAAAAATATATTCTCAAAACCAACAAGCTCAAATTAAAGAAAACTTGACCTTGAATGGATTAACAAGCAAATTAAAAGTGAGATAAAGAGGAAAAATGCCCTGTACAAATCCTGCAGGAGCACATTAAACAGTCGATCAATGGGGCAAAAACGGTACCTGGAAAAATCATAGTAGCTGAGGCTAAGCATAACAATTTAAAAAATCTTTCAGAACCACAACAGCAAGAGAGCAGTCAAAGAGGTGAAAACCATAAAAGATACAAACGGGATTGAAATTTAGGGTAAGCACAAAATAGTAAATATTCTGTCTGAATACATCTTCCAAGTATTTACAAGGTAAGGCATGAGCAATATGTCCTCTTGAAATAAAGATATCCCAAGTAAACTCAACAACTTTGTTATAAATGAGATGGAAGGCGAAATGAGATCAAAACAATTAAATTCTGAGGGATGAATGGTAATTCTACCGGAGTGCTGAGAGATACTAGAGTGTAGATTTGTGAGGCACTAGCAATCATTATAAGGGAATCGATGGGCTTTGGGGAGGCACGAATAAATTGGAGACAAGCTAATGTGCCAATATTCAAAAATGGTGACAAAAGTGACGCATGCAAATTTATCATCAGGACTAAATTTGAGGATCATCTGGACAATAACAACCTGGTTAACAGCAGTCAGCTGGATTCACAAGGGGAAGATCCTGCCTGTCCAACCTACTTGATTTCTTTCAGAAAGTGACAACCCAAGTGGATTGTGACATGGTTTATCTCAACTTCCAAAAAGCTTTCGATAAAGTTCCACACACACAGCTATTAATAAATTGCAAAGCTTGGGGATTTAAGGTAAATCTTGGGAATGGATAAGTAGCTGTCTGAAAGTTAGGAAACAATGCATACTCACTGGGCCCGATATTACCATGGCGGCGGGCTCGCGGCGGGGGGGTCAATTGGGCGCGTGGGTAACACGACCGGTGAAATCAGTCTGCCCCGCGCGCAATCAAAGGCTGATTGGATCCACTTACCTCTTGTTCCGGGTTCCCCGCTGCTAAGCTGCGCGGCGGGCAGACTGCGCATCCGCAGTAAGGTCTGTCAGCTGGAGGAGCTCTATTTAAAGGGGCAGTCCTCCACTGACTGATGCTGCAAGAAATAGGAAAGATTACAGCATGGAGCAGCCCAGGGGGAAGGCTGCTCCCAGGTTAATGATGCCTCACTCCAGGTATCAATAGATGGGGTGAGGAGGAGGGGGAGGACAGAGGTCTTCCCCCCCCCCCCCCCCCTGGTGGGCGGGAGGAAGCGGCCTGTCTCTGCCACCAAGAAGGCCTGGCTCGAGGTGGCAGAGGAGGTCACCTGCACCACCAACATATCGCCCACCTGCATACAGTGCAGGAGGCGCTCCAATGACCTCAGTAGGTCAGCCACAGTGAGTAAACTTACTCAATCCCCTACACTCTGTCCGCCACATCACTGCCCCCACCCCACATCTCCTTCTGCACTGCCAACACTACTCTGTCACATCACCCCTCATACCCACTCAAACTTCAGAAATGCCTCACAATTAGCCAGAGAAGACTGACACATGGGCTCGATATTAGGAGGGCTGTGGGTTCGCGGCGGGGGGGCTATTGGGCGCGTGGGTAACGCGCCCGGTGAAATCAGTCTGCCCCGCGCACAATCGCAGCCTAATTGGATCCACTTACCTGGTCTTCCGGGTTCCCCACTGCTGATCTGTGCGTCGGGCGGACTGCGCATGCGCAGTAAGGTCTGTCAGCTGGAGGAGCTCTATTTAAAGGGACAGTCCTCCACTGACAGATGCTGCAACAAATAGGAAAAATTACAGCATGGAGCAGCCCAGGGGGAAGGCTGCTTCCAGGTTAATGATGCCTCACTCCAGCTCTTATTGGATGGGGTGAGGAGGAGGGGGAGGACAGAGATCTTCCCCCTGGCGGACAGGAGGAAGCGGCCTGCCTCTGCCACTAAGGAAGGCCTGGCTCAAGGTGGCAGAGAAGGTCACCTGCACCACCTGCATACAGTGCAGGAGGCGCTGCAATGACCTAAGTAGGTCAGCCAAAGTGAGTACACTTACTCATTCCCCTACACTCCATTTGCCACATCACCGCCCCCACCCCACACCTCCTTCTGCACTGCCAACACTACTCTGTCACATCACCCCTCACACCCACTCAAACCTCATCCTCATCTTACCTGCACTTACTCACCTCGCCAGTACTCATCCCGCCACTACCGCTCAACCCAATCCTCATACAATCTCATGGCTCTATCTCATACTCACCCTCTCATGCATCTCTTTCACAGTCAGCCTCACTTAACCTGCCACTACCTGTGCTGCAGCCACAGGGCATGCATCACATATGTGCAGTGGGCAGCGTAAGGCAAACGTGTCGTGAGCATGAAGGGGATGCACAAGGGTGTTTGAGGGTTTGTCATGGTTTTTACTTCTATTTAATTTCTGACCAACTCACATTACATATTATATTGGCATCACAGAATCTTGTCTGGTTTGTGCAATAATGCCCTTTCCTGAGGATCACAGTGAAGACCCACAATTGATGCCACCCATTGTGTCACTGCAGAGTGGGTGTCGGTGTATTTGCAGGGCTCTTTTGTGCATAGGACTGAGAGACGTCGGCGATGTCCCCGGTTGCACCCTGGAAGGATGCGGAGGAGAAGTTGTTGAGGGCAGTGGTGACTTTGACAGCGACAGGTAAGAAGATGGTGCTCGGGCCAGCCGGGAGCAGCTGGGCATGAAGGAGGCTGCAGATGTCCACGACTACATGTCGAGTGACTCTGAGCCTCCGTGTGCACTGCTGCTCAGAGAGGTCCAGGAAGCTGAGCCTCGGTCTGTGGACCCTGTGGCGAGGGTAGTGCCCTCTGCGACGCATCTCTCTCTGCGGTAGCCCTCCTTCCTGCAGTGCAGGTGGATGTGTCACAGCACTGTGTTGTGGAGCTCCACGTGTCCGAGGTAGACGACGTGGCCAGCGAGGCTGGTGATGCTGTTCGCCCTCCGAGGAGGTCATGACTGCAGCTACGGCGGCCCCCATCCGGAAGATGTACATGTGAGGGGGTCCGTAAGGTAGGTACATGTGTCTGGACCCCGGGGTAAGTGTGCAGGTTTGTGAATTTTGTTGTTAGGAGGAGGGTGGTGGAGGCCAAACTTTGTCCAAAGTGACAGAGTGGCCTCCTGCAATAAGTGAGGGTCTCCTCCCTCCCCCCCCCCCCCCCCCCCCCCGCCACCTGTCAAATGGACCTTTGCAGCTGCCACAGGCTGATGGCTGCAACACGTCCATTTGAACTGGGAGTGTTTCTCCCAGTACTGGAAACAGTCCCAGTTGTTTGTAAAATCCCAACCCTCCTCAAATATCACGTTAATCAGGTCTCTAAATGACCTGAAATACCTAAATAAATACCTTAAGTGGCACCCCGCCGGCTTTAATTGCCAGCGGGAGTTCCACATGCGGGGGCTGCGCGTGCATGTCAGCGTGTCAGTGGGGAACCTGTAAATGGGGCGGGTTGGAGCCAGGCTCCCAACCCGCCCCCGGAATCCCCGCTTTTTGTCGCCCACCCGCCAGGAACGCACCCGATCGCGGGTGCGAAAATCGAGCCCATTATGTCAGATTGGGAGGGGGGACTACTAAATGGGGTGCTTCAGGACTTGGTACTAGGACCATCACTGTTTCTAATTTCCATAAATGATCTGGATTCAAACGGTCAATGCAAAATCATCAAATTTGCAGATGATAGCAAACTAGGAGGGGCAGTGGAATCGGGAGAGGCATCTCAGAAATTACAGAAGGAGTTGGCAAAATATGTAAATTGTAGATGAAGATTAATGTTGATAGGGTGAAGAGCTACACATAGAAAGAAACAAAATAGATGACCCATACATTCCATGAATGGTGTTGAAACAGCTAAGGATAAAGCTGAATGACCTTGGAATCTTAGTAGACTCAATGACAATTATGTCCAAACAAAGGAACAAAACAAATAAGATGTTGAACTGCATAGCCATAACAGGAAATTATAAGTCAAAGGAGGTAGTGATCAAAATTTATTCTGCTCTGGTCAGACTACAATGTTCAGTTCTGTTTGGTCAAGAAAGAAGAAAGACAGTCATGCACTGGAGGCAATGGAGAGAACAGCCATGAGGCTGATCCTCAGTTTCAGTAGTCTGAGTTATGAGGAAAAATGGAGAAACTTGGGCTATTTACTCTAGATATGAGGGGGGTAGATTTTAAACTGTCGACCACCCATTTCTCACCTGAAAAATAGGCAATCAGCAGAGGGAAATCTGGTGGATCCTTGTACACCAATTTGCCCACCTGAATCAATTTTCAGGCAGGCCTTTAAATGGGTGGCTCGTACACTTCCCCAAAACAGGAAGGAGGCTGTTTAAAAATGCAAATCAGGATCCTTTGCCTGTTGTCGGACTCTGATTGCAATTTTTGTGGAGAAATGGATGAAACGTGCATGATACATGCTAGTCTCAGTTAGTTCAGGTACACATCCAATTTCCTACGACTACCTTGTGTATGTTATATATTAGCCAGATTGCAGTCTTTACCAAGTGGAACTTTCATTTGCTACTAAAAGATCACATCAAGTGACTACCACATGCACAGGCATCAAGTTTCCCCCATTTCACTGTTGTATTTGGCAATGCGTAATATGGTGACTCTTTCGTGCACTGGATTCGTTCATGTGCTTTTTTTAATTATTCGTTCATGGGGATGTGGGCGTCGCTGGCAAGGCCAGCATTTAGTGCCCATCCCTAATTGCACATGAGAAGGTGGTGGTGAGCCGCCGCCTTGAACCGCTGCAGTCCATGTGGTGAAGGTTCTCCCACAGTGCTGTTCGGAAGGGAGTTCCAGGATTTTGACCCAGCGATGATGAAGGAACGGCGATATATTTCCAAGTCGGAATGGTGTGTGACTTGGAGGGGAATATGCAGGTGGTGGTATTCCCATGTGCCTGCTGCCTTTTTCCTTCTTGGTGACAGAGGTCGCGGGTTTGGGAGGTGCTATCAAAGCAGCCTTGGCGAGTTGCTGCAGTGCATCCTGTAGTTGGTACACACTGCAGCCACGGTGCGTTGGTGGTGAAGGGAGTGAATGTTTAGGGTGGTGAATGGGGTGCCAATCAAGTGGGCTGCTTTGTCCTGGATGGTGTCGAGCTTCTTGAGTGTTGTCGGAGCTGCACTCATCCAGACAAGTGGAGTGTATTCCATCACCCTCCTGACTTGTGCCTTGTAGATGGTGGAAAGGCTTTGGAGAGTCAGGAGGTGAGCCAGTCACCGCAGAATACCCAGCCTCTGACCTGCTCTTGTAGCTACAGTATTTATGTGGCTGGTCCAGTTAAGTTTTTGGTCAATAGTGACCCCCAGGATGTTGATGGTGGGGGATTCGGCAATGGTAATGCCGTTGAATGTCAAGGGGAGGTGGTTAGACTCTCTCTTGTTGGAGATGGTCATTGCCTGGCATTTTCTGGCGCAAATGTTACTTGCCACTTATCTGCCCAATCCTGGGTGTTGTCCAGATCTTGCTGCACGCGGGCATGGACTGCTTCATTATCTGAGGGGTTGCGAATGGAACTGAACACTGTGCAATCATCAGCGAACATCCCCATTTCTGACCTTATGATGGAGGGAAGGTCATTGATGAAGCAGCTAAAGATGGTTGGGCCTAGGACACTGTCCTGTGGAAATCCTGCAGCAATGTCCTGGGGCTGAGAATGATTGGCCTCCATCAACTTAATTAATAAGTAGTAATGTAATTACAAAGATAATTACCTAAAATTCATTATTTGGGATTTCTAAATGAAATGATGCAGAATAATTTACTCCAATTCAGGAACACAAGTAGGTTTATTTCACTTCCTACGAATGTCTTGGTATGATAGTGATATGCCTTGA
This sequence comes from Heptranchias perlo, assembly GCF_035084215.1. Classification (NCBI taxonomy): domain Eukaryota; kingdom Metazoa; phylum Chordata; class Chondrichthyes; order Hexanchiformes; family Hexanchidae; genus Heptranchias; species Heptranchias perlo. Next base: position 40,614,360 of record NC_090341.1, on the reverse strand, counting down.
GCTTTACTTTAGAGCTACCAAAATGATTCAGAAATTACTTTATTGGTATTTGTTCAATTAAGAATGCTTGTGGTGGTTTACAGTATTGATTAAATAATTGCAGATTCTTTTTGTTTGTTGTAGGCTTAGATTAAGTCTTAAAGTAAAAGTATGTTGTGCTCTGCATGAATTTAATCCTTCACCATTTTCTTTTAAAGCTGTTTTTACAGTTTATTGCACTTGTGTATATACTATTAAGCCTGCTTTTAAATCATTCATTCCAGGATGATCTTTGTGAATCTCCAGATAGGTTTGACATTAGCTTGTGACTGAAAACCAATATTGCAGATATCGATAACAATTCATTATTGTGAAATGGTTCGAGCAAATAAAATCGAGCAAGAAACCAAGATCTTGTCATTTGATTCTCACCTATACTACAAATGAATGATTATATATAATCACTTGAAGGCATAAAAGTGAACTTCAGCAATGTGGCATGGTGAGCCATTGATAATGTATAACATACTAAACAATACATTAAAGACCAAAACTTATAACACAGAATACTGTTTTGTTGACTAACACCCTGATGAGACCTGTCATGCTGGGAAGAGCAGTGGGTAGGACACTTACCCTATTTGAAATAACAGCTGGCAGACAAAATTGACTTTTCCTCCATTGTCAAAATGCGTACATGACTGCAGAGAATTTGGCATTGATCCAAAGCTCTTAGCATAAGAGCAGACGCATCAGAAGTAACACATCAGTGCAAGTCGCATACTTAACCTAAAACATCCCCATGTCACTGGAGTGTTCTGCCCTATTTTATCCAGGAAACAGTGGCTCAGATTCTCTTATAGTTTTGGTGGAGTGACACCACTGTGTCAGCCAATGATGTGGAGATGCCGGTGATGGACTGGGGTTGACAATTGTAAACAATTTTACAACACCAAGTTATAGTCCAGCAATTTTATTTTAAATTCACAAGCTTTCGGAGGCTTCCTCCTTCCTCAGGTGAACGTTTGTTGGAAATGAGTTCAGCCAATGAGTTTGAGGTGGGATGGGACTTAGGCAAACAAAGTCCATTTACTCAGCAAATAGGGTCTATTTACAGAGTCTATTTAAAGGGAATATCTACAAACTGCAGCAGCAAACAGAACTCAGCAACTTCTCCTGATAAAAGCATGGATATTTCTCCAGCAAATTGCAGTGAGTGGAGGATAGTTATATAGAAATTGTGTGCATAAAATCACTCCCAGTCACTTACAGCAGTGGGATCTCTCGGTGTGATTGACGGGGAAATTACCCCATCATATCCATTCTGGCTGGGAATAGTGGTGTCACTATGTGCAACCTACTTTTGACGGCACTAAATAGACTTGATGACATTACATGCGGCAATATTAGAATTTAGTGGTACCAATTATTTAATAAAAGATCCTATTGTGGCATTTCAGCACCTTTACTGAAGGAGGGCACATGGACATCTACATTCATTGCGGACAACGGCTACCAGTACAACAGTTTTATTTCACCTTTCGTATCAGGTGGACTTCGGCTTTTTCGATGGCCTGGAAGTTGCAAAAAGGCCACTTTGATGGTCTGATAGCAGATGTACGTTGATGCCGTTACCCAATATTGGCAGCAACATACAGCTTCGTCATTTCAGGATTCCTAACCCCAGTAGAGCCACGATTGTACATAACATTTGTCCCAACTGCAACATTTTTTTAACGAATCTGCTCTGATCAGAAGGGATGTTGCCTTCGAGAGTAGCAGGATATGTGGCCAATCTTCCCTGGTGTTGCTGCCTTAGAACACAGACAGTGTTGATTAGTGGTGGGATTAACTCTCCTGATGGTTAAGCAGTTAGATGGGCCATTTGATGTGACGTTCAGCAACGTAGGTTAGAATGGTCTGAGGTTTGATCTCTGGCCTGGATTAGCTGATCTCAACAGTGGGTTTGCTTTAATTGGCCTCAGTGCCCCTCAGGTTAGGCAGGGAAAAAAATGGCCAGAGTACCTGCGCTTTTTCTTATCCAGTGACTGTTGTGTGTATGAGGGTGTTGCATACAGATAGGGTCAGACTGGACTGTGATCTCCGTCCTCAGCAAATTGAGTGCAGACTTGTGTCATGGTGCATCAGGGGACATTTAGTATCATTACTAAAGCCAACACAAATAGTGATACTAAAATTAAGTGCCCAATATCTATGCAAATTATGAGATGTGAGTGGCAGAGTACTTATTCAGAGTGCTCTATGATGACAGATGTCAGCTAAAATAACAGTTAATTTTACTATCCTCAAAATATCTTGAACTAATCCGAAAGAAAATAAAATAAACTTCAAAATGAGGTGCAAATTATTTGCTTTAAAGTTAAAAACAAAACAAAAAGCAGAAATGCAAATGAAAGTTGAGTGGGATGTATTGGGGGTAAATTTAATGCCCACGAACGGGTAGGTTGGGAGCGGGTGGGCAGTGAAAATAGTACATTTTAGGAGCGGGACTGCATCGCGGTTCCAATGTGTCCACTTCTGGGTTTGACCCAGGTGCATTAGGATGTGCGCGTGCACAACAGACACCCAGAAGTCCCTCCTCCACTGAAAGCCGGTGGACCGATATTTAAAGGGCCAATTTAGGTAGTTGAAAGACTTAAGGTGATTAATTTTTTGTGGATTCTGCCACAGAATCGAATTTAACTTCTCCTGAATGTGTCTCCTGTGGCTTTTGAAACACGGCCTAGAATTGGAGGTGATTTGCAGCTGATGCTCATTTGGCCCTTTAAAACAATGATTAACACATCTCAATAAAAGGTGAGGTGGGCACTCAGTTCTCTCAGACAAATCTTTGGCTGGGAGTTCTGTGTGTTTCGACTGAGATTTCTTTGTTGAGACTGAGAATTCTTGTTTTCAGACAAATTTACCTACATTTTGGACCCCCTCAAACTGACATCATCAGGATGGGGGGCAAAACGGATCTATTCCACAGTACATCTGAGAAAGAGGCACATCACCATCTGTGGCAGACACGGCGTGCAGTTCTGGGATCTGCAGGTGCACGAGACTGAGGTGCGAAAAAAGGACCTGGAGAAGAGCAGAGAGGGGACCGATGGAGGGGCCGAGGTCGCAGGAGGCACTATCCACGTGAAAGGGTCTACAGGCAGAGGCTGAGCTTCCTGGACCTCTCTGAGGAGCAGGCTCAGATTGAGTCGGCAGGTGGTCGCAGACATCGGCACGGTCGTTCATGAAGAGCTGCTCCCAGCTGGGCCAGGTGACCGTGCATTGCCCGTCACAGTTAAAGTCACCACTGCCCTCAATTTCTTTGCCTCCGGATCCTTCCCTGGTGCCACCAGTGACATCGCCAGGATCTCTCAGTTGTCTCCACATATACGACAGGTCACAGGTGGCTTGTTTGCCAGGGCCTCCGACTACATCAAGTTCCCCCGTGATAACATCAGCCAGACTGAGAGGGCAGTGGGTTCCAACTCACTGGCTGGCTTCCCACCAATGGAGGGTATAATTGATTGCACACACTTAGCAATCCGAGGACCTCCATATGAGCTAGGTCTGTTCATAAACTGAAAGTGATATCACGCCATCAGTGCACAGCTGGTTTGCGACTACCAGAGGAGGTTTCTGCAGGTGTGTGCCAAATTCCCTGGCAGCTGCCATGATTCCTTCATTTTGCGCGAGTCCAAAATCCCGGACATCTTTCACACAAAAGACAGACTAAAAGGCTGGCTGCTTGGAGACAAGGGATACTTTTTTTTTATTCATTCATGGGATTTGGGTGTTGCTGCCAAGGCCAGCATTTATTGCCCATCCCTAATTGCCCTCAAGAAGGTGATGGTGAGCTGCCTTCTTGGACTGCTGCAGTCCGTGTGGTGAAGGTTCTCCCACAGTTCTATTCGGTGGGAAGTTCCAGGATTTTGACCCAGCGACGATGAAGGAACGGCGATATATTTCCAAGTAAGGATGGTGTGTGACTTGAAGAGGAACATCCAGGCGGTGATGTTCCCATGCACCTGCTGCCCTTGTCCTTCCAGGTGGTAAAGGTCGCGGGTTTGGGAGATGCTGTCGAAGAAGCCTTGGCGAGTTGCTACAGCCACGATGCACCAGTGGTGGAGAGAGTGAATGTTTAAGGTGGTGGATAGGGTGCCAATCAAGAGGGCTACTTTATCATGGCTGGTGTTGAGCTTCTTGAGTGTTGTTGGAGCTGCACTCATCCAGGCAAGTGGAGAGTATTCCATCACCCTCCTGACTTGTGCCTTGCAGATGGTGGAAAGGCTTTGGGGAGTCAGGAGGTGAGTCAGTCGCCGCAGAATACCCAGCCTCTGACCTGCTCTTGTAGCCACAGTATTTATGTGGCTGGTCCAGTTAAGTTTTTGGTCAATGATGACCCCCAGGATGTTGATGGTGGGGGATTCAGCGATGGTAATGCCGTTGAATGTCAAGGGGAGGTGGTTAGACTCTCTCTTGTTGGAGATGTTCATTGCCTGGCACTTGTCTGGCGTGAATGTTACTTGCCACTTATCAGCCCAATCCTGGATGTTGTCCACATCTTGCTGCATGCGGGCACGGACTGCTTCATTATCTGAGGGGTTGCGAATGAAGCTTAACACTGTGAGCTGAGATGATTGGCCTCCAACAGTACCTCCTGCAGACGTGGCTCATGACACCTATGAGAAACCTCGCCAACGAGGCACAGCAGCAGTACAATCAGAAAAACATCACCACCAGGTGTGTTATTGAGCAAGCCATAGGAATGACGACAGTGTGCTTTCAGGTGCCTGGCTAGATCTGGGAAAACCCTTCAGTTCTTGCCAGTGAGGGCGTGCAGAATAATTGTCATTTGTTGCATCCTGCATAATTTAGCTCAGCAGAGAGGGTTACAGGTCAAGAACCTCATCTGCTGGCAACAATGAAGAATATTGAAGGATGAGGAGAAGGACAAGGATGAGGAAAATGAAGATGGAGAACCCATCGCCAGACCAGCGGTGCACATAGCTGCCCGTGATGCCAGGGATTCCCAGATCTGTAACGGGTTCTCATAATGAAACCTGCAAATTGAAGGATGTGATCTACTTCGGCCGCCTGGAACAACCACCACCATCACCACCAGCAACCCCCCGTGCTCCACCCACCCACCCCCCCCCCCCACTCCGTTTGCACAAAACAGTTCTTCAACCATGCATACATCCATTGCACACGTACCAAATGGATGGCATCATGTCTTGGCATTCACGATGAGGTGCAAGAAAGGGCGATTTCACAAAAGAGACTCAAGAATGGGCAAGACGTGGCAGTGGTGGTGAGAATTATAATATTTAATATAGCATGAATAAAAATAATATAAATTAACAACATGACAGACCATCAAATACCCATGTGCATACCCTTAGTGAATTACAAAACCTTCGCCTTCCTCTTTCTAGTGCTTCTACATGGTACATCCCTTGTGACTTCAGCAGAGGTAGTGGCAGGTTGCTCAGACTCATGCCCTGACTGCTGAGATGTTCTCAGCTTACGACCCCTTGGCTTTGGAGCCCTTGAGGGCCCCATCAAAGATTGCCTCGGCCATCGAGAGAGGAGGCAGCATTGTGGGTATTGGTTGGGGGGGGCACCGGTGAGACGTCAGAGGGCTTTGAATTGAGTCCCCACTTCCATGTCCCCTTTTGCCATCATCCCTCCCCGGGGCCAGCGCAACATCACTGCCACCACTCTGCTGGCCAGCAGGCTGATGAACAGATGTGCCGCATTCTAAGGCCACTGCTGACGTATCTGTTGGCCTGTTAAATCTTATATGAACAATTTTTGTACTGTGGTTTATTCTGATTTTAAGATGCTATTTGCAAAAATCCCATCTGAAATATGAAAATACTATGGAAAAAGCTGTTGTACAGTGTTTTGGGCAGGGCAGAAGATTGACATGGAAGACATTCCCGCACTTAACCTGCATCCCCAATCCACTCGTGATGGAGTTGGACTCCTCCATCCTCTGCGCCATTGTGGAGAGTGTGCGTGACATGTTCCCCATTACCTCGCAACGGTGGAGCTGTACCTTGATCATTCTCAATCTCAATGAAGGTACCCGGGGTTCAGCATATGTGTCCAGCTGAGCAGAGCTTGGAGAGGAGTGTGCTCCCTGACGCGGACTCTCCCTTGCCACCAGTGTCTGCTCGTGCACACTTCAGCGGTGAATCACCAGGTGATAATCCGACTGTCTGGCTAACAGTACAAAGTGCCAGTATCTGTGCTGGTGCATGGCTGTATGTCATGTGACAGTGCACCTTCAGAAGAATTGAGCTCCTCTGAGGAATCGCCTTCTTCAATAGCGGCTGACTCTTCATCAATCCATGAAAGCCCTGGAAGACAGCATAAACCAATATTAAGTAATTATCGGAGAATTGAGAATCTTTCCAATGAACAGGCTGAGGTGTGGAACAGTTCAATCATTGATAACATCAATTGGTCATGTGTGTGAAAGATGTTTAAGTTCTGTCACCTGCCATCTGCAAGTTGCCAGTCACTCCATCTCCGGCTGGGCATTCAACCGTTCGACTGATGCCCAAGGCTGCCTCCTCTGCATCTGTCAACTGGACTATTTGTGGTGGCTCACCTCCAGTTCTACTCCTCTCCCTTGCATTTTGCGCTCTCTTCTACAAGGGGAGAAAGAACAGATGTGTGAGTGACTGAAGGTGACGTCTTCACCCGATGGATGCATTGCTTTGGGTGAGGCTGACAATGAAACAGGTGCGTCAGAAGGTGACTATCAGACAGATGCATCACGTTGCGTGAGGATTGGGATGAGTGGCAGTGGTGGTTGGACAAATGAAGAGATGAGGAAGTGCATAGAAAGTGAAGGTTAGTTAATGCTGAAACTGAAGTGGGTGTGAGGAGTGATGCGATGGAATAGGCTTGCCAACATAGAGTGAGGGGAGGTGGGAGGTGCATTTCACAGGATGTGGGTGAATCAGGAAAAGTACTCACTTTTCCTGACCTCAAACCGCTTCATGCATTGAACCCAGGACCTGGGCACCGTGCTGCTGCTTCTGAACTCCTCTGCTACCTCCAGCCACGCCTTCTTAGTGGCAGAAGCAGGCCGCTTCCTCCTATCAGCTGGGTACAGCACGTCCCTCCTGCTTCTCACACCAGCTAGTAGCACCGCAAGGGAAGCATCTCTGAAACAGGGCACTGCCTTGGCTCTATGATGCTGCATTTTCGATGCTCCTCCTTTCTCCTTCAAAACCCACTTTTGCACTGGCCTATTAAATGCCCCAGTTCACAGCATATCATTCAGGTGCACAGTACGTCCGCTGCGCAGCTTGGAGATGCAAAACCCTGAAAGTAAAATTGAGTGCCTTCAATTCAGTTGCTATTGCTCAAACCGACGTGCAAAAATTTTTTCCGGGTTTCCCACGTGACTAATCACCCACCCGCTGACTTCCTGCCACCATGCTAAAATCATGTGTATTGTCTCCAGAAGTACTTGTCCTGCATATTAGAGTCAAGTAATCATTTGGAAAATATTGGTTTGTCAAGTTTATCCAGTGAATGGCTGAGATATATAAACCAGCAAAGTCCCAGGCTCAATCCCTGGTATGTCTGGGGTTAGATGATTACAGCTGGGATGATGGTAGGATTGCTACAGTTGGCTTCAGCATTACTCCATTACAGAAGTTACAAAGAAGATAAAACTTGCATTTATACAAGTGTATGTGCCTGTCACAATCTCAGGACATCCTGCACCAATTTACAACCAATAAATTACTGTTGAAGTGCAGGCACTTTGTTATGTATGTTCCATAAGCAGCAAACAAATGACTAGACAATCTGTCTGTGGTGGTATTGGATGAGAGAGGAAAGTTGGCCAGGAAACTGGAAGAGCTCCCTGTTTTCGAATGGTGCCATGGAATCTTTTTCATGTCCATCTGAGTAGGCAGATGGGGCTTTGGTTTAATGTCTCATCTGAAAAACCTTACCTCTAACATTGCAGCATCTCTCAGTGCTAATGTCAGCCTGATTTATGTGCACAAGTCCACAGTGGAGCTTGAACGCACATCCCACTGACTCTGAGGTGTGAGTGAGACCACTGAGCCAAGTTAAGGCAAAAAAAATATTCTTGTTCACGTAAGTTGAATAGATAATTAAATCACATTTATGTAATTTATTCAGTAATCATTAAATACAGACGAACACATATATAGAGATGCGATAGACATTATTTTGTCAATCACATTCCCACTTGAAATATGCTTGTTTAATGAATTCATATGTAACTCCAAGTGTTTTCACATTAAGAATTTTTAAATTTCAGTGGGAGTGTGTGAGGCAATATTGGTGGGGAGGTTGGAATTTGTGTTTTTCACTAAAGCAAAATTGGAAACACATCCTTTATACAAGCGTATCAAAGGTGTTTCTCTGCATATGATTTCACTAGAACAGAAATATTTCCCCATTGTGTCAACTTCCTTGAAACATATTCTGTGGATGAGAAAGATACTGTGCCTCTCTCCTCTGCTGCCGATAAACCATACAGAGACAGGAGGAATGAGTTCCATCATTGGGGCCAAAATTCATGATGCAGGTCATAAGATTTATAATTGTGACAGTTCTTGCAATATTGTTAGACAGCAGGTCTGCAGTTAAGAGAGATCATAATTTATACTGTTTAGTCTCTTAAGTATATGGATAATATTCTCTAGCCTGTGCTGTTCAATCACCACCATATTCCAAATGGTTATTTATTTTACTTATGATCGTTTAATTGATTATCTCCAAACATAGCTAAGTACTTTTCTGCTTGGCTAATCTTATTGATAGTTGTATTTTTTTTAATAATTCTTTCATTACTAACTTGGCTAATGTTGATAAAATGTCCATTTTCCTGAATGCAGTGAAACACCTTTGAAATGCACAAGCTGGGACCTGAAAAAACTTGCAAAAGCATCATTTTTTTTCTGTGAGTAGATGAGAAAAAAATAAAGATTCTTCACAATTTTTTTTTAAAGTGTACACTTGGCTGGCTTTATGACCATGCTACTCATGTCATTAATAAAAACGTAAGAAATAGGAGCAGGAGGGGGCCATCCGGCCCCTTGAGTTTGCTCCGCCATTCAGTAAGATCATGGCTGATCCCCATATCCCTTGATTCCCCTAGAGCCCAAAAATCTATCTATCTCAGCCTTGAATATGCAGCTCGGTATCCACAGCCCTCCGGGGTAGAGAATTCCATTGACTCACAGCCCTCTGAAAGAAGAAATTCCTCCTCATCTCTGTCTTAAATGGCCGACCCCTTATCCTGAGACGTGCCCCCTAATTCTAGACTCTTAAGCCAGGGGAAACAACCTCTCAGCATCTACCCTGTCAAGCCCTCTCAGAATCGTACACATTTCAATTAAATCACCTCTCATTCTTCTAAACTCCAGAGAGTATAGGCCCATTCTACTCAATCTCTCCTCACAGGACAACCCTCTCATCCCAGGAATCAATGTTCTACACACAAAGGGTTGTAGAAGTTTGGAACTCTCTTCCGCAAACGGCAATTGATACTAGCTCAATTGCTAAATTTAAATCTGTGATAGATAGATTTTTGGCAACCAAAGGTATTAAGGGATATGGGCCAAAGGCAGGTATATGGAGTTAGATCACAGATCAGCCATGATCTTATCAAATGGCGGAGCAGGCACAAGGGGCTGAATGGCCTACTCCTGTTCCTATGTTCCTTCCTATGTTCCTAATACATATTCTTCCTTAGATAAGGAAACCAAAACCGTACACAGTACTCCAGGTGAGGTCTCACCAAAGTTCTGTACAATTGTAGTAAGACTTCCTTACTCTTGTACTCCAACCCCCTTGCAATAAAGGCCAAGATGCCATTTGCCTTCCTAATTGCTTGCTGTACCTGCATGCTAACTTTTTGTGTTTCTTGTACCAGAACACCAACATTTAATAGTTTCGCACCATTTAAAAAATATTCTGCTTTTCTATTCTTCCTACCGAAGTGAATAACCTCACATTTCCCAACATTATACTCCATCTGCCACCTTCTTACCCACTCACTTGACCTGTCTATATCCCTTTGCAGACTTTTTGTGTCTTCCTCACAGCTTAGTTTCCCATCTAGCTTTGTATCATCAGCAAACTTGGATACATTACACTCAGTTCCTTCATCCAAATCATTAATATAGATTGTAAATAGCTGAGGCCCAAGCACCGATCCTTGCGGCACCCCACTAGTTACAGCCTGCCAACCTGAAAATGACCCGTTTATCACTACTCTCTATTTTCTGTCCTTTAACCAATCCTGTATCCATGCTAATATATTACCCCCAACCCCATGAGCCCTTATCTTGTTTAACAACCTTTTATGTGGCACCTTATTGAATGCCTTTTGAAAATCCAAATAGACTACATCCACTGGTTCCCCTTTATCTACCCTGGTAGTTACAACCTCAAAAAAACTCTAATAAATTTGTCAAATATGATTTCCCTTTCATAAAACCATGTTGACTCTGCCTAATCATATTTTGATTCTCTAAGTGCCCTGTTACCACTTCCTTAATAATGGGTTTCAGCATTTTCCCGACGACTGATGTCAGGCTAACTGGTCTGTAGTTCCCTGATTTTTTTCTCTTCCCTCCCTTCTTGAATACCGGGGTTACATTTACTACCTTCCAATCCACTGGGACCATTCCAGAATCAATGGACTTTTGGAAGACACAAACAATGCATCCACTATCTCTGCTGCCACTTCTTCCAGAACCCTAGGATGTAGGCCATCAAGTCCAGGGGATTTATCGGCTTTTAGTCCCATTAGTTTCTGCAATACTTTTTTTTACTGATATTAATTACTTTAAGTTCCGCACTCTCATTGGCCCCTTGGTTCCCCACTATTTCTGTTATGCTTTTTGTGTCTTCTACTGTGAAGACAGATACACAATATTTGTTTAACATCTCTGCCATTTTCTTATTCCCATTATAATTTCTCCTGTCTCAGCCTCTATGGGACCAATGTTTAATTTTGCTGCTCTCTTCCTTTTTACATACTTGTAGAAGCTCTTACAATCTGTTTTTATATTTCTTGCTAGTTTACTTTCATATTCTATTTTCTCCCTTTTTATCAATTTTTTGGTCATTCTTGGCTGGTTCCTAAAACTCTCCCAATCCTCAGGCTTACTACTCTTCTTGGCAACATTATAGGCCTCTTCTTTTAATCTAATACTATCGTTAACTTCTTTAGTTAGCTACGGATGATTCCACGGAGTTCTGTATACAATCTGCACTTACCAATTGCATGCTGCCTCTATTTGTATTTTTTCTGTTGAACTGTTGGTCCTGATGACAGATGAAATGTATAATGAAATGGTTTGGAACTTTGCAGGATGAGGGTAATTTTTGTGTCTTGACTGCCATGTTTAGCACTTAAAAATAGGGTTGTAGTGAGACCTAAATAACGTGTGTGGCTGAAGTACCAACTTACTGCTGTGGTACCGCCCTTTATTTGAGTGGACCTTAATGGTGGTGTCAATTCTCTATTCTTGTGTGAGAAATAACAACCTGCGCTTACGAAGTTTCCTAACATAGACAATATCCCGAGACATAGCAGAGAGAAGTGGACACTGAGGATAAGTGGGAGAATTAGAAGTGGTGACCAAAAGCATGGTTGAATAATTTGGTTTTGAGAAAGCATATAAAAGTGAAGAGGAAGAAAGTGCCAGTTTAGGGCGGGTTTTATACTGTGGGTCCATTCCCTTTAGGAATTGGGTCTGGAACATCCAAACTCATTTCATGTAGGTCTCTTAAAGCGAGGAGAAAGAGCGAAGATTTTTCCCCCAATCAGCTCAGATTAGATTTGAGCCCAGGTTCCTGAGGTTTATTACTTGTAGTTTTTTTTAAATGCACACATGCAATGAATTATCTTTTTAGACGAATAGCTACTGAGTGGTTTAAAAGAGAAAATCCTTATCCTGTATTATTCATAAATCCCCTGAAATGTTTTCCTCGACCTCAAAGCAAATTTGTCTGTGTCTGGTAAATTCGAACACCATTCGTCTCTCTCTCTCTCTTCCCTCTTCTCTGCTTTCAATTTTTTTTGACTCTCTTTATCATTCTCTTTCAGCATCTACTACTTTTCTTAATTTCACACTGCCTGTCTTCTATATTGTTTTGCCCTTTTGCTATTAGAACTTCACATTTGATTGTTATGAGCCATCAGGTATGGAAAAATCTAACATCATATCAATTCTCTCATCCGTCATTTCCTCAGCAGAGCAGATAAGAGAACATAGGGGACAATCTAGGCAATAATGATCGTAACAAAATAAAGTTTAAAATAATGATTGAGAAAGACATAAGTAAGACAAAGACCACAGTAATAGATTGGAAAAAAAGCTCATTTTGAGGGGATGAGAATGGAACTCGTGGAGGTAAACTGGAAAAAAAATTTGACAAAGAGATAGAACAGCAGTGGGAAATATTTAAAACGGTGATCAATAGAGTTCAGGAAAAATATATTCCTCTTAAAAAAACAAGAACAAACTGGACAATAATGAAACTCCGTGGAGGAATGAAGAGATGAGGGTAAAATTGAATCAAAAAAAGAGGCATACAGTAAATACGTAGACAATAAAGGAGAGGATGACAAAAGGAAATACGAAGAGGTTCGGAAAGAAGTCAAAAAAAACAATTTGGAAAGCAAAGAGGAAATATGAAATTACATTTTTGAGGAATATAGAAGTATAAATATAAAGTATTCTACAGACACATAAATAACAAAAGAAAAATCAGGATAAGGATAGGGCCACTAAAGGATGCACAAGGTAAACTCATAAGTTATGACAGCAAAATGGCAGAAATATTGAATAGATACTTTCCCTCAGTATTTACCAGGGAAACTAACATGGTGGGTATGACATAAGAAGAAGAGATCAAAAAAGATACAAAGACATTTAAGCTAGAAAGTGGAGAGGTAATTGATAAACTAATCAAACTTAAAAAGGATAAAACTCCTGGTCCTGATGGATTTCATCCGTGCAAATTAAAAGAAGTTAGGGAAGAGATAGCAGAGGCACTATTACATATATATATATATACACACACATAAAGTTCATTCAAAAAGGGAATATGGCCAGAAGACTGGTGGACAGCTAATGTTATTTCTGTATTTGAAGAGGGAGATACAACAAGTCCAGGAAACTGTAGACCAGTTAGCTTAATGCCGTGGTAGGAAAGATAATGGAATCTTCACTCAAAGATGTAATAGAAAAACACCTAGAAACCAAAATATAATACAGTAGTCAGCACAAACTTCAAAAGGAAAAGTCATGCTTGAACAACCTAATTGAATTATTTGAAGAGGTAACAGAAAGAGTAGGTAAGGGTAATGCAATAGATATAATATACTTGGATTTTCAAAAGACCATTGATAAGGTACCACATAGTAGACTCATGACTAATGTCAGAGCATGTGAAGTCAGGGGACAGGTAGCAGAATGGATAACAAGCTAGCTACAAAACAGAAAACAGATAGGAGGGGTTACGGGTAGCTACTCAACTGGCAAAAGGTGAGAAGTGGTGTTCCACATGGATAGGTGGTGGGACCACTGTTGTCCACAATTTACATTAATGATTTGGACTCTGGAATCAGAAGTATAACATCAAAATTTGCAGACGACACCATATTTGGAAGTTTAGTTAACACAAAGGAAGAATGCGACATCAATAAACTTGCAGAATGAGCGTGTAAATGGCAAATGAATTTCAATATCGATAAGTGTGAGGTAGTGCATTTTGGTAGGAAGAATAAGGAGGCCACATACTGCTTGGATAATGGGTCTAAGTGGGGTGGAGCAGCAAAGGGATCTGAGTAGCTTCCCGTAACCCCTGCTGTCTGTTTTCTGTTTTGTAGCTCGCTTGTTATCCATTCTGCTACCTGTCCCCTGACTTCACATGCTCTGACATTAATCATGAGTCTACTGTGTGGTACCTTATCAAAGGTCTTTTGAAAATCTAAGGGATATAATTGAAAACCAGTGAAGTCATGTTAAACTTGTATAAAACCTTGGTTAGACCACACTTGGAGTACTGTGCACAGTTCTGGTCTCCATATTATAAGAATTGAAACATTGGAGAAGGTGCAAAAAAGATTCACAAAGATGATACCTGAACTGGGAGGATATATTTAACAGGAAAAGCTGAACAGGCTGGGGCTCTTTTCTCTGGAAAAGAGAAGGCTGAGGGGTGACCTGATAGAGGTCTGTAATGTAATGATAGGGTTTGACAGGGTAGATGTAAAGAAAATGTTTTCACTTGTGGGGGTGTCCAAAACTAGAGGTTATGAATATAAGATAGTCACTAATAAATCCAATCGGGAATTCAGGAGAAACTTCTTTATCCAGAGAGAGGTAAGAATGTGGAATGTGCTACCACGAAGAGTAGTTGAGGCAAATAGCATAGATGTATTTAAGGGGAAGCTGGATAAGCACATGAGGGAGAAAGGAACAGAGGGACATGCTGGTCGGGTTGGATGAAGAGGGGTAGGAGGAGGCTAGTGTGGAGCATAAATGCCGGCAAAAACAAGTTGGGCCGAATGGCCTATTTCTGTGCTGTAGGCTCTATGTAACATGTGAGCCTCTGGAAGACATGGGTAGAGAAAAGGTAAGATTATTTTTTTTTTAAATTGGGGAATCATGCATAGCACCCGAATCATAATTTTAATATTAGGTGTCCCTCTCCTCAACACCAATACGCCCCAAAAAACTTTTATCTAATGACAAAGTTGAAAATTATGGATAATTCCAAACAAACCTTAAAGTCTCTTCTTAACCTGTCTGAGTATTCAAATGCTTTTAAGGGAAGTGGCAGAAACTAGCTGACTCACTGGGACCTGAGTTCAAATCCAGCCCAGACTGACGAAAAGAAGGTTCCTTCTCCCTGCAGCTGGTGAGAGTTCCTCGAGAAGTGACTTGGGCAGTTTCAATTTTCTAATGGGCATCGGTCCACAGTACAAAGCTTCCTAGACACAAATGGAGAAACTCACAGAGAGGAATTGTATTGACGGTTGAAGTAGGAAATAGAAAATATTATATTCGTCTCGTTTAAGAGTGCAGATTTGAAGTGGGATAACAGAACATCGTTGGGTCAGAGTATAAGGAATTTTGCTCAACACTGGGTCATGCCACAGATGATTTGGAATGTTTGATGATGACACTGTTTAATACAAATGGAAAAATATATCTCTGGTACTGAAACCTTCACCTTGATCAGCATAAAACAAACATCAAATCTGACCCTTTATGTTTACTAAATTATTGAGTGTTGACCCAGTGAGTCAGCTAGTTTCTGCCACTTCCCCACCTTGTTACCAGAATGGCATTCTGAATTTAGGAACAGGAGTAGGCCATTTAGCCCCTCAAGCCTGTTGTGCCATTCAATGAGATCATGGCTGACCTGTGACCTAACCCCATATATCTGCCTTAGCCCCATATCACATAATAAATTTGGTAAACAAAAATCTATCAATCTCAGATTTAACATTAACAATTGAGCTAGCATCCACTGCGAAAAAGAGTTCCAAACTTCTACTACCCTTTACGTGTAGAGGTATTTCCTAACTTCAATCCTGAAAGTCCTGTCTCTAATTTTTAGGCTGTGTCTCCTAGTTCTAGACTCCCCAACCAGCGGAAATAGTTTCTATCTACCCTATCAGTCTCCCTTAATATCTTGAAAACTTTGAACAAATCACCCCTTACTCTTCTAAATTCCAGGGAACACAACCCTACTTTGTGTGATCTGTTCTTGTAATTTAACCCTTGGACTCCAGGGATCATTCCAGTAAATCTACGTGCATTCCCTCCAAGGCCAATATATCCTTCCAAAGGTGCGGTGCCTGGAACTGAGCACAGTACTCCAGATGTGATCGAACCAGGGCTTTGTACAGCTGTAGCATAACTTCTACCCCCTTGTATTCTAGTCCTCTAGATATAAAGGCCAGCAGTCCATTAGTCTTTTTGATTATTTTTCTGTACCTGTCCATGACATTTTCATGATCTATGTACAGGGGCCCCTAAGTCTCTTTGGACATCCGCTGTTTCGAGCTTTTCAACATTTAGAAAGTACTTTGATGTATTCTTTTTAGGTTCAAAGTGGATGACCTCATACTTGCCCACATTGAAATCCATTTGCCACAGTTTTGCCCATTCACTTAATCTATTAATATCTCCCCATAATTTTATGCTTCCATCTACACTGCTAACAATGTTGCCTATCTTTGTGTCATCAGCAAACTTGGATATGTGGCTCTCTATCCCGTCATCTAAGTCGTTAATAAATACAGTGACTAGTTGAGGCCCCAACACAGATCCCTGTGGGACACCACGAGTCAGATCCTGCCAATTTGAGTACCTGCCCATTAACCCTACTCTCTGTCTCCTACCACTCAACCAATTTCCTAACCAGGCCAATAATTTGCCCTCAATTCCATGAGCTTTGACTTTAGCTCACAGTCTCTTATGAGAAACTTTATCGAATGCCTTCTGGAAGTTCATATAAACAACATCCGTAGACATTCCCCTGTCCACTACTTTAGTCACCTGTTCAAAACATTCATTCTGATTCGTCAGGTATGACCTACCCTTTATAAATCCATGCTGGCTCTCTCTGATCAGCTGAAAATTTTCAAAGTGTTCAGTCACTCTATCCTTAATTATGGACTCTAGTAATTCCGTCAACAGATGTTAGGCTAACTGGTCTATAATTCCGTTGTTTCTCTCTCTCAACTTTCTTAAATAGCAGTGTGACGTGCAATTTTCCAATCTAAAGGAACGGTTCCTGAATCGAGAGAACTTTGCAAGATTATAATTAGGGCAATGTTCTCATCTACTTCCTTTAAAACCCTGGGATGGAAACCATCTAATTCAGGGGATTTGTCACTCTTTAGTGCCATTATTTTCTTCTTTACTGTTAATTTGCTTACGTTAATTATGGTGAGTCCCTGTCCCTGATTCAAAATTAGTTTCCTTAGGGTGTCCGGCATGCTATCCTCTTCCTCTACTATAAATACTGACACAAAGTAATTATTTATCATATCCACCATTTCCTTATTTTCATTTGCAATATCACCATTATCAGTTTTTACGGGGCCCACATTGCTCTTGACCACCCTCTTTTTCCTAATATAATTGTAAAAAATGTTTGTGTTGATTTTGATATCCCTTGCGAGTTTCTTTTCATACACCCTATTTGTAGGTTTTACCATCTGTGTTGTCACCCTTTGCTGTTCTTTGTACCTCTCCCAGTTGCCAGGATCTGTGCTTTTTTTTTGCATTTTTGTATTCTTTTTCTTTGTTTTATGTTGTCCCTTACCTCTCTTGTCATCCATGGCTGTTCTTTTGGCAAGTAGACCTCTTGCCCCTTAGAGGTATAAACTGGTTCTGTATCATGTTAAATTCTTTTTTGAACTCCTCCCACTGATCTTCTGCCATTTTACCCATTAACAGATTTGCCCAGTTTACAATGGACAGTCTCTGTCTCATCCCATTGAAGTCGGCCTTGCCTAAATTTAGAAACTTTGTAGCTGAAACGGTTTTCCCCCTTTCAAACACAACGTTGAACTCGATCATATGATGATCGCTGTTAGATAAATGTTCACGCAACATTACTTTGTTAACTAAATCTGGCTCATTACTTATTATTAAATTGAATATGGCCTGCCCATATATTTGTGATGTGAACTTCTGAAAGTTGATTGTATACAATCCACTCAATGTCTTTACTTACCCTGGATTTTACCTTTTTAAATTTATTTCCATGCTGGCTCAATGTTTATAATTCTTTGAACCATTTAAAATCCTGTCTACTTTACCTGCTTGCTTGTCTTACTTAGTCTTTTTATTTTTCTTCTCTTTTTAATCAAAGAATAAATCTTTAAGATTAAAGTGGGAAACGAGTCTGTGAAGTTGAACTCTGTGCCCTGACTGTGATGCAGCAGCAGCATCAGCAGAGAAACATGACTGGATGGCATCCTGTTGACAGTAGAAACATGGTCTGATCTCCCGTCTTATGCTGTGCGGTGTCTCCTCCCTTAAGCTGTTAAATTAGATTTTCCAAGGGTCCTGTCCAGAAATATTTTCTGGTTAAACTTTATTTTTATAATTAAAGATTATCTCCCTTTTTGCGTACTCGTAGAGGTTGACAACATTGGAAGAGGGAAAAGAAGTGTCCATATTTCATTAAACTCTTAATCTCAGATGCTTGATTTTGAGTCGGAGATTAGTAACATCTCAGTCATTAAGTCCTTTTAAGTCTTTCAGCAACAATTTTAATTTCCTTTCTCTTCCACCAAATTTCCTCCTCTCCTGAAGATGATTGACACTTGTCTTCCTTTGGTGCCTCACCCCAGCAGGCATTCGGGTGTAATAGCATGTTGGTACACTATTCAAGCACAGAAACATTGCAACAGAGTTCAATCCTGTCCTTTTCCAACAGCCACACACATGCATTCCCAACATATGATCAGGAGTGGGAACTGTGGCTGACTTTCTCCGTCCTAACCCAGGAGAACTTAGGCCAATTGTAACATTTCTACAGCTGCTCTAGCTGCTATTAAATAACTCAGCACAGACTGGGAATTGAACCCGCTACCCTCCTGCTCCTGTCTTAACCAGCTGACCCACTGCAAGAATCCTGCAGCAACCTTTAATGGAATATTGAAAACTCTGTTGCCTCTTTCAATGCTGCACTCTACCTGGTGAAAATGTCTTCTGTTTTCATTAGTCTTCTTGAATTAAACGAAACCCAGATCATCATCTTTGCTTAAAATAAGCACAGCCATAATGTTTTTGTCTCTTTATAGATGCTGACTGACCCACTGTTTATTTACAATATTTTCTGTTTTCATTTCCCCTTTTCTTAAAATACAAATTGAGTTATAAAACCTCTCTGACCAGGATAACGCAATAATTTTTTCAATTGTTTTCGTTAATCCAAATCCACAGAGCCTGAAAAAACTCATCAATAATGTTTGCATCAAAGTACATTCTCTTCCCATCCACCCAGTAGGTGTACAAGGTCCTTCCTTAAAGCCACAAGACTCAAAAATAATATTGAAGATTCAGCATATTCACCAAATTTTATGATAGCTTCTTGACTATTGTGAGAGATGTAGGACTTGGAGACTTAACAAGTTCATACTAAATATTTGCATTTGACTATCATGATAAATGTTTATTATCAGAAGTTTGATAACATAAAAAGTTATTCATGAACCAAATAACTGGCTGCATTGTGTGACTGTCTTTCCCCGGGCGTTTGACATGATTGTAATAAATGGAAAATGTTCTGCTTGAGGAAAACTAACCGGTAGAGTTGCACAGGGATCTGTTCTGGGCCTATTTACAGTATTTCTGAATGATATCGAACAAGGCATCTGTAATAAATTTGCAAATACAAAGGTCTCTGAACTGGTTACAAGGAAAGGAGATTGACCATCTTCAGAGAGACTTGGGCAATGGATTTTAATGTTGATAAGTGTATGGTAATGCACATAAGAAGCAGTAACAGTAAACATGTGTGGTACATGAAAGAGTCCTATTCTAAGTAGATCACTGGCACTACGAGGGCAGGCAAACCTAACCCTATTGGGGCATATACAAATGCCTCCCATTTAAGGGTCAGTACCACTAAGCATACAAACTTTGGGTCAGGAGAAGGCCAAATCAGGGTAAGATGATAATGTCCTCTTTTATAAAAACCAATGCAATTGTGGGACCAGGTGAGGCCAGTCCAATAATTGGGGCCAAACCAAAATTTCGGGGCAGGCTTGGACCAGAAATAAATTAAGTAACATTAAATTGCCTCCATGGGCAGAGATCAAAAAGTAAAAGAACTTGGGAATGATCATTGATTATAGTCTGAAAGCATCTGGTCAGTGGGAAGCAGCCATTGGTATTGTAAATCAGGTACTGGAGTGTATGTGGAGGACACTGAACTACAAGACAGAACAAGTTATGCTGACATACAGATCAATGGTGAGTCCAAATCTACAACGTGGTATACAATTTTTGTCAGCCTATCTTAAAAAAGATATCGATGCATCAGGAAAAGTTCAAACAAGAATGACTCGAATTAATCCAAATTTAGGGGAATAAATTATGAAGAAAGGGTTAAGTGCCGAACCTTTTTTTCACTAGAGAATGAAAAACTGATGGGAAACACTGTATACAAGTGTTCAAAATGATGAAAGGGATAGATGGGGTGGAAGTAAACAAGCAATCTTGAACAATTAGTGTCGGACTAAAGGATGCAAGTGCAAGGTTAAATATTGGGCAAAAATTTCCCCCATAGGGTAAAGGCTTGAAAGAACTTGCAGAGATCGGGGAGACCAGAACTAGGGGCCATAAATACAAGATTATCATTAATAAATCCAATAGGGAATTCAGGAGAAACTTCTTTACCCAGAGAGTGGTTAGAATGTGGAACTCACGACCACATAGATGCATTTAAGGGGAAGTTAGGTAAACCAATGAGGGAGAAAGGAATAGAAGGGTATGCTGATGGGGTTAGATGGAGTAGGGAAGGAGGAGGCTTGTGTGGAGCATGAACACCTGTCTGGACCTGTTGGGCCGAATAGCCTGTTTCTGTGCTCGACATCCTGCGCAATTTATATAGCACCATTTACGTCTTCAGCATGTCCCAAAGTGCTTCACAGCCAGTTAAATACATCTGAAGTGTAGTTACTGTAGTTTTGTTGGCAAACATAGCAGTCAACTTGTGCACAGCAAGATTCCACAAATATTGCATAAGAGGAATGACCTGTTAGTTTTGGTGCTGTTGGTTGAGGGATAAATATTGGCCATGAGACTGAGAGAACCCTTTGATTATCTTCAAATAGTGCCATGAAATCTTTTATGTCCACTTGAATGGACAAAGAGACAGACCTTTGTTTAATGTCTCATCCTCAAGATGGAACCTCTGAAAATGCAGCACTTGGTACCACACACAAGTGTTAGCCCAGATTATGTGCCCAAGTCTTGGGTTTGAAACCAAACCTTATGACTCAGGCAAGAGTGCGACAACTAAGCCAAGCTGACAGTTGATTGGATAGTTGATGTATGGAACAAATTCTAATGGAAGGTAGTTGATTTGGAGGCAATCGCCAAAGTTAAAAAGGAGTTAGATTGATGACTGTTAAGGCAGATTGGGGAGTACGGAGATACTTAACAACACTGCTTGATTTTGACCAGGGAAGGTCATGGAAAGAAATCAGTGTTCCCTAAATTAGGAAAGTCAACAGGTGGTGTGGGAAGGAAATCCATGATCGGATAGAAAGACACAGATTCTTGTGGATTAGGCTTGGTGAGCTAAATTGTGTTTCTCGTTCTGTCTTTTCTTATGTTTTTATGTCCTATATTAGATTTTCTTACATTTAGCAGAAAAATACCTGTATACATTTAGAAAGGAGACTGAGAAAATTTACCAATGTACAAGTGAATGAAGTGGGAAAGGGAGAGAGAAAGTGAGAGTATGTTGTGGGGTTCTGTTAACAATCCTTTATTTGATTATGATTTTAAAACTGAGACTTGACAAGGTGCATAGAACAGAACTGACATTTTCTGAATTAGTAATTACTAAAATTAGTAATTTTCAATAACTGAAGCCTTTACAGAGATGGCTCAATTGTCAGCCAGTATAAATGCTGTGTCTTCAGCAAAATATCTAATTTGTTTCTTCATTCTCTTTGGTGTATTTTCACTCGAGAGCATACAGGGAAAATACAGGAACATCAATGCAGTACTAACTATAGGTGGAAAAATGATAAGTCTGCAGGGAAAGTCTGATTGTGATCTGAGATCACTGTAGCTGGGCTTAAAATATTAAAATTCATTCCATAAAGCTTCAAAGATTGAACTACTGTGACACTTAGAAATGAGATTGGATTGGAATCCTATCCATTCATATACAGTTGATATTGAGTCCACTGGATATTACAAATTGCACAAAAAAAGTGCATTAGGTCCCCTTTAGACTACATTTTCTTGAATGGGTGCAGTTTAGACCCAAATAGCCTGTGTTTTGGACAGATTCAAATGCAAGTGTGCTGTTTTCACCTGATTTCTTCCTGAGGTCAGCTCATTCGTATAGTTACAAGTGCTGATTGGGATGGATGCAATCGGTGAATTTTGTGAAAGTAAGAGACAATTAAACGGGATTGTTAGAATAAGGGGACAAAAATTCTGAGAGGCTCTGGAAAGGCTAAAGAGGGAGGGGACTAAGAAGTGACAGGCAAAGGGAACCTGAGATGCAGGCATTAGTCCACAGACAGGAGATGTAACAGCCCAGGAACCAACCCCATTCGAAGGCTGTTGAAGAGGAGGCGGCATGGTATGTGCTTGTAAGGAGAATGGCACGCCAAGCTACTTGACAGCACCATCCCCGTAGGTCAGCATTGCAGCATATTTGAAACAAAGTGACGCCAATTTTAGGCAGCAGTTGGCCTGACACAAATTGATGCTAGTGACTGGGGCTTAAAAAAAACAATTAGCACAAAGATTTATGAGAATTGAAGTGCCAACAGAAAAAAGCTAAAATAATAAAAAAAAATATTCGATTATAGCTTCAATGTACTTACCTGTGCTCTTGAAATCAGCTACCACCGTGGATAATTCCCCAGCAACGTTAGACACCATTTCACCTTTTGAGGTGGATGAATCCGACCCACTAATACCCACTTCTCTCTAAAGGATAGAACTCTGGCCCATTTTCCACAGCTGGCCGACAAGTTTATATTGCTGCAATGGGTGGCCAGCAGCAGATAATCTAGGCTATTGAATCCTTGCATGTTGGATGTGAGAGATGTGCTTTTTAATCTTGTTTTGTGCTGCCAGGCAACATTTTTCAAATCTCACGGCACCAAACAGTGGTTTCAATCAATGTGGACTTTTAAGTGAGACTGGCATATGTTGAAGTGTTTCACTGAGTTGCTGATTGTTATCACTACTACAGAGTTAATGTCCGGTACAGGCCTGTTCTATCTCCCTACTTCTGTATTCTGCCTGCTTTTTAAGTGATACTATTGATATGTTTGTTGATTTATCCCAAAAGTGAGCCAACAGATTTAGGAGCCTCTGTTTTAATGGGGACCTCATCTTTTGGTTCCACACTTGCTCTCTTTCTAACTGCATCAAATCTTCATATTCTTTACAAAGGCTTTTCAGCAAGCCTTGAATGGTGCATGAAAGGCAATGATACTTGTTGCAGGTGCTGGAAATTGTTTTAACAGCTGATTCTGGATCTAACAAAATGTTTGTAGTCCATTTTGTTGGATTTTCTCCTGCTAGGTTGAAATGTACCAAATCCCTCTCAAGGGATGTTGTTATGCAGCACAACGTTCTTGTCTTTTATTCGAACCTGGATTAGAATTGAGATTTGCTGTGCTTGTAGTGTAAATTTTCTGAAAGGAAATTAACATGTAAGTATAATCACAGAGGCCATCCAGCCCAGATCAAATCATTGTCTCTAATCACGAGTACAACTATTTACAATTACATAGTGCCTTTAATGTACAAAAACATCCCAAACTGCTGCAAAGCGGCGCAAGGAATAAAATTGGGCCACTTAACAGAAGAAGCAGATATTAGGAAGAGTGACAAAAATCTTGAGCAAAGATAGCGGATGCATTGGTAATGATCTTCCAAAATTCCCTAGATTCTAGAACGGTCACAACAGATTGGAAGGTAGTAAATGTAACCCCACTATTCAAGGAAGGAGGGAGATAAAAAAAAAACAGGGAACTACAGGCCAGTTAGCCTGACATCAGTCATCGGGAAAATGCTGGAATCCATTATTAAGGAAGTGGCAATAGGAAACTTAGAAAATCATAATATGATTAGGCAGAGTCAAACTGGTTTTATGAAAGGGAAATCATGTTTGACAAATTTTAGTTTTTTGAGGTTGTAACTACCAGGTTAGATAAAGGGGAATCAGTGGATGTAGTATATTTGGATTTTCAAAAGGCATTCGATAAGGTGCCACATAAAAGGTTGTTACGCAAGATGAGGACTCATGAGATTGGGGGTGACATATTAGCGTGGATAGAGGATTGGTTAATGGACAGGAAACGGTGAGTAGGGATAAAATGGGTCATTTTCAGGTTGGCGGGCTGTAACTACTAGTGGGGTGCCGCAAGGATTGGTGCTTGGGCCTCAGCTATTTACAATCTATATTAATGACTTAGATGAAGGGACTGAGTGTAATGTATCCAAATTTGCTGACGATACAAAGCTAGGAGGAAGGTAAGCTGTGAGGAGGACACACAATGTTTTCAAAGGGATATAGACAGGTTAAGTGAGTGGGCAAGAAGGTGGCAGATGGAGTATAATGTGGGGAAATGTGAGATTATTCACTTTGGTAGGAAGAATAGAAAAGCAGAATATTTTTTAAATCATGAGAAACTGTTAAATGTTTGTGTTCTGTGAGACTTGGGTGTCTGCGAACAAGAAACACAAAAAGTTAGCATGCAGGTACATCAAGCAATTAGGAAGGCAAATGGCGTGTTGGCCTTTATTACAAGGGGGTTGGAGTACAAGAGTAAGGAAGTCTTACTATTGTACAGGGCTTTGGTAAGACCTCACCTGAAGTACTGTGTATAGTTTTGGTCTCCTGATCGAAGGAAGGATATACTTGCCTTAGAAGCAGTGCAACGAAGGTTCACTAGATTAATTCCTGGGATGAGAGGGTTGTCCTATGAGGAAAGGTTGAGCAGAATGGGCCTATACTCTGGAGTTTAGAAGAATGAGAGGTGATCTCATTGAAACATACAAGATCCTGAGGGGGCTTGAAAGGATAGATGCTGAGAAGTTGTTTCCCCTGGCTAGAGAGTCTAGAACTCGGGGCCATAGTCGCAGGATAAGGGGTCAGCCATTTAAGACTGAGATGAGGAGGAACTTCTTCGCTCAGAGGGTTGGGAATCTTTGGAATTCTCTACCCCAGCGGGCTGTGGACGCTGAGTCGTTGAATATATTCAAGGCTGAGATCGATATATTTTTAGATTTGGACTCGAGGGGAATCAAGGGATGGGGGATCGGGCAGGAAAGTGGTGTTGAGGTCGAAGATCAGCCATGATCTTATAGTGGAGCAGGCTCGAGGGGCCATATGGCCTACTCCTGCTCCTATTTCTCATGTTCTTATGTAAATGTGTTTTGAAGAGCTCCTTAAAGGAGGAGAGGGAGGTGGACCAGTGAAGAGGTTTAGGGAGGGAATTCCAGACTTTGGGGCCGAGGCAGCTAAAGGCACATCTGCCAATGGAGAGGTGAAGGGATGGGGGTATGCACAAGGTGCTGGAGTAAGAGGAATAGAGAATTTTGAGTAAGTTGTAGTGAGGGAGGAGGTTACAGAGATTGGAGAGGGTTAGGCTGTAGAAGGCTTTAAACACATGGGATATAATTTTAAATTGGAGGCATGTAGGTCAGCTGATGTGGTCCAGCCAGATATGGTGATGGATGGTTAAGCCAGTTGTGCACCAAATATTCTCAAGTCCGTGCCTTTTGGTCTTGAGGCAGTGAAGCTGGGGCCATACTGGGGAGTGACTGGGATGGAAGATAGTGATGATTTACTGGGGACAAGATGGTGATGAGGGATATTGTGGTGAACGGAGGGCAAATGCCTAGGCAGTTGGGAATTTGAAAGTGCAGTTTTAAACAACTTGTGGAGAGAATTTTCCAGGGCAGATAAAAGGAAATAGGGTTGCTCGGAGATATAGGGATGTGGACGGTGAGGGATACAAGGAAGTGGCTGGAGATGGTCATATCAGTGATTGAGACCATTAGAGTAGAAAGGATCGCATGCCATGTCAAGGTTGAGCATGTGGCGGTGAATGTGTGGAGGGGACATTATACGGAAGGAGAGGTTTAGGGAAAACAGAGGAGAGAAGTAACAGGGAGCCAAGATGGAGATGAAATTACCAAGGATTAGTGCAGAAGCTGAAGGATGAATATAGAGATGAAGGCCAGTGTGACATCTGTTTTATATTTGTTTGAAATGTAAACAACCAAAAGAAAATGTTGGGGGTTAAAGGGGGAAAAATAAGAAAGGATGCTTTATTTTTGTTTCAAATTGTTAGGTTTTGTTTTTTTCTAAATCTGTTGTCTACCTTTTGACATAATTAATGCCTGATTCACAATAATTTCTACTGTTAACAACATCTTGCCAAGATAGCTTCGTAGAAATATAAACCAAATTACTAGCACAAAACCACTTCAGTTCTAAGTTAGGTAGCACAAAACATTATA
Source organism: Heptranchias perlo (assembly GCF_035084215.1). NCBI lineage: Eukaryota > Metazoa > Chordata > Chondrichthyes > Hexanchiformes > Hexanchidae > Heptranchias > Heptranchias perlo. The sequence continues at coordinate 40,588,093 of NC_090341.1, read as the reverse complement.
ATCTTTGTTAACTTATGTCATCATATGTAAGCAACCATCATTATCCTGAAGAGTTGATTGATTTTCTGTTATTAAGATGGCTAAACAGTGCAATGCAACATTGGCCACATCGGCTTCCAATAGCTGATAAGTGAAGTAATTCTACAATATAAATTTGCATGTGACTTAGTTTAAATGAAAGCTGTTAGTTTTATAATGTTTCATAACTGTCAGGTATCAAAAGCTATAAGCCAAACCATCCCCAAATATTATTCCTCTTGTTATTGCTTATAAATTAGCTCTCCTCTGATATCTCTGCATAGTTGTGCACAAAAAGCATTGAAGTAATGGATATTAGTGTGACTTGTGCATTTTCAGCAATTGCCATTTGATCAGAGAACTTGGATTTTACAAACAATAGTCAGTAAATCTGGCTATATATGGAAGTGTAATTGAAGAAGGAATTATATTAAGTCTGTGTCTTGGCATTAACCATACCTCATGCCATATGCAGATTCAGTAATGTTTGCAGCATTTTCCTTCCTCTTTGTATTTCTTTTCCTGGACTCTTTTTTTTGTATATTCTGTGTCATCCTTTGTCAAAAACTATTTTGTTTCATACTGACAAGGTATTCAGTGCATTCCTGCTTGCTGAGAGTTATGGATGACATAGATGTAGGCAGGTGGCATATTTTGGATTGTGAATGTAAACTAAGAGGGCAGAAGTACTCAAATAGGAAGTCTTTAGAAAACATTGTGATTAGAAGAACATTTTGTGGGTAATTTTCAACTTCACAGCCTGGGCAATAACCTGGCAGAGCAGATTGCCCATTGACTTCAATGGGATGAAAATTGGGCAGGTTCGACAAGTGGCGAACAATTTCATTGGCCTGTACACCAGGAGAACTACCCCATTCTTTCAATAGCCCCATGGGATTTTTTTTTACTTGCACCTGAACATGTGGACAGGACCTTGGTTTAAAACCTCATCTGAAAATGGGCACCTCCAGCAATACAGCAGTCCCTCAGTCCTGCGACTGTGTGCAAAGAAATGTTTTCTTCTCTGAAATCAAATAATTTAAAATTACGTGATGGGATAATTAAGGATTATGTGCTCCAAGTTCTGGAGTGAGGTTTGAAGGAGGGGACAAAATCTGCTAGAATTCTCACTGCTGATCACTGTTCAGTTATTGCTGCTGAAAAGTACACGGTTTGTGAACATTGGATGAAGATAGGCTTAGACTTGACCGTCATCTCCCCTTTCCACCCCATCCCTAGACAAAACATCTTATCAGCTCTTTGTCATGGCTCAAACATGAAGTGTGGTAAAGTAGCAGAGAGCAGTTAGCATCTATGGAACTGCATCCCACAAGAGCTACTCCCTTCGGGAAAGAAAGGAGAAACTTGGGGAGGGGGAAATTCATTTTGTACATTATTAAACTGAATATTGTAAAACAGGATTAGTTAAATTTACAGACCAATGAACATTTTCTAAGAGCAACATTGTTGGAAGAAGCAATAAAATTGTAATCTTTGTGTAGAGTTTATTTGCACACTTTGGACTTGCAAATAAAAAAACCTCACATTTATATAGCACCTTTTATAATCTCAGAATGTCCCAAAGTGCTTTACAGCTTTTGAAGTGCTTTTGAAGTGCAGTCACTGTTGTAATGTAGGAAATGCAGCAGCAAGGTTCCACAAACAGCAATGTAATAATGACCAAATAATCTGTTTTACCGATTTTGGTTGAGGGATAAATATTGGGCAGGACACTGGGGAGAACTCCCCTCCTCTTCGAAATAGCACCATGGGATATTTTATGTCCACCTGAGAGGACAGGCGGGGCCTTGGCTTAACGTGTCATCCAAAAGACAGCACTTCCGACAGTTCAGCACTCCCTTAGTGCTGCACTGAAATGTTAACCTAGATTTTGTGCTTCAGTCTCTGCAGTGGGACTTGAACCCAAGACTTTCTGACTCTCAGGTGAGAGTACTACCACTGAGCCACGGCTAACACAAATGCAAATCTCTGTGTCACACTAAAAAAAAAAATTCCTGAAGAGAAAGAAAGCCAGACATTTTCTGTTGATTTCTTTTGGACTCATTTATCTGAGGATCTTGCTAAAAATAATTAATTGACCTCATGAAAACTCATCTTTTGGACATTATGGTCTTAAAGGGACACATGGTTACACACCGCAGAATTGTGTTGCATGATGTGATGCTTCTGTCCGTCTAAAACTTGCAACTTGCCTTGCACAATGCTACAGGAGATCCACTAGTAAGTGAATAAAAAACAATCGTTAGGCTGAATGATCAACTCTAGTTATATGCATGTCCGAAGAAAAGAAGTATTCGCCCAATCTAGCAAAGCACATTGCTTGTCTTGATAGATAAGAGGTTTATAGCATCTAAATAATTACTTTAAACAATGTGCGTGATCTGTGCAATAACTGCATATTATAATTATATATTTATCATAGAACTGTTCAGAATGTAAGATTTTAATAACAGTTTCAATCAATACATGTCTTTAATTATCCCAACACATAATTTTAAATCATTTGTTTTCACAGAAGAAAACATTTTTCTGCACAGCTGTATGCATCGTGTGGGAATATTAAAAAATGCACTCGAAAATTATAGATTTTTTTAGGGTGCCAGATGGTGATTATTTTTGTAAGCAAAATCCAACGCTTGTGGCTTAAAGCTGTATGCGAGGTGTCTATTTGCTTATTTTATTTGAATAGTATTCAATTATTACTTAATTGGGCAAACATTAATATTTCATATCTTCACTGAATGAATGAAACTAAATATATAACACTGGCTGGAGTGGATTGAAAACCAGTGGATTTATTTCAGTGTATCAGAACGTTGGATCAGATATTTCACTTCGGAGAGCAAATATTTAGGCACTTTATGGAGTTCTGATTTGGTTGCAGATGTTTTAATACAATGTGTGGTCTGATCAACAGATAACACTTTTCTCCAGTTTTCTAGCTGGTTACTTACATTTCCACCTCTGGTTGCTGTACATGGGAAGAGTTCTAATTGTTTTGCACATTGCAGGCCTATATTTCATATTTATTGGTAATACTTCTATGTTCCTTTAATCCAAAAGGATTAAATTGCTTTCAAGTGGTGCATGCAGCCATTCCTGTGAAACCCAGGCATCTGTGTGAATTGCACCCCGTGTAATTCAGTTTGTATATTGTAGTATGACTGTATGAAAAGGAAAGAAAGATGGATTATTGATGAGTTGTCAGTACTGCCAGGCTCCAGTAAATAGAAGGTGTGACCAGCATGTCATTATAGGCATGAAGTAGACAGAATGTCGCTCCAAGCTTCTTTGGTTCCTCCCAGGGGGTTGTGACGGTCGAGCCCATCAGTCTGTCAGAGAAATCCTGATTCTAGGTTAATGAATTTGGCAGGTTGATTGGTCTGATTGAAGGTCTTGTTAAGATTCAATCAGCATAATCTCAGAAAAACAAATGAAAGATTTTCAGGGTAAATCAGGAACATTAAATTATAGAGACACTTTCTAACCATCTGCTTCTGCTGTATTTGCATTTATAAAAACCAAATATGTTGCATTTTCTAGATTTATATTTGTGCATCTAGATTTTGGATTGGCATTTCTTTTAGCGGAGAAGGTGTGACAACTTGTACAGAAAGAATGCTGTGTGAATTCGTGCATGAAGTTTTTTGGAAATTTAGCCATGAAGCAGCAATTTAAATTCTAATAAATCAAAAGCTTGACTGCTTCATTATTAGCTGTGTGTCATTTGCTTTTTATTTTGGCTTTGGATTAATCTGGTTTCAAATGATGATTGGGCAGCTACAGAAAAAGAAAACTGTTTAAACCATGTGTTTCACTGTTGGGCTGTGGCATGGAAGGTTAAAAATATGCCGTGAGGTAGAAGAATTGCAAATTGTTTGTGCATTTATGTCCTAATGTTTGTACATTGTCCTTAATGTACACAAACCGGGCCAGTTATATGTCAAGGGTGTGGTTAATGCCCCATACTTCATAAAGCTCGGGCAGAGTGGGTCCTTACCCGAAGTATGGTTACAACTGTGAAGGAAATTGTCACTGTTACTATGATAAGATGCAGTAGATAAGATGTGGAGATTGTGAGGGAACTTAATTTGGCATGACAGTAATTCCTACAATGTGGCATATAGTATTGAAATGTCATTGTTTCATCCAGAGTATTCAACATCAGTGCTACTATAACTGTGGAAACGTCATTATCTTCAATCCTGGTTGTTGTGAGTTGTAATGACTTTTGAAAAGTCACTATTAGAACATAGAATAGTTTTCTTAGAAATTTTGTTTTCACAGTGTACTACTGCCAATAACAGTGTTATTATCCCCCTAAGGGAGTGAATGTTGAATAATTATTTAAATGTTACATCCTACTATTTTCCACCTGTGTAACAGAAATGTTACAGATAAGATACCAAATCTGTCTTTAATTAAATACCTTTTTGAAGACACAGCATAACATGTCATTGAATGTAAATCCATTAATGATGGACCTGACAGGTACAACTTCCCCTTGGTTCACAAAGAACAAGCACTCATATTAAAATTTGGACTATCAAAACCGCTATCTCTTAAAACTGGTCACAATTTACTGAATTGTTCTTCCTATTTTCTGTTGTGCACCCCGCAGCAGGAAATAAAACACAAAACATGTTTTAGATGTAACAGTTATTCCATTTATAAAATAACCTGCAAGGATATTTAAGAGGAGAAATTAGAGTTTTGAAGTGGACAATTTGAGATCAGATTTTGATGGTTGCAAAATCAACAGACGAAATCAGCAGCAACTGAATACAGGAACTATAAACTACTTAATTGGCTTGAAAATTATTACTATAGTCAGACATGGCAGTATGTTATTGAGGTTTTTTTGGAATAGAGGAGTAAATCTTTTTGTCATTCCCATTACATTTTACTGGGGAAATGCATCAAAGCTGATATTGTTGACACATTAAGGGAAATACAAAATAGCTCTTTGTTAACAAATAATGCAATAGATAAAAGTGCAACATCTGGTTGACTCTGATTTCAGTTCTGGTATGAACACAAGGTTGCACAAGTTAATCTCCTGGCTAATTGACTATGAAATTAATTAACTATGAAATTAATTAACAGTTGATTGAGTTGAATTATTTGGGAAAGTCTTTACCCCTGCACTCCCCCTCCCTGAAAACACACCCCTTTATCATTACACTAATAGTCATCAAGAAATTTAGTTTATGAGTCAATTAGATTATAACGTGTTTGAGAGAGAAGCTCCCAAAAGTAATTCTAAAAATGATTAAGAGTTCCTTAATGTAAAAAGTTCAATAGTTGAATTTAACACACACAAGGCAAAAGTGAAAAAACAGATAAAAAGTAATGTGCAAATTTCAAGAGTATTAGTGCTAATGCATTTGTTAGTACAGTAAGTCAGGAATATAATTTTCATATTCATTTTTAAAAATCATGCCATTCAGCATACTTTCAATCAAATTGTGCAGAAGCAGTAATATCAGGAGCATGTTGTTGCATATTGGATGGGCACATGTTGAGAACTTTGGTTCCTCATCAGATATCGAAGAAAAATAAGACAAACCATGACATAAGGGGTCCATTCTGTACTTCAGTAACTAAGAGAGCATTGCTGGCAATCTTCACTAATTTTCAATACAGTTTTATTATATTTTAGCCGCAACTGGTGGAATACAAATAATAATTGGCTAGGTTATATTATTTTGTATTATCCTGGATACATTCAGGTTGTGAATCAGTATCTGGAAAATGGTTTATTTGGTTGGTGTTCAGATAGTGCTCATATCATGGGAATTATGAGCCCCCAAAATCTGAATTGATTATGAATAATCTTGGAAATGTTTTCAAGAAAAGGTTTTTGGTGAACCATAGGGCAGGGATGTCCACCCTTTTGGAGCTCGAGATAGATACTCATGTAAAACCAACTAGTGGGCGATATGACAATGTAGAAATTTGAGCCTCAGTGCAAAGAAAAATCAAACCCTCCCAGGCACAAAAATGGCAGGGCACCACAGACAAAAATAAAGCAAGACTTCTCACACACAAAAACAGAGAACCCCATGCATGCGTCAGCCTAGATCCCCAGATGCAAAGAAGCAAGACCCTGCAAAGAAAAATTCCAAGCCTCCTAGGGTTAATTGGATTTTGCCTGTAGTACCTGGGCTGGATTTTATTACTGTAATGCTACATTCAGCATTTTCCTCAGCAGCGTGAAAATTTATTTCGACTCACAATGGGCATTTGAAATGCAGGGATAAGGTCATTTTGTACAGTCTCGAACATTTCATGCTATTATGAGATGATCACTTGTTGCGACACCTGAGGGTCCAGATGTTCTCTTCAATTTGTTCAGTGAGGGGGGTGGGTAGGTAAAGCAGATGCTGGGTGGCCCTCATTTTGACCACTGAGACTTCCTGGATTTGCGCACAAGGTCAGGCTTGTTTGAAGCAAATCTCTCCTGTCCGGGCTAACATTTTTAGGGATAAAGAACAATATATACTCCTGTTTTTTTTTGTATAAGTGAGTGGGAATCTTATTTTATTACAAGATGAAATAAATAGCTTAGTTAATAAATGCATCATCTTGTGTGGAACTGAACATATGGGCCTAGAAATTCAGGGCCGTGTATGGCGGTGGGGGGGGGGGTGGGGGGCAGGTGCCTAGGGAATGGACCTGCGCCTGAATGGTGAGGCCTGAGGCGCGCCCGATATTGGGCTTCGGGCCTCATTTCCATTGAGCTGATGAGCTGTAGACAGTAACAGGCAGCTCGCCAGCGAAGCGGGATGCAAGATTGAGCCACTGCAATAGCAGCGGCAGCCGTCAGGTAAATGAAGGAAGCGGTAGCCGGTCAGAGTGGTGGTAGCGCTGGCCAGGGGCATAGCGGCGGTGTGGTCCCCCAACTGGTGCGGGAGCAGTGGCTGGCAATGGCCTGCATTTTTTGAATGTGGGGTCAGGAGGAGCACTCCTCCTCCCAGGTCCACATTCAGGTAAGTGTAGTTTAAAATTGCGGGATGCAAATTAGCCTGGTTTTCCTGACTGCAATCGGCACCGGCTGCCTCAGGGCAAACCAGTCTTGCAGTGGGGGCCTTATTTGCATATCCAAAGGGACAAACACCTGTTTCAGGCTTGGGCACTGAACCATGGATTTTTTGGCCTGTACCAATCTGATGGGTGGCACACTTCTGGCTCACGATCGTGCGGTGCATGCCTGCTATAGTTGAGGCTTAGGAGGCTGATTAGTGCCCGAAAAACGGGCACTCATGGCTGAATTTCGAGGCCATGGACTCGGGATAACACATATATGATTTCCTGTTTGTACTGGGTTAGCTGATCTGACTACCTGGTGCAACAGTTGAGGCATTACAGTTGGCCTCAGTGATCCTTTGTGAAAGACAAGCTAGCAAGATTGTGATTCATTGATTCCTCCTGGAACATGCACCTGAATGTATGTTGGGTGAGGATAAGATCGGACTGTAATACCGTTCATTGTCAAATGGCTTTTGAAACTCATTGTCAAGTCTCATACAGTAACTAGAGAGTGCACCTTCAAGAGAGAATGGGAGAAATTTACGAGGGAATAAGTTAAAGCCGAAAAAACTACTCTCAATTAGTTAGTAAGTGTGCCAGTGTGTGGCTGAGTCATACACTTCATCTTCGATTCTTTCTTCAGTCCCTGCTGAGTTAGCTAATCTTACGTGGGATGGCGGTGCGGCTGCTACAGTTGGATTCAATATTTCTGGGTTTGGGTGGACAAAAACAGTCTGGGTTCTTACTCCTGATCGATATCCAAAGACCCCTGGCAGAAATGGAGATATTGGCTAGAGGTATGATTGGACTCATCTGTGATGCTAACGCTCGCTGTCAAAGCTTCAACACAGATAATGGTCATTTGGGTGAGCTCCCAGAGACGTCTAGTGCCTGTTGAATCGTATCCTAGTAAGAAGTAAGCACCTTCAGGATAGGAGGGGAGAAAATTCTGGCTAAAACTTTGAAACAGGCAGAAGGATATCCAACTTTAAAGGTAAGTGGTATATTCAAATAGGAACGCCTAAAGTAGCTACTAAGAGAAGCAGTGTTTGCATGCATATGTACTTAGACTCTTCCGGGAACTGTGTCATTTAAATGTTTTTCTGTGTTCCAACATCCATAGGAAATTGCAAATAGATACAAATCAAGGCCATTTAAATCCATAATTATCTCTTATTGCTTCAAACCACAGTCAGCATCTATCAAGGAGATGTGTCTGCTGATTTCTTTGAAATAACTGAGAATGGGGATTGTGTCATTGTTTCGGGCAAATATCCAGTTTCTCAGGCATTAGTTTAATGCCTACTGAAATGGGAACTCATTTAAGAGCTACATGAGAAAAACAGTTCAATATGAATCCATTAAATTCTGGTTATCTACCACGAGCCACTCTACCCATTTGCTTCAATAAAATCAGTTACAGAAATGGGGTTTATAATTGCCCTGGAGTATACATGGTTTGACACTGTTATGGCATACACACACGTACCCTATTTTGCCCTTCACTGTGCTGTCTATCCAGGTTGGATAGGTAATGAAGAGAAAATAGCAGCATCGCATTGATTGGACATGCTACGCTTTGAGATGTCATCCCTTCCTTGCCCTTCCTCTACTTTAATAAGTCACTCTGTCAAACTGCCAGATATGATCTAAACTTGTAGAGAACAAAGAAAATTATATTCAAGATGCTTTTTTTTACAAAATATAGCTTAAAATAGGTGTGAAACCACAATTTTTAAAACTATGGAAGTAAACAAAGTGCAATGTGACTTATAAATTGAGAGAAGTTTCAGATCACCTCAGACCGACAAGATAGGGTATAATCTTTCTCATAACTGACATAATAAATGTTACAACTTTATACTATTGACTTTCTGATGTGGGAAATTTGTCATTCCAATTTCCTGATTAATTCTCTATTATTGACTGGCTTGTTCTTCTCATATTCTTAGCTAAAATCATACATTGCTCATTGTGATATCACCAATGTCTAGGAGCTCATTTGAGAGAAAGCTTATGGGATCAATCCAAATATTTGCCTTCATTTAGTGCAGTTTAAAATCTCCCTCAAAGTGCTCTTTGTCCCTTTTGTAAACTGTCTTCCAAAGGACTGATATTAAAAAAAATGCTTTTGGCCATAGTTTCTAGGTTTTTTCTGTGTAGCGCATTACATAGTTTTATTTTCTTTTAGGAAAGATAACACTTTCAAAATAGCTTCTGCCACTGCATTCTGGGAAACTGGCTGTTTGTTCGAGCCTGCCTGAAGCACATCAGAAAGAAGCTAATCAAGCTGTTGATTGATAACAGGCATAGGCCTGAATATTTCTTGCAAAACCTGGTACAGAGGTGGTATGTAAAAGAAAATGGGCCAACAAGGACTTCTGGCAAAATGCCACCCCAAAAAACGGTCCCCTCAATTTTCCTTCCTATATATTGACTGTGAGTGTCACCGGCCGCCCCTGAGGCTGCTTGCCGCATATAAATAAAGGTTGGGGGGATGTAGTCTCCTTTATCTCAGCACCTCACTAAGTTCCCACTCCAGGAAACACCACCACTATAAAGGAGGTGATGTTGTGACCAGGCAGAAAAGCATAGTGAAGGCCATTGCTGACACTGATCAGCAATCTTGTAGGATGTAAAAGCCTGGAAGTGACTGCCAGTATCTGAGCCTCTTGAAAAGTTAGGCATCAAAGGTAGTTTTTACATTAGTTTTTTAAAAATAAGTTAATTTCAGGGACGTATTGGATTTGCATCTTGGAATTCCTTTGTTCCTGTGCTTGAAACAAGAGGATGGGAGCTGGAGAGTCCAGCATCATGGACACAAACGACACACAACCCATAGATACCCACAACAGAGGGACTAAGAAGATCATAGATGGATTTTTCCTGTAGGCAATCTGTAAGAAGGCTCTGGTTTCCTCGAGATGCAGTAAGTTAGTTATACCAGCTGTTGGCACTGGACCTGCAGCCTATTTCTGCCAGGGCACAGCCACTGGATATTTCTAGACAACTTCAGCTAACCTTTGTCACATAAATGAATCAGCAGGGTATCACTGCATTAAACAGGTGGTGGATATCCAGTTCAGGCAGTTCCCAAGTTTTATAACCTTCACCATTGATCCACCAAAGCAGAAAGAGTGAGCACTTGGATTGTAAAGAATGGTTGGGTTTCAACAAGTCCAGGGTGTCCATTGTGGGATGTCGAGGTCATTCATTTTTGGAGGGTGCCCATTTATCATTTAAAAGAAGTGACATTTTGACAATAAAAGGCCAAATAATTAATCAGAATGTCTGAAGACGAATCACTTATAGTATTGTGGGCAGTCCATTCCATTACCAACCTAATCCTGGCAGCTCTCCTTCAACTTCTTAATCTTGCACCATCTCTCAATTTCTGCCGAGAAGTTGCAGAGCTGCTTCTTCGTGCCTACTTAAGGGTCTGATGATTACCCATGGTACTTTTTTGCCATTGATTATGGGCGACCTTCAGAAAGACTAACTCAAAATTTAACCCCCCCCCCCCCCCCCAAGTGTCTGCAGCCTTTCCATTGTGAGAATGCTTTAATGTACCCGGCTAAGCACTGAATACTTTTTTCACTCAATCACTACTACCCTTGGTGTCAGGAAGTGGGATGAGGAACAGTGGAATGATGGGAAGGTGATGTGTTAGTAAGATATCTGGTGCAAATTAACTTTTTTTATTTATTCATTTATACTGTGTGGACACGGCTGTGTGGAGGTGTGTCATGCTTCCAGCATTATTTCAGGATGTGAGTGGGCACTTGTGCTTTCACTTACCTTTGCCAACCTTGTGAGGTCATTGAAACATTTGCAGCACTCGATTGCCTTTTGTGGCATGTTTGAGGTAGCACTGATTGCTTCAGCCACCTCCCTCATACTGTCTGCGCACCACTTTTCTGTGGCTTCCTGTTTTGGGTGCTGAAGAGTCTGTCTGTCCTTTCCCTTATATGTCCCAACATAACCTACACTGAACCTTCAAAGAATTTTGGGAACTTAGTCACAATAGACTCTTGTGCTCACACGCTCGCTCTCTTACGCTCGCTCTCTCTTTCTCCCTTTTCTCAACTAATTTTCAGTGCTTCTGGGCCAGTAAACTGCCGTATCATTTTAATTGCTTCAGCTAAACTACATTTCTCTCCCTCCCAGCGAGGAGCAACAGTCGGAAGGGGGATTTAAAACCGCTCTGCATATGAAATTAAAGCTCCCCCCAGGAAGATGGCGTGGCTGCCGGCAGGGCCACACAAGTGGGCTGAAGTCACAATGTTTCCAACAGGCCCAACAAAGCCCATGCCAATTACAATCTACTCAGTGCAGCCTTACATTAAACAGTCCTCATTTACCTGCTGCCTCCTCCATGGATCTTTTATTTATGTATTAATGTAGCTGGAGCCTATTGTGTGAGTAATTGCCTTAGATTGGTTTCCCAGGAGGCAAGGCTGTATTTCAAAGTGTGCGAGAAATATATGTTTTGGAGGTTTATGATATTTTCATTAGTTATGATGTTAATTGAGCTGCGAAGGTTGGACGCAAGACATGCACTCTGTTGTTAGGAGTGCCCACGACATTCTGAATATGATCATAAAAACTGATAGGAATTAGGGTGCTACAAAGCTGCTGACAAGTCTCTGCTATACATTCCCTGAAAAGTCTGAAAGAAAGACTACTTAAAGAGACTTGATGGATTGGTTTGTCTGTTTAACTCTTTCATGAATTGATTCAAAGCTACTACTTTATCGAGTTGACTTTGGCAACTGGTTGCATTTTACTGTTGCTGCAAAAAATGTTATGTGAATAAACTTGCTTAGTAATTCAGACTCATACAAAATTGTCTGGCGTGACTGATCTTAATCGTGCTCAGAAGTGACACGGATGCATTGTAAAAATCCCACCTATAAATCCAGAGACAGTAAATGGGTTTATTGTTCATCCAAATTACTTTGTGCACCAGGTCATGCTTCAGATCATAGTCCTGGCACAAAAAAAACAACTGGTAAGGGCTTGAAAAGTAACAATGCTCTTTGCAAGCAGTGTTACATAGGACCCAATCGGTTACATCATTTGTCGAGCTGTGGGTGTGATTTGACACCCATTACTTCATCTTTGAAGTGGCGGAATGTTCCACACTAGCTCAATTCTGGACAGATATCATCAGTTATCTATTATTAGCAAGACCAGAATGCCTGGATGTCCTTTGATCATTGCTCTAGGAGACATTTGCACTTTGAAGGCTTCTTTGTCACACAGAAGATTTATATGTTTTAGTGTTAAGGTCTCCTCGTTGCCAGATGGCTAAGATTACAGATATGAGAATGTTGAGATAAATGGAAAATAATGGATAGCTGGAAGTTTGTCACAACCTTGAACATACTCAAACATTGTTCCTTTATTTAATAATATATGCATTTTCCTATTGTTCACCTTCACTTGTTTTCCTGCTGGTAGTTCATAGCTAAGAATTTGTATTTTCTGTTTTTTTATTCGTTCATGGGATGTGGGCATCGCTGGCAAGGCCAGCATTTATTGTCCATCCCTCATTGCCCTTGAGAAGGTGATGATGAGCCGCCGTCTTGAACCTCTGCAGTCCGTGTGGTGAAGGTTGATGTTGACTGCTGGCATTATGGTCAATGTTTATGTGTGGCTGCATGGCACATGATTGGATATTTATATTATCATTCAAAGGTGGGTATCGTAACAGGAAGAAAAAGTTTCACTGAAGGGAAAGCGCTCCTACACGTTACACAGAAACATTATCTTTTAGTTCTAACACTACTATATGTGGTCTACAGCAGTTTCCAATTGTTAGGACTACTATTGTCCAACTAGCCCTCAAATGGCTGGTATTCTGATTTCTAGGATAAAAAAACACCTCTGAACAAGTTTACCAGCCTTTGTTAAGCTTGTTGACACTTAAGACATTTCACAGCAGATGTTATATTCCCCTTTTCCCACAATTTCCCTCCCCCCCCCCCCCAAAAGAAAAGGTTTGAATAACGTTTGACTATTAATAAGACAGTAAAGTAAGGTTTCCTTGCTTTGCTACTTTTGTTGGAATTAGCTTAGATTACAAGTTACAAATTGGGATAATGTATGAACACTTGACATATTGAATCAAAAGCAAAAAACTGCGGATGCTGGAAATCTGAAATAAAAACAGAAAATGCTGGAAAAGGTCAGCAAGTGAGGCAGCATCTGTGGAGAAAGAAACAGAGTTAATGTTTCAGATCGATGACCTTTCGTCAGTTTCTTCTAGTTCTGACGAAAGGACTTTGACCTGAAACGTTAACTCTGTTTCTTTCTCCACAGATGCTTCCTCACTTGCTGACCTTTTCCAGCATTTTCTGTTTTTATTTACTTAACATGTTGATCTGAACTTCCTCTCTCTACCATTCACACCAATGTGTCTGAGCTGGAGCGACCAATTTTCAGGGCTCTGGAGATTCCCATTTTATATTCTGTTTATTACAGAATATTTATATCAGGATGAAAATATCTATGTGGCTATGAAAGGCCAACACCTTGTACTCTTGTGTTGTCGGAGTAAAGATATCTGGGGCAATTTTTCATCTACCTACCACCCATTCAAACTGAAAAATGGGATGATCGGTTGATGAAAGTTCTTTTTAAATGGCCGAGGCCTACCCAACTCGATTTTCGAGCTGCCCTTAAAATGGTCATCCAGTGTTCCCCTCCCCCCTCCTGATATTAAAATATTTAAATCATAAATTCTCCTCCTGACCCCACAGAAACCTTCCCACCCACTGCTAAATGCTTATTTCCCCCTCCTCCCCCCAAGGGAACACTTCTGGCTTAGCTCCACCCCCTCCAACCCCCCTCCCCCAATTGGCAAGCTTCCTGGTTATCGTGGTTATGTTACTGGACCAGTAATCCAGAGAATGTGGGTTTGGATCCCACCGTGGCAGTCTGAGAATAATGGCCTTGACAGTGACGTCCAAATCCTGAGAATGAATTTTTAAAAAATTATTCCATTGATGACTGACCATGAAAATGGTTCGGCTGCAGCTGGTGCCATCAGATGAGCAGCGCGATCACTCCATGAACCCCCGCCCAATGTGCTCCCAACTCCAAAATCAGCTCATTGTGCTTATTTTTAAAACATCAGTTTTTTGTTCATAATGAATACCCCTTCCTCTTGCTACTTTTTCTCTTTTTTAATTGCTAAACAAGATTATTTTAAATGCTGTGATCTATGTTTCAAATAATGTACTTCAAACGTCCTCTCATTGTATGCTGCACAAAATTCAGTAGTTTTCTCCAAATTTTTTTGTAGAGTATTCAAAATATGCCATCTCATTTCAAATTTTGTTTTAAAAATGAGCTACATGCAGTTTTTGCAGAGATTTGAAAGCTTTCTTTTGTTCCATGTGTTTGATGTGCATCAGATATAATTTGTATATGTAAAGGTTGTCTTGCCAATTGGAGTGATGTCAGTGACCTGCTGACACCAACAGATTTTAGATTTGTTCCACTCCTTTTAGGAGAGAGAACTGTCACCTTTAACAGTGAACAGCAGTGCATATGTAATAACTCATTTCAAAATTCAAGCAATTATACACTTGGATACAAATGCACTCTCCATATCTCGGAGGTACTTCTCACACTCCTGCACAGGATACAAGACCAGGCTTCCTTCATTTCTAACCTAAAAATCTCTTTCTCTTTATCATTAACTTTCTCGTCTTTTTCATGTCACTGCACCTCTGAATTTCACTCTCTTGTTCCTCCCAGATGCCAGTTCTGCCATCCTCCTTGCTATTCTCTCCTGCATTCTCATGAGTTTGAAATCAAAACCTATGGGACCATCTCTAATTCAATCTTTCTCAGGACGTCAAAATTGTGGAAATTATGACCTTCAGTTTTCTTGTCCTTCTGCAACGTACAAGCTTTTAACACCCAAGTTTAGTGTCACCTTAGCTTCTTGATTTATCTTGTCTTCAAGCTTACTCGTTTCAATTTAGATAGTGTCCTGCACTTTAGGTCTTCACCCCCTTGCCTGGGTTTCTCCGTGAACACACACACATATATGTCAGATTGCATGAAATATACTGCCTTCACATGTTGTTCAGTCCTATTAAAAACAGTTGACTTTAAGAAGAAAAATAATTTCAACATAGCAACAGTTCCAGCTTATTGTTACAAAGAACTCATTTGATATCGTTTTTGATGTTACCATGTACAAAAATTTCAAGAGCTTTCCACACTTTTTAAAATAAATTGTGTGACTCTAAGAATCTACAAGATGTATAAAGCTATAAATTCAGCAGTAAAAGTCTCTACTGTGCTACCAGCAATTTGTTTTCTTATCTTCTGTGGTTGCAGTGGAGCATTAAAACGTAGGCCCATCATAAAGAATCTCCCCATCAGAATTTATGGATACCTGTATCATGCAATATTACACAGTTTAATGCTGTAGCCTCTTGTATAAGCTGTTTATTTTTTTTCAAGCTTCTGCTGCTGTCTTGGGAATTGCTTCTCACAGCTAACAAGTTTTCTGAGTTATGCTTTCACTGAATAATGAGAACTACAGTGTGAAACCTTCTTGACAGAGAATGTGGTCAATTGGGTTATGTGTATATAACTGAATTTTTATTGTAATAATTATCTGCTGGCTAATTACACTCACAATTGCTGTTTTGGTTTGACTCAGGGTTTCTTCCTGCTGCTGATACACATATAGTTGAATAAAGAACTTATCATAATCGTTAAAGCACAGGAGGAGGCCATTTGGCTATCCAATTAATCTCATTCCCCTGCTCTTTCCCCAGAGTGATGTAAATTTTTTCCCTTCACGTATTTATCCAATTCCCTTTTGAAAGTTATTATTGAATCTGCTTCCACCACCCTTTCAGGCAGTGCATTCCAGATCATTACAACTCGCTGCTTAAAAAAAAGTTTCCTCATATCGCCTCTGGCTCTTTTGCCGATCACCTTAAATCTGTGTCCTCTGGTTACCGACCCTTCTGCCACTCGAAAGTTTCTCCTTATTTACTCTATCAAAATTTTTCATGATTTTGAACACCTCTATCAAATCTCCCCTTAACCTTCTCTGTTCTAAGGAGGACAACCCCAGCTTCTCCGTGGTCTCCATATGATTGAAGTCCCTCATCCCTGGCACCATTCTAGTAAATCTTTTTTGCACCCTCTCCAAGGCCTTGACAACCTTCATAAAGTGTGGTGCCCAGAATTGTGTACACTGCTCCTGCTAAGGCCTAACCAGTGTTTTATAGAGGTTTAGCATAACTTCCTTGCTTTTGTACTCTATGCCTCTATTAATAAAGCATAGGGTACAAAAGCAAGGAAGTTTTGCTTGATCCCACATGCTTTTATAACAGCCTTCTCAACTTGTCCTGCTACCTTCAAAGATTTGGGTATGTGCACCCCCAGGTATATCTATTCCTTCACTCCCTTTAAAATTGTACCATTTGGTTTATATTGCCTCTCCTCATTCTTCCTACCAAAATGCATCACTTCACACATCTCTACGTTAAATTCCATCTGCCATGTGTCTGCCCATTTCACTAGTCTGTCCACGCCCTCCTGAAGTCCATTACTACCCTCCACATTGTTCAATACATCTCTGAGTTTCATGTCACCTGCAGACTTCAAAATTATACCCTCTATACCCAAGTCCAGGTCATTAATATATATCAAAAAGAACAGTGGTCCTAATACTGACCCCTGGGGAATACCATTGTATGCTTCCCTCTAGTCTGAAAAACAACCATTCACCACTACTATTTGCTTTCTGTCCCCTATCCAATTTTGTATCCACGCTGCCATGCTTGATGTTTTTATGTGGACTTTCAAAAGGCATTTGATAAAGTGCCACAAAAAAGGGCTTATCAGCAAAATTGAAACCCATGGAATAAAAGGGGTAGTGGCAGCATGGATACGAAATTGGCTAAGTGACAGGAAACAGAGAATAGTGGCGAACAGTTGTTTTTCGGACTGGAGCTTTCTGCTTCCACAAAAAGATCTTTTTTGTCCCTAATCGGTCCCATGATCCCTTTGACTACCTTTTTACTATTTACACGTTTATAAAAGACTTTTGGGTTCCCCTTTATGTTAGCCGCTAATCTATTCTCATACTCTCTCTTTGCCCCTCTTATTCCCTTTTTTAGATCTCCTCTGTGATTTCTGTATTCAGCCAGGTTCTGTACTGTATTACGAACCCGACATTTGTCATAAGCCTCCTTTTTCTGTTTCATTTTAATCTCTATATCGTCAGTCATCCAGGGAGCTCTAGCTTTGGATGCCTTTCCTTTCCCCCTCATAGGGATGTGTCTACTCCGTACCCGATCCTCCCTGAAAGCCTCCCATTGTTCAGTTACTGTTTTGCCTCCCAATTTTTGATTCCAATCCACCTGGGCAAGATCCCCTTTTAACTCACTGAAATTTACCCTCCTCCAGTTAAGCATTTTCACATTTGATTGTCCCTTGTTCTTTTCCATAACTATTCTAAACCTAATGATATTATGATCACTGTTCCCCAAATATTCCCCCACTGAAATATACTCCACCTGCCCCACTTTATTCCTCAGAACGAGATCCAGCACTGTTTTCTTCCTCATTAGGCTGGAAACACACTGTTCCAAAAAGTTTCCTTGAACATATTTCAGAAATTCCCCCCCACTCTTTGCCCTTTACACTGATTTCCCATTAGAGTGATTAGAATTGTAGTATTAATTTTTACCTCAGTGATAAAGTAGCATTAGATAATTTATTTGGTTTTTTCATTGGTGGCAGCAATGGGAACAACAACAGAAGTACCAAATGTGCAAAGTTTCCAAAAGATTGTATTTAATTGGTAGGGGGAAAAATCCAGCTTTGATGGTACAAGGCTTGTAAATCCATTCTGCTGCAAGCTTGATTAGTAGAATCCATGCCAATTGTGAATTGCTCAATGCTGATTTTGCACGAGGGAGAACTTTTATCGTGGGAGCAGGACTTTGCTCATTTCACACCTAGGATGTGATATACAAATTGTGCTTTGTCCATTTTAGTTAAACTGTAAATGCAGATGACTTTTGTTTTTGGATTTTCTATTTTATCTCCCATCCTATCTTATAATTTATTTTCCTCTTGTCTCCATTCTTTGTACAAACAACTAGCTCTAGTCATATCAACCATAATGCTTTCAAATTGACTGCCAGTGTGTGCAAGTTAGGGTTGCTTGTCTCAAACTCCCATTTTCCTTCCACATTATCTCTGCGCTGAGATAGCCTGGCTGACGTTGGGAGTTACCATCTGTGGTGGCAGGGGAGTGGAGGGAAGGAGAAGAATATCTGCATCATACACTTTGTGCTAGTGTCATAGTTTAGTAACATAGTGCTTTACTGGACCACCTCTAAAGGTGGTTTAACATCACTTCAGGCTTCCCTGATAAGGCACATTTTATTCATTGGGTACTGAGTTTTCATTGACTGAGGGTTTTCTTCACCAATTGTATAATAACAAGGTAAGTCATTATCTACCTTAAGCAGAAACTTGTATCAACACATATTTTGCATTTACTACCATTAGAACATCCACTTTTTATTGGAGAGGAAGAGGAGAATGATTACAATATAATATTGAAATTCAAGTACCTAACTGGAAGACCACTGGCTAGTTAAAGCCACTTGAATACCTGCTGCACAAACCAAAAGGGAACCAGCCTGGGAGGTAAAATGACTCAGCTGGGACAAATGTCCATTTAATTGAGGTTTGGAGATCAGAATCCTTGGGGGGTTTGAAGAGATAAGAAATAGGCTACAAATAGTTTGCAAAGCCAAGTCATAAAGATGTGATGGTATGGAATTTCTTTCACCTGTGCTGTTTATATATCATCTGAAATCACTTCCTTAATCTTCTTGTATAAGACACAGTAAATGGGGGGGGGGGGGTTATTATCGATGATGACCCAGTTTAACAGAATCTGAACAGCAATAACATTTATATCTGATCTATTTACTGGGACATGCTCCATGCTGTATGCCACATTTGGTACATTTTTGTTTTAAATTTTTTTATACAACTGAAAAGTACTGTTTTATTGAAGTAGCTGCTTTGTTCCTTATTGCAGCCGCCTGCTTATTAATGCTGTCTGATCCTTTCAGTGCCAGTTGTGGATCAGCCAATGTACAGAGTCTCCCGAGGTTTAATTTCCCTTCAAAGCCTTTTTCATAAAGCCCATTTATTTTGCATTAGTTTTGTTATCATAACACTCCAGTATATTGTACATTTGTTCAGGTGAAAGATATTAAACCGTAAAGTCTGAACACCCCATCCAGTGCAATGTGATGCTGGTACTTCTGCCAATATTGTCTTTTTAAAAAAAAAAATATTTTGGAAGGATTTTGCCTACCTCATTACATTATTATGTTAAACTAGACAAACAATTAGGCATAAAGATTTTTTTTAACATGCTAATTTACTGTTTATTCTGCCTTGTGTTTTGCAAAGTTAAGGATGATGGTTTATATATTTAATTTAAGCAATAATGGAAAGGTTTATGAAGTACAAAAGGCAAATAATTACATTTTAGCATTTTTAGATATTTATCTGTTAAACCTATTTATAATTTAAAATTAATTTAAAAACCCTGACTGAAAATTGAAACTTTTTTTTTTGTTTTGCTGCAAAAAACAAAGTTTGTGGTCCATGATAAAAGGACTGTTTTAAATGTACAACTTTGGACTGGTTTAGTAAGTAACTCCCATAGTTTTGAATATGTACCACAAGAAGCAAGAAATGATCTTCTCACACATATAAGATAATGTATACTCAGAAGAAAAATAGCTAAATTTCATTTGAATTAGGTGAGTCTGCAAGTGGAAATCACAGTTCGAGGAATCCCAGTTTATCTTTTGTAACACATTTCTTGAACATCTGTCAGCTTGTATATTATTTACTTGTGGCACCTTTCTTCTGTAACTCTTCTCAGTTCCCCCCTTTCAAGTTTCCCATGACTGAGGCTGTATTTGTGCAGTGCTTGACTAGGCCTGTCACTATTTTCCCTCCTGACTGAAATAAAACACTACATTTGCCCAAAATACTGCACCAACCAATCCAGTACCAGGTGAAATTGGCCTAATTTGTTCAGAGAAGATAGGTAAGTTGAAATCGAATTGCAGGCTGAGGTCAAAATTCATGCTCTGATTTTAGTTACTGGCCTGTTTCACTTGTAGCTTTTCTTAAAAGCTACAAGTGATTATGTTCTGACAGGGGTTTTAATAATTTCAAATGGAGTGCTGGGCTGGATTAAAACACAAATAACTTATTGAGAGACAAGAAAAGCAGATGATTATTCAAAATCAAATATGTAATTCTGTTCAGTACACACTGTTGTACTACTCTATAATAGAAAGACTCAAATTATCACATGCGCTTCATACCCAGTAGTAGCTGTCGGGCCACGAAGGAAAAGGCAAAAAGAAAAGAGAATATCTGAAACTCTTCTATTTAAAAAAAAATAAAGCTTTTCATAATTCACCCCCGCACCTATTATTTCCCGGAGGACTCTGGCTGTTGGTTACCTATCATAGGATAGGATCAAAGATGGTTTCTCACCACAACTTTTCCAAAATTCATCACCGTGGCAATGTTGAAGGAGTTGGAATCAGGAATAAAAGAACCTCTTTGTTCTTCTGACATACTGGAGCCCAGATGAATGATTTTTAGGTTTTTTTTTATCTTCGACATTTGTCTGAAAAATGATTTTCCTTCCTTTTTCATCGTTTATCAAACATTGAACAGTTTGCAAGTTAACATTCTGAAATATTGTCTTCTTTTGAAATGTTAAAATTTAGTTTTATTCCAGTTAGGAGTTAGCAGTTTTGAACGAGTCTGGTCAATACACTGAGTTAAAAGTTAGGAAGATGTAAAACAAAGTCAGTGATCCCAATGAACTTTGTCGACTCGTCTAATCAACCTCATCTTCAGTAAGTCATTACCATTAGCTGAGAAATAAATTTTCCCACAAGGAGTTGTTAAATGCAGGCGAAAATATCATATATACCAATATATACACTGATCCACATATAACATCCCCCCCAACCCCAAAAATAAATTCTACACAAAGAAGCTTAAAGGAGCTATGACATAAGTGAAGTATTTTGTCCATGGTGTATGATTTATTTTTTTCTCTTTATGCATGTTTCTTCAGGATTCTTTCATAAATAAATAAATCAGTTTGGGGGCTGTGAATTTCATTAAGCCAGGGTATTCACTCCTTGAGCTAAACCAGCCATGATGAGATGGATCACTGTTTAAATGTTAATGTACTAATTGCAACCTTGTTTAGCTGTTTTGTTTTATGAATGGCTATTGGAGTCAATGGGGCATCACAAAAACATGCAAATAGTTTATGTCTAATGTCTGGGTGAGGTTCAGGAATTTTTGTTCAATTGTGCAACACACCTTTTTAATTTCCTGCATTCCAGTTTGAACTTCAAAGCAGATAAATGATATATCGGAGACAGAGCCACCATTCTTCAGCTCTTCCTGTTCCGCTGTACAGTGACCCTCATAGAGCTTGATGAGTGAAGAGCAAATTACAGAAATAACACTGATCTGCTAGACCCCTGGGGAATATGTGTTACCAGATATTATTTGTATAAAGTCGTCGTCAATTTTTAGGGAGTAGGGGGAGCAAGGGTTTATTTGTGGGATGCTTCATGCTGAGCTTTAGAGAAATATCTTGTGAAGCCCAAAATCATAATAGTTAATTTAAGATAAGGGTGAACACAATAAAGCTTCTATCCATCAAAATTATTACCTTTATGGCATCTGTAAATGTTTTTTTTTTGTTCCTTCTCATTTTAACCAACAGCTGTTGTTGCAATGTACCTCCAGTGCTGTGATATTCAAATGGGAGCTCTCCCTCCCAACTTCAGTCTTGGTTTCTGATTTTAAATCTCCTTTCTCATGCTGGGCTGATTTTGATTTAGGATTGCCGTTTGACTATCATTGTGCTGAAGCAGATGAGTGGGACAACTGTTAACAATGGTGCCAGGCATTGCTGCCAGGCTTACCATCTTCGGAGGGAAAGCAACCAGGACGGAAACCTGAGATACAAATTATTGGAAGTGATCACAGTCTTGTGGCTATTGCTTGGAATAAAGTTCCAGAATTAGGAATTAAGAATCTCCTTGCTAAATATTTGGTATCTGATAACAGTGCGAGCAGCTGAATGTATTATCAGACACTGATGCTTTCTGTTTTTGAAGTACGCCAGTTTATTTAATTCCAAATGGGTAAGGATGGCATTTCCCCCCCTCATTTCTTCTCTCCTGAATGTAGCAATTTGTGCACAGGTATAGACAAGTCGGTGCCAGCTCTTCGTATCTTGCTGAAGCAGCCATTGTTTATGTGTGAGCCTGTATTACAAATATCACTAGGCTGTCTGACCATGGCCAAGCTCAGTTCTGCCCACATTTAGCTCTGATGAAAGCACAGCACTCCCCTGTGTCACATCAGAAAATAATTGCGCACTGTACTTTTTTAATATGACTTTTAGCTAGGCCAGCATTTCTTAAATGTAATGTTATGACCTGTCTTCTGAAATTATCTCCTCTGTCTTGAGGATAAATAGTACACGATAATGTCTGGAGAATAGCTGCCCGCTCCAAAGTATTTGCTGTATATCTGGCCATGTTATTGCCTGTAAAGAAAACCCAAGAAGGTCAGAGTTGTCCGACTAACACCTCTGGTTTGTGGAATGGTGATGTGAACAAATTTCCACTGTGAGAAGAAATAGCACTCATTGCTTGTGAATTGCCGCAATGATTTGGAAGTGTTATGACAGATGGAAATTCCAAAAGACTTTGTTGTCACCCACCTCATCAACATGGCACCAGGCAGCGATGGGTCAATCCACATCCCCCATTAACTCTGGTAACAGAAACAATTAATATTATAATTAATAGCCTGTTGAGAAAGAAGCTGGCTGAAACTAAAGGAAGTGAGGGGGTATATCTGAGCAGCTGTCTGAGGATGTTTGGCTCACTCCATTCAACGATATTTCTACATCACAGAAATGAGCTAGAACCCTGTGGGCGGAGGTATGTTCTAAGACTGCAGAACACTTCTGTTATTTTTAAATCAGAAAATAAGTAGTATAGGTTAAACCTCATTTGCTGTATTCATTTATTTCTGTGTGAATTTCTTCCTTGCAATAAATTTAGTTTAGTTTTAGCTTGTTTTTGTATGGTCTGACAGAGTGGTGCTTTTTCACCAATTGAAGAGAGCAAGAGATGGTGGGCATCCCATATGACTTCTGGTATGTAACACAATGGTGCACAGCAATATTGTCCTTAGTATCTTGCTTTAAATTGTAATTTTTGGATCATATGGAGCACACGCTTGGCTGTGGAAACTTCAGTCTGACTTGAACACGAGTTGAGAGAGGGCCCCATTCATAACCCCAACATGCAGTAGAAATCACTGGAGAGCGATCAGGAGCAGGAACCTTCGCTAACATAGCATAGATAGGGAATCAAACAGATTTATAAGATTTTAAAAATGTTGTCGTTGCTGTATTCATTGTAAGTGTTCCCATAAGGGTTAACTTGTAAAAGGTGTTTCTAAAGATCAATTTTCAGATACACAGTGAAGTCTTATCAATCTGCTCTGTAACTGGATCTTTATTAAATACGAGCAACAGTTCTAACATTTAAGATGTCCCATGCTGAAAACCTGCAATTGCATTTAGAAAATGAAAGCATTTTAGGTCGCTTCTTTAACAAATAGTTGGGTAGAAAGTGTGAATTGGAGCACCCTGGCAAGCACATTGCTAACTCTAAAAGAAAGTGACTGAAATGGCTGATAACCCAAAGGAAATAATGTCATTCCAGTGTTACAATCTTATGTATATTCATTTTGTCTGATTGTCCCTTTTTAAAAAAAAAGTTCTGTTTCATAATTGCAAAATTGCCTTAGATTGAAGTGCTATCGCCAAGTGTATGCTGGTAAAACAGAATGACAGTGAGAGAGTATGCAGAGGTACCTCAAAATTTAATTCACTGTTATTGGCTCCCTGACACTGCCGGGTGAATTGTTTTGCAGTATGCCACCAGTTCCAAACCAGTTGTTATATTTTTTGCCACAGGTTGCATATAAAGTAATGAGGAAAAAAATAACTGACAGTCAATACTTGCAGTGACCTAAACTTATAAGCAGCGCTTCCAGGTCAGAAAAACCTTATACTTAAAAAAGAGAAAATGAATGATATGGGCATCTTAAAATTTTAAATGATGGTTGCTCATAATTTTAAGAAATCCAGCTGCAGCACAGATAAGACTGAAAGTGAAAAATTCTTTGTACAATGAGTGCTAAATGTTTGGAATAATTTTCGGGTAGTAAAGACAATCATTCAACAAGAGGCTTAATGCCACAGTGGGATGTTACGATACAAGAGTGATGAACTTTGACAGGTAGATTGTCCTTTTCTGACCCTTAACTTTTCTCTTTTATTTAACCATGGGAGGGGTACCTGCTATGGGTACAGATCATAAAAAATGCCTGAGGGTAATTATTGATTACTCGTTAAAGGTACACAAGCAATCTGAGGTGGCTATTGGGCAGGCAAGTGGAGTTTTAGGTTGTATAGCTCGGACTTCAAGTATAAAACCAAGAGCACTCATCTATATAAGGCTTTGGTTCATCCGCACTTGTTGTACTGTGTTTAGTTTTGGTCCCTGCATGTGGTGAAGGATATTGAGGCTGTGGAAAAGGTGCACAGATGGGTGACCAGACTGACACTTTGTCTAATGGCACTTAGTTATAGGAATAGGCTCTAAGAGTTCGGACTCTTCACTGTCGAGGAGCATATGCTTAGAAGGAACATAATTGCATTTTTTTTAAATGATTAAGTTATTGGATTTTGTTTGGAAAATTGTAAGGAGTCTTACAACACCAGGTTATAGTCCAACAGTTTTATTTGAAATCACAAGCTTTCGGAGGCTTCCTCCTTCGTCAGGTGAGTGCAGGATTCCGTAAAGGTATAGCATATATAGTCAGAGAACAATGCCTGGTGATTACAGAGAATCTTTCCAACTGCCCGTTATCAAAGCAATCAAAGGACTTGAATGGTGTTCAGACAGGGAAACATTGCATACAAGACTACCGAATACACAAACGGTCACAACACAAAGACAGAGAGAGAGAGACACACACACACCCGAAAGGCAGGGAAAGAGATAGAATGACCAGTTGTATTAAAAACAGATAACTTTTTTTTCGCTGGTGGGGTTACATGTAGTGTGACATGAACCCAAGATCCCGGTTGAGGCCGTCCTCATGGGTGCGGAACTTGGCTATCAATTTCTGCTCGATGATTTTGCGTTGTCGTGTGTCTCGAAGGCCGCCTTGGAGAACGCTTACCCGAAGATCGGAGGCTGAATGTCCTTGACTGCTGAAGTGTTCCCCGACTGGGAGGGAACCCTCCTGTCTGGCGATTGTTGCGCGGTGTCCGTTCATCCGTTGTCGCAGTGTCTGCATGGTCTTGCCGATGTACTATGCTCCGGGGCATCCTTTCCTGCAACGTATGAGGTAGACAACGTTGGCCGAGTCGCAGGAGTATGAACCATGTACCTGGTGGGTGGTGTCCTCTCGTGTGATGGTGGTATCTGTGTCGATGATCTGGCATGTCTTGCAGAGGTTGCTGTGGCAGGGTTGTGTGGTGTCGTGGACGCTGTTCTCCTGAAAGCTGGGTAATTTGCTGCGAACGATGGTCTGTTTGAGGTTGGGTGGCTGTTTGAAGGCGAGTAGTGGAGGCGTGGGGATGGCCTTAGCGAGGTGTTCGTCATCATCGATGACATGTTGAAGGCTGCGAAGAACATGGCGTAGTTTCTCCGCTCCGGGGAAGTACTGGACGACGAAGGGTACTCTGTTGGTTGCGTCCTGTGTTTGTCTTTTGTCTTCTGAGGAGGTCTATGCGATTTTTCGCTGTGGCCCGTCGGAACTGTCGATCGACAAGTCGAGTATCATATCCCGTTCTTACGAGGTTGTCTTTCAGCGTCTGTAGGTGTCCATCGCGTTTCTCCTCGTCTGAGCACATCCTGTGTATTCGCAGGGCCTGTCCATAGGGAATGGCCTCTTTGACGTGGTTAGGGTGGAAGCTGGAAAAGTGGAGCATAGTGAGCTTGTCCGTGGGCTTGCGGTAGAGTGAGGTGCTGAGGTGCCCGTCTTTGATGGAGATTTGTGTGTCCAAGAAAGAAACCGATTCTGAGGAGTAGTCCATGGTGAGTTTGATGGTGGGATGGAACTTGTTGATGTCATTGTGTGATTCTTCAGTGATTCTTCGCCGTGGGTCCATGGGAAGAAAATGTCGTCGATGTATCTGGGGTATAGCGTTGGTTGGAGGTCCTTTGCAGTGAAGAAGTCGTGCTCGAACTTGTGCATGAAAATGTTGGCGTATTGGGGTGCGAATTTGATCCCCATGGCTGTTCCGTGTGTTTGGGTAAAGAACTGGTTATCGAAGGTGAAGACATTGTGATCCAGGATGAAGCGGATGAGTTGTAGGATGGCGTCTGGAGATTGGCTGTTGTTGGTGTTGAGTACTGAGGCTGTTGCAGCGATGCCGTCATCATGGGGGATACTGGTGTAGAGTGCCGAGACGTCCATCGTGGTGAGAAGTGTTCCTGGTTCAACTGGTCCGTGGGTGCTGAGTTTTTGTCGGAAGTCTGTAGTGTCGCGACAGAAGCTGGGGTTTCCCTGTACGATGGGTTTCAGGATGCCCTCGACGTATCCAGAGAGGTTCTCACACAGGGTTCCGTTGCCTGATACGATAGAACGTCCGGGTGTGTTGGCTTTGTGTATCTTTGGGAGGCAGTAGAAGTCTCCCACGCGGGGAGTACGTGGGATGAGAGCACGTAGGATGCTTTGAAGGTCTGGATCGAAGGTCTTGAGCAGTTTGTTGAGCTGGTGGGTGTGTTCTTTGGTCGGATCTGCGGGTAACCGTCTGTAGTGCTCCTGGTTGTCCAGTTATCGGTATGCTTCTTTGCAATAGTCCGTTCTGTTCTGTATGACGATGGCTCCTCCTTTGTCCGCTGGTTTGATGACGATGTTGCGGTTGGTCTTGAGAGTGTCGATGGCGTTGCGTTGTGCTCGGGTGACATTCTGGACTGTCTTGTGAATGCGGCTGATGAATCTGGCGTTGACGCATCTCCTGACAGCTTGAGCTTACATGTCAAGCTTAGGGCAGCGACCCTCCGGAGGAGTCCAATTTGACTCTTTCTTCACCGCAAGCCCACGGACAACCTCACGATGCTCCACCACCCTAACCACGTCAAAGAGGCCATTCCCTATGGACAGGCCCTGCGAATACACAGGATGTGCTCAGACGAGGAGGAACGCGATGAACACCTACAGACGCTGAAAGACGCCCTCGTAAGAACGGGATATGATGCTCGACTTGTCGATCGACAGTTCCGACGGGCCACAGCGAAAAATCGCATCGACCTCCTCAGAAGACAAACACGGGACACAACCAACAGAGTACCCTTCGTCGTCCAGTACTTCCCCGGAGCGGAGAAACTACGCCATGTTCTTCGCAGCCTTCAACATGTCATCGATGACGACGAACACCTCGCTAAGGCCATCCCCACGCCTCCACTACTCGCCTTCAAACAGCCACCCAACCTCAAACAGACCATCGTTCACAGCAAATTACCCAGCTTTCAGGAGAACAGCGTCCACGACACCACACAACCCTGCCACAGCAACCTCTGCAAGACATGCCAGTTCATCGACACAGATACCACCATCACACGAGAGGACACCACCCACCAGGTACATGGTTCATGCTCCTGCGACTCGGCCAACGTTGTCTACCTCATACATTGCAGGAAAGGATGCCCCGGAGCATGGTACATTGGCGAGACCATGCAGACACTGCGACAACGGATGAACGGACACCGCGCAACAATCGCCAGACAGGAGGGTTCCCTCCCAGTCGGGGAACACTTCAGCAGTCAAGGACATTCAGCCTCCGATCTTCGGGTAAGCGTTCTCCAAGGCGGCCTTCGAGACACACGACAACGCAAAATCGTCGAGCAGAAATTGATAGCCAAGTTCCGCACCCATGAGGACGACCTCAACCGGGATCTTGGGTTCATGTCACGCTATATGTAACCCCACCAGCGAAAAAAAAGTTATCTGTTTTCAATACAACTGGTCATTCTATCTCTTTCCCTGCCTTTCGGGTGTCTCTCTCTCTCTGTCTTTGTGTTGTGACCGTTAGTGTATTCAGTAGTCTTGTATGTAATGTTTCCCTGTCTGAACACCATTCAAGTCCTTTGATTGCTTTGATAACGGGCAGTTGGAAAGATTCTCTGTAATCACCAGGCATTGTTCTCTGACTATATATGCTATACCTTTATGGAATCCTACACTCACCTGACGAAGGAGGAAGCCTCCGAAAGCTTGTGATTTCAAATAAAACTGTTGGACTATAACCTGGTGTTGTCAGACTCCTTACATTTGTCCACCCCAGTCCATCACCGCCATCTCCACATCTTTGTTTGGAAAGGTTTTTTGAAATGGGTAGGGATGGTAGAAACAGAGTGCCTGCATATAAAATACATTGGCAAAAAGTAAGGTTGCAAGCTGGGAGATATTTTTGCAGAGTCACACCTTCTGGAACAGAGTGCTGGTACATGCATGGGTATGGATTCACTTCAAAAGAGAACTTGACAGATTCCTAAATGAAGAGGACGTTACTAGTTAAAGAGAATAAGTTAACCAGGATTATGAGGAGGTATGGGCTATTGAGGTTTCCTGGAGCTTCGCTCGTTTGCCCTAGAAGTCAGAGAGGAATTTCCAAGCGTTTTTTTTCAAAATTGGCCGGAGTTTTTTTTTTGCCTTTCCCTGGAGATTGCATGATTAGTGCATGGATCATTGGGATGCATGGGTACATAATTTCTGGATAAAATGGGCTTAATGGGTCTGCTCATGTTTTCGTGCCCTTTTCATATGTTTATATATTCCGAGTGTTTAGAGGGCAGCCCAGGATGACTAACCAACTGACCTTCTCGTCCTTCTGTTGGGGAATTGCCTACCCTTCTCTTGTTACCTTACTGATGGAAAGACTCACATCAGAAAATCTCCTGAGAGAAATCTGCTTCTTACACTGTACACTATAATTTTAGGAGTAAATGTTGACGTTTCAGAATATTAAATTTTGTAACCTAGACCAACCAATAAAATATTAGAGGTTCATAGAGAAAATGTCTTTTCAATGTCACATGTTTGAAATTGTATTGGTCTTTGAATTTTATATATTTGAAAGAATCATTGAACAGTTTTGCACTGTTAACTCTTGTTGTCTTCATCGCAACGCAATTTGCAGCGGCTTTCTTTCTGAAATGTTATTGCAGCATTCAGTTAGTCCCTGTAAATCTGTATCTGGACTTCATTGCAGAGACTGAGAGCTGTTACATGGGAATGACTGAAGGATGCCAAAAACATTCTGTAAAATTCAGAAAGAACACAATGAGAATATGAATACAAAAATAAGAATCTTAAGGTTGTCAAAGTAGAAACATTAAAAAAAACACAATAATATAACCAACAGATTAATGTTTTGGGGGTTTTCTTTAAGAAATATAACACCTGGAGTACTGGCTCCCGAAAGCAACGTTATTATCATCAATAGGAATCTCATTGCATTTGAATCGATCATTTTGAGTAGCAGTGCAAGTGAACATTGTCCGAATGTTATGTCACTTGCAGAACTCTGTTTGGATTTTCTAACAATCTTATTTGTTCCGAGCACAACCTTGAAATAGTGGCCTTCAGTAGTTAAGGAATGATCTTTTTTTAATCTTCACAATCAGATCTGAAGCAAACCCTTCAACAATCAGGTGTCAGACTTTGCTTCTCTCTCTGGATGATAGTTAATTTTAGCTTTCTATCCTGATTAATACTGATTTGAAATTAAACTGTCTCATTCCAGAATGAGGTATTTTCACTTTTCACTTTCCATGCAGTGTATCATTCAGACACTTCTAGATAGCTCAGCCTGCAATGTTGAGGGCGGTAGTTGTAACTTAGCATGGTACATACAACCATTCAAAATCTATTAAAAGCTGTGAAAAAGCTTTCCTGTAAATGGTTGATTAAAACAAAAAATAGTTTAAGTTATTAAGGACAAAGCACAACTCACTCTGCATATAGCAGGCAAACTGGGCTTAAATCCATTAGAACACTGATGTCACATACATGTGAAGTTTTGCATCCAACCCCATTTTCACTACCAGAATCAAAATTTATATTGTGGAACTATTGTTGATCACATATTTATGCCAAAGTCTTGAATTTTCTGTGAATTGAAATCATTTATGGCCTGAATTCATGTCTTTTCTGACCGTGCCCAAATATGCAGGCATAACAAGGGTTCAGTAGTACAATTTAAAATGACCCTGTATTCAACCTTTAAAAATTTGAGATAGATAGTGGAGCTGGTTGTTCTTTCCTATGATGCTAAACATCTTGTGCTACCCATAGCATTAAATAAACAAAAAAGCATTGACGACTCCAATTGGATGAAGCTGCAGTTTCTTTTGATACATATGGTACAATGCACCTTTCTGTGATCAGATCTGGGTAGACCCTTATCTAACCCTGTATTCCATATTCTTCGTACTTAATATTGTTAGTGTTGTGGGGAGTTGAAACCAAAAAACTTATTAGCAACCTTTCATGAGCTTATGGTAAGCTTGCAGAACTTCAAAGTGAGCCGATTGCCATAAAAAGGAACATTCATTTCAACTTTGTTAAAAAAAAGTTCGAAAAATTGCTGTTCATCCCCTTAAATTTCCTGACTTCACATGCCTCCCAACGGAGCTGAAAAGATAATTGTGGTCATAATTAAGTCATAGCAAGTTTCAAACCTTGACGAGAGCCAACTTTCTCATTGTGCTATTGGCAAATTAACAAGGAGAAGGTAACACAGCTGTATTTATATTATATTGAGTTGTCTGAGCTTCTTGTGTGTTTAATAGAACTGCCAGCCAGATGTTGCATGTGTTAGAGAGGATCCTACTCTTCATTATGTATGATCTTTGCCTTTGCAAATAATTATTTATCAACTCTTATCTCACTGAAAAAATACATTATAAGCTGCATTAGGCTATGGACAAAAGAATGTTTTTTTAAAATTAAATGTGCATTCATAAACTGGTGTTTGCTCAAAGTATATCAAATGCACTTCAGCCGATGTTGATACAATGTTGAAGAATCAATGACATAGACATTTCTATAAAATATGCTTCTGTATTAGTTTAATTGCTGGAATGATCGTGACATCTTCCTGTAGTTCCAGACTAAAATGATAGTGAATTGTGTATATATGGTATACAGGACATAATTTCAAAGTTTGCAGATGTCATGACACTCAAATGTCGTAAACAATGTGGAGGATAGTAACAGATTTCAGGAGGACAGAGACAGACTGGTGGCATGAGCAGACCCATGGCAGATTAAATTTAATGCAGAGAAGCGTGAAGTGATTCATTTTGGTAGAAAGAATGAAGAGAGGCAATATAAACAAAATGGTACAATTTTAAAGGGGTACAGGAACAGAGAGACCTGGGGTGTGTACGTGCATAAATCTTTGAAGGTGGAAGGATGTGTTTAGAAGGCTGTTAAAAAGGATTTTGGGATCCTTGGCTTTATAAATAGAGGCATGGAGTATAAAAGCAAGGAATTTATGCTAAACCTTTACAAAACACTGGTTAGGCCCCAGCTGGAGTATTGTGTTCAATTCTGGGCACCACACTTTCGGAAGGATGTCAAGGCTTTAGGGTGCAGAAGATATTTACTAAAATGGTAAGGGACTTCAGTTATGAGAGACTGGAGAAGCTGAGGTTGTTCTCCTTAGAGCAGAGAAGGTTAAGGGAGATTTGATAGAGGTGTTCAAAATCATAGAGTTTTGTGGAGTAAATATGGAGAAACTGTTTCCAGTGGCCGAAGGGTCGGTAACCAGAGGACACAGATTTTAGATAATTGGCATTAGAACCAGTGGCGACATGTGGGGGAAAAAAATGGTTTTTGCAGCAAGTTGTTATAATCTGGATTGCACTGCTTGAAAGGGTGGTGGAAGCAGATTCAATAATAACTTTCAAAAGGGAATTTGATAAATACTTGAAGGGAAAAATTTTGCAGGGCTTTTGGGAAAAAGAAGGGGAGTGGGACAAATTGGATAGCTCTTTTAATGAGCTGGCACAGACACAATGGGCTGAATGGCCTCCTTTTGTGCTGTATCATTCTATGATAGTACCATACCACACAGCCGTTGGCTCATTGTTGAGACAAATAGTTGATCAACTTTCTGTCAACAAGATTTTATCAGTTAAACTTGATTGACAGTTTTACTGACAGCTGTCAATTTTTTTTATTGCTTGATGTCCAAAGTTTTTTTTTGCAATATACAGTAGAAAACCAGACTGAATACAGAGAGTGCAGGGGGAAATTGAAAAAGGTCAAAGAGAGAGAATATCAGAAAAGATTAGTGGGTAACATAAAAGGGAACCCAAAAATCTTTTATAAACATATAAAAAGTGAAAGGATAGTTAAAATAATGGTGGGGCTGATTAGAGACAAAGAAGGAAATCTTCTTGTGGAGGCAGAGGGCACGACTGAGGTACTGAATGAATATTTTGCATCTGTCTTCACAAAACAAGAGGATGAAGTTAATATCGCAGTAGAGGAGGAGGCAGCAGAGATATTGAATAGGATAAAAATAGATTGAAAGGAGGTTGGCATCACTCCAAGTTACCCAGTCCAGATGGGATGCATCCTAGGTTGCTGAGGGAAGCTAGGGTGGATATAGGAGAAGCTCTGACCACAATCTTTCAATCCTCCTTGGATATGGGAGTGGTGCCAGAGGACTGGGGGATTGCAAATGTTACACCTCTATTCAAAAAAGGGGAGAGGGATAAACCTGATAACTATAAGCCAATCAGTCTAATGGCTGTGGTGGGGAAACTACTAGAGACCGTTGTCAAGAACTAAATTAATTCTCACTTGGAGAAGCATGAGTTCTTTGATGAAGTATCAGAGAGGGTTGATGAAGGTAGTGCAGTAGGTCTTGTATATATGGACTTTCAAAAGGCATTTGATAAAGAACCACATAACAGACTAATTCGGAAAATAGAAGCACTTGGGTATGTAATTGTCTAAGGGATAGGAGGCAGAAAGAAGTGGTGAACGGACGTTTTTCTGACTACAGAGAAGTATGCAGTCGGAACCCCCAGGGATTGGCATTTAGACCATTGCCCTTTATAGTGTAAGCTGTGGCTCAATTGGGAGCACTCTTGCCTCTGAGTCAGAAGGTTGTAGGTTCAAGTCCCACTCTACAGATTTGAGCACATAATCCAGGCTGACACTCCAGTGCGGTACTGAGGGAGCACTGCACTGTCTGAGGTGCTGTCTTTCGGATGAAATGTTAAACCGAGGCCACGACTGCCCTCTCAGGTGGGCGTACGTCGAAGATCCCATGGCACTATTCGAAGAAGAGCAGGGGAGTTATCCTCGGTGTCCTGGCCAATGTTTATCCTTCATCCAGCATCACTGAAGCAGATTATCTAGCCATTAACACATTGCTGTTTGGGGTAACTTGCTGTCCACAAATTGGCTGCTGCGTTTCCTACATTACAACAGTGACTACACTTCAAAAGTACTTCATGGGTTGTGCAGTGTTTTGGGACATCCTGAGGTCGTGAAAGGCACTGTGTAATTGCAAGTCTCTCTCTTTCTTCATTTCTTTCTTTCTTGCTTTTCTTGTTATATACAAATGACCTGGACTTAGGTATAGGGAGTACAATTTCAAAGTTTTCAGATGACAAAACTTGACAACGTAGTAAATAGTGAAAAGGATAGTAGCAGACTTCAGGAGGACATATACAGACTGATAAAATGGGCAGACATATGGCAGATGTAATTTAATGCGGATAAGTGCGAAGTTATGCCTCAACTGGTGTATTGGGTACTATTCTGGGCACCACACTTCAGGAAGGATGTCAAGGCCTTGGAGAGGGCATAGAGGACTTTTACCAGAATGATAGACTTCAGTTATGTGGAGAGATTGGAGAAGCTGGGATTGTTCTCCTCAGAGCAGAGAAGGTTATTTTTTTTTTTATTCGTTCACGGGATGTGGGCGTCGCTGGCAAGGCCGGCATTTATTGCCCATCCCTAAATGCCCTCGAGAAGGTGGTGGTGAGCCGCCTTCTTGAACCGCTGCAGTCCGTGTGGTGACGGTTCTCCCACAATGCTGTTAGGAAGGGAGTTCCAGGATTTTGACCCAGCGACAATGAAGGAACGGCGATATATTTCCAAGTCGGGATGGTGTGTGACTTGGAGTGGAACGTGCAGGTGGTGTTGTTCCCATGCGCCTGCTGCCCTTGTCCTTCTAGGTGGTAGAGGTCGTGGGTTTGGGAGGTGCTGTCGAAGAAGCCTTGGCGAGTTGCTGCAGTGCATCCTGTGGATGGTGCACACTGCAGCCACAGTGCGCCGGTGGTGAAGGGAGTGAATGTTTAGGGTGGTGGATGGGGTGCCAATCAAGCGGGCTGCTTTATCTTGGATGGTGTCGAGCTTCTTGAGTGTTGTTGGAGCTGCACTCATCCAGGCAAGTGGAGAGTATTCCATCACACTCCTGACTTGTGCCTTGTAGATGGTGGAAAGGCTTTGGGGAGTCAGGAGGTGAGTCACTCGCCGCAGAATACCCAGCCTCTGACCTGCTCTCGTAGCCACAGTATTTATATGGCTGGTCCAGTTAAGTTTCTGGTCAATGGTGACCCCCAGGATGTTGATGGTGGGGGATTCGGCAATGGTAATGCCGTTGAATGTCAAGGGGAGGTGGTTAGACTCTCTCTTGTTGGAGATGGTCATTGCCTGGCACTTATCTGGCGCAAATGTTACTTGCCACTTATGAGCCCAAGCCTGGATGTTGTCCAGGTCTTGCTGCATGCAGGCTCGGACTGCTTCATTATCTGAGGGGTTGCGAATGGAACTGAACACGTCATCAGCGAACATCCCCATTTCTGACCTTATGATGGAGGGAAGGTCATTGATGAAGCAGCTGAAGATGGTTATGGGGAGACCTAATAGAGGTATTCAAAATAATGCGAAGTTTTGATAGAGCAAATAGGAAGAAACTGTTTCTTCTGGCAAGTGGGTTGGTAACCAGAGGTCATAGATTTAAAATAATTGGCAAAAGAACTGGAGCGGAAATGAGGAGACATTTTTTTTACACAGCAGGTCGTTACGATCTGGAACGCACTACCTGAAAGGGGATGGAAGCCAATTCCATAGGAACTTTCAAAAGGCAATTGGACATGGACTTGAAGAGGACTAACTTGCATGGTTATGGAGAAAAAGCTGGGGTGTGGGTCTAAATTGGACAGCTCTTTCAAGGAGCCGGCACAAGCACGACAGGCCGAATGGCCGCCTCCTGTGCTGTAAGATTCTATGCAAAAACTGTCATTGACCTATTGTAACGACTGAATAGTGGGCATGTTGTGGCCACTGTACCATTATGTTTCAACCTGACTTTTGTTTAATAGTAGACTCATTTAGTAAAATTAATTTATTCATGTAGTTATTGACTTACATCTGTTCAATATGTTGTTCAATCATACAATGTCATGTGGATGTGAGATTCTATTGATTGCAAAACAGGAAGGTTAGATTTCAAATCTGAAGCTAAACATAGGGTAATGCTGACCTGGAGGTAATGTATTCAAGCTTGTGTATAGGTTAATATTAGATGGAGCGCTAAGTAGAAAAAGCATTTGGTAAATTCAGTACCTCAATTATTTGACGAACAAAAATCCAATCATACCTGCAGCCAGACCTGCATACTGAATGATTGACCTCTACCAATCTTTTAAAACTCTGGCTACCTTTATATTACTAAAGGCCCCATCACATGACACAATTGAGATTGCTTCAATACAGTTCTGAATGATGTGAAATCTGCTGCTGTGCCTTGCACTGCACTGTTCCAACCTGAGATGAAAGTGACAGCATTTTTAACCATAGACGTGCATCCATCTTCCTCATGAAAGGAATGATTTTCTTTGCCTTTTTGAAGGTTATGTTCAAATGACACTAATGAGAGTTGTAGTAGTGTCCTTTGTTTGTCCAGGTATTCTCAAATGCCCAGGACATAACAAGGTGTCCGGCATTATTTTTTCATTGGACTAGGAAGTAGTATGTCTCATATTGGTAATCAACTATTTCACTGAATTTCCAAGTTATGTATGATAATATTATGCAAAGACTGATATTTTCTTGGAACTATTTTGCACATCTCACTGCTGATCACCGATAGCACTGCAAAATCAGTTATCACTTTGGAATCATTGTTGGGTAGCGGGACTATGTACTGCTGTATTTCAGTCTGCCCATTGCAGGAAGCCCTCTACAGTGTCGGACTAATTCGTCCAATTATTTTTGTATTTATCAAAAAAAAACACTTTTTAAACTGCTTTAATTCAGCAGATTGTAATTGTTTAATAAATATATTGTGCACTGTAGTCTGATATATGATTTGAGCTTTATACTTTCCATGGGATTTTTGGTCAAATTTTGTGGATTTTGCACTAACTTATCTAAAAATATGATAGAACATAAAACTAATAGGTCTTCACTGAGTCCCCAAACCTTATTAGGGTACTTCTGATTTGTATGTCTCGGCTAATAACGAGCTAAACTTGCTGACACTTTCTTATTGTCTTGCATTCTCTGATGAAATAGAAAATAATGGTTAAAAGTGTCTGCATCTAATAAGTTGGCCTGTCTGTATTGTTTAATAATTAATTTTTAGAATATATATTGATACTTTTCGGAGATAAGCTGTTAACATGTTTGTTATAATGCCAGGTTTATTACTGTGTCATAACATTGAATGTGGTGCTATTTTGGCTCCCAGTGGAAAATTTGGTAAACATTAAAGAGAGCATAATCCAGCACTCCACAGTGATATTATCTAAAAGTGCTCTACACTTGTGCACAAATGCCAAAAATATTCAAAACTGTTCAACAATCTATGCTAAAACTGAATACTTGATAGG
Organism: Heptranchias perlo; assembly: GCF_035084215.1. Taxonomy (NCBI): domain Eukaryota; kingdom Metazoa; phylum Chordata; class Chondrichthyes; order Hexanchiformes; family Hexanchidae; genus Heptranchias; species Heptranchias perlo. The sequence goes on along the minus strand of NC_090341.1, from coordinate 40,550,927 downwards.
AGAAAGAGAATGCACTTTGCATTATATTTAGGCTGCAGTAGACACTTATTGAACTGGTTTACTTCATACAACTATGAACTATCCTTTTGTTTAGAAATAGATCTCATGGATGGTGGTAGTATGGCTTCCAAGCTGTCGAAAAGTTGTCATTTTCTCTGTGTGCCATCTGAGCTGCATCAGCACCAGAAAGTGCCACATGAAGTTATTGTCCAACACAATCTGCATAAGCTTTCCCTTGTCTTCAGAAAAGAAGCATTTTCAGAATCCAACAATGAAGTCTCCAAATAGCAATGTACAAGGATACATGATTGATAGGTAAACAGCTGGGATAGTCTCACTTCTCCTCCTTCAAGGTATTACCTTCACAGGCTTTTAATTTTACCAATGGCTGTATTTTACTGAACAAAACTGAATTGGTTTATAAGCTTACCTGTATCAATAAATCTTAACCAATTCCTTCAGATAATACTGTAAACAATGCTGTTGTGTGTAAGTCCATTACATGCAGCTTTTTTTTTGCCTGTTCTCACTTGGCCCACAATTTTGAATTGAAGTACTAGGCTAAAGTTCAAAGTTCCACCATTGCGGCAGAGGAAACTTTATAACCAAAAAGATCATTTACTGCATTTAACAAGATTGAATCGAAAGTACTGATCTGCTGAATAGGATTTCTTTCACGGATTCTGCAGATTTGGTTATAGCTGCTTTTTGGTAAGTGGAAACTAGTGATTTATTATGCAGCGGGTTGCACTTTTATGGCCTGGTTGAGGCTGTTCACTATGTGTGTATATTGTTTTATGTGTTGATTTTTATTTTAATATTTTTAACTTTGGCCTCTGCTCCCTGTTTGCTCCTGTTGGTGCATCTCTTGAGTTGGTTGCCAAACCAGTTGTAAGCAGCTTGTTTGACTTTTTTAATCGAACGTTTAAAAACACCAGCCATACGTTAGAGCTGAATGTTTGCAGTCGTCCTACATTCTGTTTTGTTATATTACATTCATTTTTTATGATGTGCATGGAAGAATGTTGTGATTCCTATCCAGCTCCATATATGGCTAGATTAAACTGAAAAACTGAAAATTGAGCAAATTTGCATTTAAATAACTTTCCTGTCTTTCAGGAAAATGCATTAAATTGCTTTTGCAGTGTTTTGCTTTTAATTGCTGGAAAATATCCAGGATGCTAAGTCTTGACCTGAAACACTCAGAATTCCTGACCCCTTTTTACTGACCATAGCAGTGTGCATACCAGTAGAATTTTACTCTCTTCAAATTTATGTTTAGCTTCTTAAGGAACTTCATCATCCCAGGAAAAGCAGTCTGCATTAATCAAACAGCACGTGACTGATTGACAACTGTCTGCTGTGGCATTGGCTACAAAGTCTCATGTAACTTTGGTTTCACAGAGATTGCATAGTGATTTCTAGATCCCACCTTTAAAAGTATTCATAAAGAGCAGGAAAAAAGATGGCAAGTTCCAACCATATATCGTTGTTGGGAAGCGAAAAGGGAGCACATTTATTTTTTTGTTGATAAAATAGGGTAGATAGTTTGATATAATGAAACCATTAGATTATACCAGATCATAACATTTACTTCTAAATTGTGCAGTATAGTGATTTATGTCTCAAGGTACTTCAAAAAATGATTTAGTCCTGCAACCTTTTGGCCCAGATTGTTTTGCTCTGATTAGTAGCTTCAATATTTTATAGCTAATGATATATTGCAGGAATTTAATACTAAGATGCAGTTTCAGAAATAAAACAAGATTGGCAGATTTAACTTGCATAGCCCATATAATTAATGATATTTAAATACTAGTTAGTATAACACCATGGCTGATAATTTCTATAAAATGGTTTTATTTGCAGAACAAAACATGACATTTATAAAATTTAGTTATAGAAATCTTTATCAAAGAGGAACCGTTTTATTTTGTAATGCAATATATTGCTTCTGGCTGAAGGAAATGGTGTCAAATTTGCTTTGGTATTGAACTGGGAAGTTCCATTGATGACTGACTAAATGGTCAGTTAGACAACTTGAAGCAGGGAGTTCTCTCATTAATAGTTGGCTCTCTGTTGCACATTTCATTATTTGATGGATAGAAAACTAATGATATAAGATCAAAATAAATATGGAAGTGTTTCTATCTAAGGATTATTTAAAATGCATACTTATTGTTATTTCCCATAATCATCTGTGTATTGTCACCCAATTATTTTTTGTGATTTTACTATCATTAATTGTCCAGTGTGGTGACATCAAATTCACAGACTGTGCTTTTTGACTGTTTCCGTCAGGAAACCCACCACTGGCACAGAAAACAAACCCGTGAGAAAATAAAATCTCCCCCAAGAACTGCACACCGTTTATTCCAGAAAGTGATGGACACACAGGAGTTATCCCACCTTTGGGTTCATGTAAAAGTTCTAATCTTATCTAGCTTCACTTTTACTATAATGTCATCTGACCTCCTTGGTCAGATTGCTGTCATCACATAATCATTCCCAGAATCCATTGTTTGGTTTAAATATCCCTTTCTTTGAGCAAGGAAAATATGTAAACACAGATCCATCAAATAGAATAACATGATTCGCAGTATCCGGACACTTGGAACCAGATCTGAATTCGATATCATTCTAAAATGTTTGAATCAGTACAAATAGAATGAATGAAAAACATTGTATTATATAGCACATTTCACATTTTAGGACATCCCAAAGCACTTGACAGCTAATGAATTATTTTTGAAATATAGGAGAATCAAGGGATATGGGGATTGGGCGAGAAAGTGGAAATAAGGTCGAAGATCAGCCATGATCTTATTGAATGGCGGAGCAGGTTCGAGGGGACATATGGCCTACTCCTGCTCCTACTTCTTATGTTCTTAGTCACTGTTACGTAGACAAACATGGAAGCCAATTTGCACACATCAAGGTCTCACAAATTACAGTGAGGTAAGTAACTGATTAAATGATTTTGGTGGTGTTGGTTGAGGAATAAATGTTGGTCAGCATATCGGGAGAATTTCCTGGTCTTCAAATAATGCCAGAATAGGCAGACAGGGTTTATCATCTCATCTGAAAGACGGAATATACGACAATGCAACAATCCCACTATACCGCACTTAAGTGCTGGAATCATAGAAAATTTACGGCACAGAAGGAGGCCATTCGGCCCATCGTGTCTGTGTCGGCTGAGAAACGAGCCACCCAGCCGAATCCCACTTTCCCACAATTGGTCCGTAGCCCTGCAGGTCACGGCTCTTCAGATGCACGTCCAAGTATTTTTTTAAATGTGTTGAGGGTTTCTGCCTCTACCACCCTCTCAGGAAGTGAGTTCCAGACCCCCCACCACCCTCTGGGTGAAAAATGTTTTCTTCATTTCCACTCTAATCCTTCCACCAATCACTTTAAATCTATGCCCCCTGGTTATTGACCCCTCTGCGAAGGGAAATAGGTCCTTCCTATCCACTCTGTCTAGGCCCCTCATAATGTTGTACACCTCAATCAAATCACCCCTCAGTCTCCTCTGTTCCAAGGAAAACAACCGCAGCCTATCCAATCTGTCATCGTAGCTAAAATTCTCCAGTCCTGGCAACATCCTTGTAAATCTCCTCTGCACCCTCTCTGGTGCAACTACATGCTTCCTGTAATGTGGTGACTCAAGCTGTGGCCTAACCAGTGTTTTATACAATTCCAGCATAACATCTCTGCTTTTATATTCTTTGCCTTGGCTAATAAAGGAAAGCATTCCACATGCCTTCTTAACCACTTTATCTACTTACCCTGCTACCTTCAGGGATCTGTGGACATGCACTCCGAGGTCCTTCATTTCCTCTACATCTCTCAGTATCCTCCCATTTATTGTGTACTCCCTTGCCTTGTTTGCTCTCCCCAAATGCATTACCTCACACTTCTCCGGAGTGAACTCCATTTGCCACTTTTCTGCCCACCTGACCAGTCTATCAACCACATGGCCTATCTTTGTGTCATCCGCAAATTTCTTAATCATGCCGCTTATGTTTAAGTCCAAATCGTTAATGTATACCACAAAAAGCCAAGGACCTAGTACCGAGCCCTGTGGCACCCCACTGGAAACAGCCTTCCAGTCGCAAAAACACCCGTCGACCATTACCCTTTGCTTCCTGCCACTAAGCCAATTTTGGATCCAATTTGCCACATTCCCTTGGATCCCATGGGCCTTTACTTTTTTGACCAATCTGCCATGTGGGACCTTGTCAAAAGCCTTGCTAAAATCCATGTAGACTACATCAATTGTGCTATTCTCATCGATCCTCCTTGTCAGCTCCTCGTTGGCCTTGAGCATGTGCTCTGGACTAGGGGCTTGACCCCATGCCCACCATACTCAGAGGTGAGAGTACAATGACTGACACTTACAGGGACTATATGAGGGGAAAATTACAACTGCTGGTCAAAAAGATAAACTGATGTTAATTGGCTTCGATGATTGGCCCAAAATCAAGCTTTTGATTTAGGAACTTGAGTTCAGTCTTTCCAGATAAATTTGCAAAGAATAACTGTATGAGAAAGAAAATCTTGGCCTTTCTGTAATAAAAACCTTCTCATTGATGTCATCTCCAAGCTGGTAAGATCACAAAAGAATATTATGGAACACTCATCATTCTCCATCAGTTTACAAAAGCGTTGCTCAGAGTAGCTGGAGGAATGGAATCCCTTCTTGGAGGATGAGAAGAAGAAATTCATGAGATGTTTGGGGGATAATATAGCTTGAAGAATTATTAATTTCCAGTTCAAACTAATCTTAATGAAGGAGTTTGTCTGAATATGTCTGAAGGGAGGTTACAAGCAAGAATGTGATCGGTGAAACCACAATGGAGGAATAGCAGAGAAAGCCTTCTGGAAGCTAAGAGAGGGAGGTTTACATTAGAGCTGGCAAAGTAGGGCAGTTGGGCTCTAAATCTAATGATTTTAGTGAGAACAAAGTCTCAATTTTGCGGTGGGTCTTGTTAACTGAAGTCACAGGGAACTTCGTGCATTACCAATTGACTCCTTTTTTTTTCTTTCCCAGTGTTGGTCTTGATTGGTGAAGATATTTCCATTTTTTTTTGGTTTTGGGATGAGTAATTTGGTACATTCATATTTTGGAGCTTTGATTGGTGGTGAGGGGACTTTTAGAGCCTCTAGTTTCAAGATTAATAGACTTGGATTGGATTGATTTTGAGCTGAACCAAGCTATTGAATCTAATCAGCTGTGAACTTGCATTTAAACTGTTCAAGCAGCTCAGTTTATGTGAATATAAAAGACATGTATTTATTCATCCATGCTTATGTGTGATTTTGTCAGTGCTCAGACTAAAACAGAATGCTGAGGAGAAAATGAATTTACCATGGGCGTACCTAAAGGGAAGGTCGGCATTTCTGAAGTCAATATGTTGCTTACTTTTGCTGAATACGAAGAGATTCTTTTTTTATGAATTTATAAAGAAAGGTAATATATCATATGTCTTGTAAGAAATCTGAGAAGGAAAAAAGATCCAAGAGCTTGGATACTGCACCCGAAGAGATGTGCACTGTCTGAGGAATTCATGTTGGGAAGAGGGGAGGGATTCATCATACAAACATATTTCATTTGAAAAGCAATTATTTTGATATTGACATAGTACTTTTTAAAAGGGAACACTAACCTTTTTTAATCTAAGTAATTCACCTAATAGGCGCTGTTAATGTTCTATATTAAATGTGTTATACTCTGGAATCAATAGACTGTGGAAAAGCTGATAAAAGAGACCTATAGTATCTTACTGGGATTGTACTTTGACTGCATAAATTATTCATGACCAAACTGATACAGCATCAGCTACTAAGAACCCAATATGAAAGTAAAAGACTTGCTCTATCATTCATAATCTCTGAAAAAGCAGCAGTGAAATTCGAACCACTCGCACTTGCTACTGTGTCTTAGAGTAATATGATATTAGAATATTTGAATGGACTAAGTAAGAGCATATAAAGGAGATTTTTTTTTTGATCTGACCAAATCAACTTGCACCTGAGAAGAGAGTGGGTATTGATCTTTGTAATGCTTCGTGCTCCTTATTAGGTGATGGCTGTATCTTCATTTAACTGTGGTGTGCTGTATTATGGTAAGTGACTGGCAGCTGTTTTGTATTTTCATCAATTTATGGCAGTTCAAAGTGGTTATTGTTTTTAAAGATTCCTGATCCCATGTTCAACTTCAATCTTAAATAAATATACAAAGCTGAATGATGAAGTTTGCATTACCTGAATTTGGGACTCTTCATCTTAAGGTGGCACAGGCATTTGTTCCTTTAAGATTGAATGTAGAGTACAGTGCATGTCTGTTAGACTTTTTCTAGTGAGAAACAACATTTTACTTTTAGAAGTATATAGTTCAGCTTGTCTCCTAAAGTTATACATGGAACAAAAATGATAAAGTAGTTAGGAGCCTCTGTATCTCATGTCAGGAATTTAATGTTTAGCTAACACACAGCTGACTTCAACAGATTGCAGTGCACTTCCTCCTATTTTCCATATTTAAAAAAAAATTAAACCGTCTAGTTTTGTAAGGAAAGCATTATTTTTAAAATTACCAGTTTCTTCTGGGCAGAAATCTGCCGTTATTACACTTAGTACTGGGACCTCACTTAATACAGTTTCACAACTTTGGCCAGAACAGCTGGTGATATGCATGGATTCATATTTTAATACCACAAGAGTCATTTTGTGAAGCTTTGTAATGGTACCTGGATTTGTAGCCTATCCCAGTGAAAGCAGGCACTGAATTTCAGCTACCTACTCAAGCATGTGAGGTTGAGGCACATCTGGCAGCCTGTAATCTAATAAACTAGCAACAGCTGAAATACTGTATTCTGACCGATTCATTGATGTCACTTGTAAGTGAGGAAGTGCATATCTTCAAATGATAATAAAATGGGGGTGGAGGCCATGGCTCGTAACTGTCTTAAGTTTTCTTAAGATTATTCATTTTCTTTACAAGATGCTGTGAAAATATGAAGCAAAAGAAAAATAGTCACTTAAATAAAATGCAGATCTCATTTTAATAGTGATTTAATACAAATGATCAAAAACTAGATAAAGATTACGTAAAATAATTGGTAATAGAAGAATGTATCTGAGTTCCTCTGTCTTGAATCTTTTTCCTGACAATTACTAGAAATAGCATTGCTTTGTAAGATTATAGGTAAAGTTGTTACATTCTGGTTTTGCTTATTGTAGGTCTGAAATCACCAGCTGTCAATAAAATAACCAATTGTCATTTTTAGCTTTAAAAATGGGAAATGTGTCAGATAAGCTGTTGTTTTTCCCTCTGTACTTGTCTTTTCATAGAGTGTGAATCATTCTAGTTGCAGCAATGCGCAAAAAAAAATGCTTGGTTATTTTGATGTTTAGAGCATTGGGTTAGGAAATTTCTGCATTGATAGACTCGGTGGTTGGCTCCCTGGAGACCAATTATAAAGGTTCACAAGGTTGTTCTTTTTAGCCTTGGTGCCTTTTTAATGACAGCTCTCGGTAAACTGCAGCTACGAAACCGCCTTCCTCTGTATGAATCTCAGTTGAATGTCTATTACTGTCTTTACCAGTTATTTATAAGTGACCTTCTAACAATATTTATCATCAAGAAACCATTCTGGAGGTATCAGATGTAATGTAACGAGAAAAAACACATTTTAGCGATTGATGGTTAGTTACAAATTGATGTTCAGCACATCAGTAGAGCTGCATTAATCAGCAATATGATTGTAATGTGATACTAAACATATTTATCTCAAGATATTACATTTTTCACTTTCTTTAGTTTGCCTATTTTAGAGCAGAGTAATGAATTATATTGGTATGGGCCATTGAAAGTAAGCGAGGTGAATAACAAAGGGAATATATTTCTTTTCTTTTAACTTCCTATTTTTTGTTGAATTTTGTGCACGCTGAGGTAAGGGATGTCAGTTCTGGGCAAATAAGCACTTGGCACTGCAAGGACTGGTCATGTGCACATTATTATACCCTTTACTCTGCCACAATAATGTTCCTTAAACTCAACCTCAAAAAAGATATATATATATATATATATTACTGGCAATGTGCCAGCGTAATTTATTTCCATTTCTTGGATCAGCTTATCTGATTCTGCCAGTTTAGTGGTTGTTGTGAACTTTCTCTTGTTCTGTGTACCTACATGTATAAGGAATTGCTTTGACACTGCCCACACTGATTTCACTCGGAATCCTTTGAGCCAGCATAAGAAAGAGAAGACTTCAATCCTACCTGTTGGGGTTCAATACGAGCCTGGGTCTCACAGGTGATAGCATAGTATGATAGCCTGTGCTTGATGTCTTCTAGTTGAAAAGGCATGTCATTTCTGTAACTTGATCATGTATATGATCTTTTTTGATTGGGTAGGTGTAACCTTGTGCCTTGTTTATGTTGAATGTAGAATTGTGTGAAGGAAGAAACAAATGCATTGAAGTGACAGAATGCTGCGATGTTGTATACAATTATTTAATGACAGTGCGCCATGTAATGATATATACATGATGACTGAGAGGCAAATATCAGGGTGCAGAGCATCGATGGTAGTTTCACTCCAGTTGGTTTCTCAACAGGAACCTGGCCATGATGGTTTACAAAAAGCTCATATTCCCTTTATGTTCCAGAACCCCTTCAAGTAGAAGCAGTTTTATAATACACTGGAGGTCCCAGTGTGGTGGAACCCACCTGAGCTATATTGTAGGGTGAATACTACAGCACAGGCAACAACAGACATTCAAGTCCATGTGTACAATTGTGTGAAAGCTGTGAACACCCTTCACTTCGAGTTTCAGGAATTCCCGGGTGACTTGGGCGGGGGAGGCGTGTACAAGTTAGTAAAAAATCACGCTGCAAGCCTGTATGGGTGCGTGGGTGCTCAGATTACCTATGGCCAAGAAATTGGGACATGCGCCTCTTGGTAATATTTTTTGTATTTGCCACCAGCAGCATTGCTGTTTCCTGACGAAACCATTTCTTTTTAAAGCTTCTCTGGAAGCAGCAATGCCACATCATTTGCCTTATAGGACTTCAGCTGAAATCAGAGCTGCCATTGACAGTGCTACAATATAAAGGGACCATCAGTAGCGTATTCACTGTCAATTGGAAACTGGAGCACTCTGAATTTCTTCGGCAATTTAGTTTCCAATTCACAGCATAAATGGACCATTTTAGTTTTTCAGTACTAATTCAGTCCCTTTCAGCGGGTACTTGAGTGATAAAACTCCAGGCTTGATGTTGATGCGAAGGCAAAGGCCGAGTGTTTCTGCTCAATTGCGCTGGCTTTTTCAGCGCAAAATAGAGGAATTTTGATTTACGCCGGGTGTAACTCAAGCTTCCGCGATATTTTGTGCTGGCTTAAAAAAAAGCACTGAGACTAGCCCCACCCACAAAACTGGCCATGCCTCCCCTGCACGAAACAACGAGGATGGTGAGTTCCTGCCGATTGCGCCAGCCTGCAGCTATTAGAGGAGGATTTTAAAATTAAACTAGCTTTTCTAGGTGGAAAGGCATAGTCTAAAAGTTTTTAAATACCAAAAAGCATTAATTTACTAAGAAACTGACTAGTGTCCACTAATGAAAGCATTAAATGCTTCCGTACAGTTTTTTTGAGTCTTGTCTGTGATTTTAAATCCAGGTTACTCACAGGGGGAGGGCTGGAGATCTTTATTAAAAATGCTAATATTTAGTGATAAACCCATTTTCAGCTGTTTTAATAAAACTGCACCAGGTTAGCACACTCAAATACATCAATGACTATTTTTATTTGAAAAAAATAAACCTACGTTAAGTTGCCGAATTGAGCTGATTCAGGGCAGATTTTACGTTTGTGATTATGTTAATGCATTTTAGCGGAAACTTGGTGATTCTCGATGTAATTTGTGGACGCAATTTGTGTCCAAATGCTGTTTGCGCTGAAAGTGGAAACTCCAGGCCAAAGTGCCTGCAGTGACCCAACCTAAACAAAAGTGATACAATAAGATGAAGCTCTGTGTCTCAATAGTAGTTGGTATAACCCAGCAATCTCACAATGGTTTTGTTATCAGAATTTTTATTTCTTTAAGAAGCCATCACAACTCTAAACGTCAGCAAAGCGCAAATATAACCATGTTGAGTTATATTTTTGTTGAAACATTTAAACCAGTCAGTTGTATTTATTATCTAGTTATGGATTCAAAGTAGGATCAAGAAATTAGAGGTAAGGTGACACTGCAGAGATGATGAGCAAGTTTAAGTCAATTGTTTTGTTTGTTGTTAAAGCCAAAAAAGCTACTTAGCAATTATCTGAGAACAGCAAAAGGTTTTCTGTTTCTCAGACCAGACCACATCAATATCTACAATAAATGATATGTACCTGGCACAAAGCTGTATTTTGAACATCAAGCTCTGCTAGCCCTCACTTTCCTATTCCAAAGTTATTCTCTACTTAGAATCATCCCGGAGAGCAAAAATAACCTCTGGCTTTTTTTCTCGATTACCAATCCTCTCCCATTCCCCCTCCAGCCTGACCTCCAACAACAAGAGCAAGGAGCTCATGGGCTTCTTTGTCCAGCTGTGCCTGCTGCTTTCCCCCCCCCCCTTCTCCTTGCATACCAAACTAAGCCTCCCCCAGCTCCCCCATCCTAGACCTAAACCCCTGTTGTTCTCTAATTACACTCCTATCTCATCCATGCTCATCTCTGAGCTCATGTCATCCAAGAGATCCAGTTCTTGCTAACTTCTCCCCATTCCCATAAAACTGCTGACCACTAAACTTTCCTATCTGGCCCCTAAAGTAGCTGACATTGTGAATGATTCCTTCTCCGCAGGCAATGTTCCCCACTTCTTAAAAAAATAAGACTTGTCCTTAAGAGCATTAAAGGTGGAGGTGAGGGAGTGGTTGAGCAAATTGACAGCTGTAGAAGTATTGGCGGCGAAGGGAAAGCCAAAAACTAGAGACCAAAACCCTTGACCTCTATGTCTTTACAAATCGGCACTCTATCACCAATCTCCCTTTCTTAAATCTTTGGATGTGTTGTTTCATGCCCAACTGTTCCGCAATTCCCTGATTGAATCTCTCCAGGTAGGCTCGCACCCCAATATCCTCTTCTTTGCCTCTGCATTCATTTTATCCTTACGCGACTGTGAAGCACCTCGGGACATATGTTGATGGCACTATATGAATGCAGGTTGTTGTTGACTTCTACAGCCTTCACAGAATACTTGGCTGCTCTTCGATTTATTCCTTTCACTCCTTTTTGTGTCGGCCCTGGCACTGTGGTGGCATCCTTTCCTTTCAGTCTAAAGGTAATGGGTTCAAGCCCCACTGCAGAGACTTGAGCACATAATCCAGATTGGCCCTTACATGCAGAAATGAGGGAATGCTGCACTGTTTGAGGTGCCTTTTTTGGATGAGATGTCAAACCAAGGTCCCAGGTGGATATATAAGATCCCATGAAATTATTCAATGAACAGCAGGGGAGTTCTCCCGGTGTTCTGGCCATTTACCCCAAAACCAAGTTCACCAAAACAGATTATCTAGTCAATTACCTCTGGTGTTTGTGAAAGTTTGCTGTAAGCAAATTGGCTGCCAAGTTGCCCGAAATTACAACAGTGACGACACTTCAAAAGTACTCCATTGGCTGTAAAGGACCTTGGGGCATCCTGAGGCAACAAAAGCCACCATATAAATAGAATTTTAAAATTTATTTCTCTCTCTTTCCTTCTTCCTTTCCATATTATCCTGCCAAATGTTGCTTCACTATTGAATAAAAACAATATCTGCACCTTAAAATTGCTACAGGACTTTCAAATCCTGCAGCAGCATAGAATTCTCTCCCACCGTACTCAATCCGCAAGCTCCAATCAGAGGTGCTTCTGACACCTGGCCCTTACTCATAATATTACAATGAACCTGAAAACTATGACAGGAACCAGCACCCATCACATTAGGTGGGGTTAAATTGTACATTGCCCGACTTCTGGTTGGGTTCATGCTTAATTGGAAAATATGGGCTCTTGTGCCATGAGATTACAGGTAACTATTTTCTGTGGAAGGAAAAGGGGTCATACCAAACTGAAGTGTAAATGGACTCTCTACCTGTGGTTGAATATTGCCTTGCCTTTATGGTATATTTGGTTCTCTGTACAAATAAATAGTTGATTTTAGCCTGTAACAGTTGGATCCTAAATATAATGTTACTGTATTAAATTGACAGGAGAAATAATAGAAATCATGTGTAAATTCCAGTGTACTGCACAATAGGATAATTTAATGCAGGGCTACACAGCCTAAGATGTTCCCTCCCAGATAATGAGACGTGTGACTCATTTGTAGGGCATGTCGTACAAACGTTGAAAAGACAATTGTGTTTAAAATGCCAAAATCATAATGGGGCTCTCAAAAGTTGTAGTCATAGGGGATTCGATAATTAGGAGGATGGATAGCATCCTCTGCATTCGCAAACGACAGTCCAGAAGGGTGTGTTGCCTACCTAGGGCAAAGGATATTTCGGAGCAACTGGAGAGGAACTTGCAAAGGGAGGGGAAAGATCCAGTTGTTGCGGTCCATGCTGGGACCAATGACATAGGGAAGTAAAGGGAGGTGGTCTCGCTAAAGGAATATCAGAAGTTAGGAAGTAAATTTTAAAAAACAGGACTTCACGGGTGGTAACCTCTGGATTAGTACCCAAACCACGTGCTAATTGGCATATAGATATACAGACCAGGAAGGTAGACGCGTGGCTGAAAGAATGGTGTGGGAAGGAGGGGTTCCATTTCATGGGACACTGTCACCAGTACTGGGACAGGAGGGAGCTGTACCTCTGGAATGAACCGGAATGGGACCAGTGTCCTGACTGAAAGGATAAATAGGGCTGTGGATAGGACTTCAAACTAGTAAGACGGTGGGGAAGGATATGGTGAAAATAACACGAGCTTGAAGAAAAGAGAAATGGGAAATGATAGTAAAGTTCAGACCAAGGTAAGGAACAAGGGTAACATACATGGTCAGGGAACAAAGACATTTAGAGAACATAAGTACAAAATGACTGTTAATAAAGTGAGGGAAACAATTATTAGAAACAAATTAAATTGCCTGTTCAGCAATGTGCACTGAATCTGAAATAAAACGGGGGAGCTGGAGCCAATAATTCGTAGCGAGGAGCCAGATATAATAGTGATAATTGAAACATGGCTACATAAAGACCAGGACTGCTAGTTAAATATTGCAGGATATAACATATTTAAAAAGGTTAGGAAAGGAAGTGGGTGGTGGTGGCTTTACAAATTAGAGATGACAAAATGACAATAGAAATAAGGGACATAAGTAATATTAAGATAGAAACAGAATCCATATCGATTGAGACAAAAGATAAGGGATTAATCATGTTAATAGGTATATTCTACAGACCAACCTAATAGTGGAAGGGAAGTCGAGGAAGAAATATGTAAGCAAATCTATGAAATGAGTAAAAAAACATTGAATAATAATCATGGGAGATTTCAACTATCCCCAAATAAACTGTCAAGAAGAGGTCGGGAAAGGGGAAATGGAGTTTTTACAGTGTGTACAGGACTTCTTTCTTACCCAGTATGTGAGAAGCCCAACAAGAGAGGAATCACTACTGCATCTCGTAATAGGAAATGAACCGGAGCAGATAAGAGAAGTCAGCATAGGGAAACATCTAGGCAATAGCGATCATAACATAATAGAGTTTAAAATAACGATTGAGAAAGATATAAGACAAAGACCAAAGTAATAGATTAGAAAAAAGCTAATTTTGAGGGGATAAGAATGCAACTCGGGAAGGTAAACTGAAAAAAAAATTTGACAAACACAGAACAGCAGTGGGAAATATTTAAAACAGTGATCAATAGAGTTCAGGAGAAATATATTCCTCTTTTTAAAAAAAGAACAAACTAGCCAATAGTGAAACACCATGGATGAATAAAGCGATGAGTGAAATTGAAACTGAAGAAAAAAGCATAATCTAAGTACATGGACAATAAAGGAGCATGACAAAAGGGAATAGGAGGAGGATAGGAAAGATGTCAAAAAAAATTTGGAAAACAGAGGAACTATGAAATTTTATTATCAAGGAACATAAAAATAAACAGTAAAGTATTCTACAGACACATAAATAACAAAAGAAAAATCAGGGGTCAGGAATAGGACCACTAAGGCATGTATAAGATAAATTCAAAGGTAATGACAGAGAAATGGCAGAAATATTGAATAGTTACTTCGTCTCAGTATTTACCAGGTAGACTAACAAGGTGGGCATTACATTAAAAGAAGAGATCAAAAATGATAGAAAGAAATTTAAGATAGAAAGGGGGGGATAATTGATAAACTAATCAAACTTAGAAAGGATAAAACCCCTGGTCTGGATGGATTGCATCCACGTGTATTAAAAGAAGTTAGTGAAGAGATAGCAGAAGCATTAGAAAAGGAAACAGTGCCAGAGGACTGGTGGACAGCTAATGTTATTCCTGTATTTAAAAAGGGAGATAGAATAAGCCCAGGAAACTTTAGACCTGTTAGCTTCGCGTCGATGGTATGAAAGATAGTGGAAACTTTACTCAAAGATTCAATAGAAAAACAACTAGAAAATGAAAATATAATAAAGAATAGTCAGCACGGATGGATTTCAGAAGGGAAAGTCATGCTTGACCAACCTTATTGAATTCTTTGAACAGGAAAGGTAGATTCAGGGTAATGTCGCAGATGTGATATATTTCGATTTTAAAAAGGCCTTTGATAAGGTACCGCATTGTAGACTCATGACGAAGGTCAGAGCATGTGGAGTCAGGACAGGTAGCAGAATGGATAGCAAGCTGGCTACAAAACAGAAAACAGAGAGCAGGTGTTAAGGGTAGCTACTCAGACTGATAAAAGGTAGGAAGTGGCGTTCCACAGGGATCGGTGCTGGGACCACAGTTGTTCACAATTTACATTAACAATTTTGACTCGGGAAACGGAAGTACAATTTCAAAATTTTTGGACGACACGAAATTGGGGGGTGCAGTTAATACAAAGGAAGAATGCATCAAAATGCAAGAAGACATCAATAAACTTGCAGAATGGGCGTGTAATTGGCAAATGAATTTCAACATAGATAAGTGTGAAGTGGTACATTTTGGTCAGAAAAATGAGGCCACATATAGCTTGGATAAGAGTCTAAATGGGGTTCAGGAGCAAAGGGATCTGGGGGTACAGATACACATCACTAAAAGTAGCGCGCAGGTTAATGTCATAAAAACAGCAAAGCAAGCACTGGGATTCATTTCTTGAGGGATTGAATTGAAAAGCAGTGAAGTTACGTTAAACTTGTATAGAACCTTGATTAGACCACACTTGGAGTTCTGTGAACAGTTCTGGTCTCCATATTATAGAAAAGATATAGACGCATTGGTGAAGGTGCAAAAAAGATTCACAAGGATGTTACCAGAGCAGAGAGGCTAGACAGGAAAGGCTAAAGAGGCTGGGGCTCTTTTCTCTAGGCCTTTAAGATAATGAAATGTTTTGATAGGGTAGATGTAGAGAAAATGTTTCCGCTTGTGGGGGAGTCCAAAACTAGAGGTCATAAATATAACACAGTTACTAATAAATCCAATAGGAAATTCAGGAGAAACTTCTTTACCCAAAGAGTGGTGAGAATGTGGAACACACTACCAGAAAGAGTAGTTGAGGCAAAGAGCATAGAGCATTTAAGGGGAATCCAGATCAGCACACGAGGGAGAAAGGAATAGAATGATACGGTGATCAGGTTCGATGAAGTAGGGTGGGAGGTGGCTCTTGAGCGTAAACGCCGACATAGACCAGTTAGGCCGAATTGCCTGTTTCTGTGCTGTAAACTCGTGTAAAGTGATCCTGGGGTATCACAATCAGCACTTGCTCCCCACCCTGGCATCACTCGTCTAACAATATCCATTGTTTTCTATCCCTTCAGTTATCTTGTTTCAAGCTTAAGTAGCAGTCCAAGGGAACACTGAAAATAATTGGTATTTTTCTTCAAATCTTAAGTAACCTTGGCATCGAAAATAATTTCTCCTTTTCTCTTATCGTTGTTTGATTTTATCCGAATACTTAAAATTTTCATTCAGTTATGTTAACTGAGTACCATTGGCAGAAAGTTGAGTCATGCTTGTGACATCAGAACAAGTGAATAAAAGCCAATAGCATAACATTGCTCCCCAGTATGGAGAATCTATGCAACAAAACAGCCTAAATAGACTTAATTGTGGACTTTACTTATTAACCTCGATATAATTGCAGCTGTTGTATTTGCCATGTAGATCACTAGAAAATGAACAGCAGCCAACATTATCACACCTTATTAAGAGGCATTCAAAAACGCGAAAACTACCAAGACAGTTAGAATATGCTTTCATTACCTGTGTTCTTTCAATATATTGCATTACAGGGAACTGCCTCGAAACCAACCATTTTCTCCATGGTTACCGGCAATGCTGCTCTCTGATCAGCTGATTGAAAATGTGACAGAACAGACTACACTGGTTTCTCTTCTCCCTCTGGTGGGTGATTTTCTGTCATGCAGTGCTCCATCCACTGGTTTGGGCGCAAACTTTCAAAACTTACTGAACAATAGCTGATCAGTCTGTATGTCAGTTGTGGCTAAAGTAAGTCCTGTTGATATTTCTGCTCTGTAGACATTTTTCAGGTTTGGTCAGGGTGATAGGGTGAATTTTTGTCCACCTGCCTATCTAGTAAGGGCCTTCCTAAGTCAGTTCAGGCAGTATTTTGATTAACAGCTACAGCAGGAATTCACAGGAGAGTCTCACTGGGCATTTATGTTAGCCTGATGTGAATATCCTGCATTGCAGCTCTTGACAGAAACAGGAGGCCGATGGTGAGTTTTTCTCTTTCTGGTTACAATCCTATTTGTTTTCTTTATAATGTCTACCTGTGCAAATCATGGCTGATGAATTTGGCACTCATGCAAATTAACTGCAGATATGGTCAGAGATTCAGATGTGTGAGTTGCTAGCTTGGGAGTCCAGTGTTGTACTGCAGAAATGACCAGACTGCTTCTGAGAAAAAAACATATTTCCATTTTAAAACAAACTATAGCCTCTAGCTCAGGACTTGTATGATGGTGTATTGTTATGTACTCTAGAGGGATGTGCTTATGCATCATCCCATAGATTCATTTGTTTAAATAACATTTTACTGGTGAATGAAGAAGAATATCTGCTAATTAATTGGTGATCAACAACGAAGAACCTTCTAGGCAATAGTATAATACATTGGGGCAGAAATAGCTTGGAGCAGCTCCATAGATTTATACAAACCCATTTTTACTGGGTGCACTTCCTCAAATAGGAAGTGGAGAAGAGCCCAGCGTTATCTCCAATGAAGCTAGGACCTGTGGGAGAAGCATGAGGAGCACGGTCTCCCCTCGATCAATCAGATTGCAGCTTTTTTGACAAGCTGCAAAACTGTTTCTGCAGGTTGCAATTTGAAATCCTGGAAGTAAAAGATGCAACACTAAAATCATTTATACAAACAGTTATAGACAGCAAAAAAAAGAGGGTAAGAAATAATCGAATTAAATAAAAAAGGCAGAAGGGAAAAGTTTTTTTAAAAATAATTTTTATAATTTAACTTTTTTTAATGACCAAAAACTATTAAAATACGGAGTAATATGAGACTCCACATTTTTAAAAGTTAATTTTTTAGTTGTTTGGCAGTCATTAAGACTTACGTGCTGTTAAAACTTAGTTTTTAAGCGTATCTGTTTTGTGGTGCTATTACTGAATTACCAGCTGGGCAGATGAGCAAGTTGGCCCTGGTTCAATGATTTCACTGACTGCTGCGGGGCGATGTCTCTTTAATTTGAAGCTGTCATATCGCCGGTGAACCACTAGGAGCAAGTTCTGGATTTCCATGTTTCACTGAGCATGTGCGAACGCTGGAACTTGCTCCTCGATTTCGCCACTAACAACGGTGAGTGCTGTTGAGCTCACCTATATTTTCTGAGCAATTTCTGCCCCATTGAAATAATTTTTGGGGCTCATTTGTAACGATTCATTACAATAATAAATTGAAGTGCAGCTAAAACACAAGTCAGAGTGTTTTCTTGCCAGCTTTATGGGTCAGTAACCACTTGCAATCGGGATACCAACTGACTCTTGAAGCTGGGAGTTATATATTTTTGATCTGCATTTCAGTTGAATTTTAATGTTACTTTTTTTTGTGAGTGAATGAAGTGCTGTAATAGCTGAACATGTACTTATTGTTCATTGCTTCACAGAACCTTCAATTAAATTTGACTGTCCTGCTGCACCACAGCAAAATATTTTTGGTCTGTTGATTTCAGGCTCTTACCCTATGAACATTACAAATGAAGCACTGTTCAGAGCACAGAAACAGGAAATTATCTGATTAATGTTTTATATCAGTTAGATGCATTTTGCATTGTTGCTCATGAAATATTTATTTTAGGGCAAAGTAAACTTCAATTGTGGCCTGAGCTTTGGTTCAACATAGATATAGGAGATGTGTTTCTGATCTTGTTTAACCAGAGTTGATATTAAAACTGATGGAAAACCAGGAATAAGCTGAAACCGCCATTTTTTCAGTACTCCATTTTCCATCCCGAAAAAAAGGTGAGCTGAATTGGTAACAAAATTTCTTGTCCAAATTCTTTAGTTGCACTCTAAGACCTTGCTAATGAGCTTTCAGAGAAAGATGCAGCAGTTTCCTGCTGAAGTAAATTAAAATAACCAGGCCACAGGGTCTTCACCTATTCAACTGGGGTTATATCAAGGCTGAAGGAACTAAGCTCTTCGACAGGATTATTTTCAACATGGATTTTGCAGCATTTGTTACATCATCTTATTGAATGGCGGAGCAGGCTCGAGGGGCCGATTGGCCTACTCCTGCTCCTATTTCTTATGAAATGTTCAGTTTTGCCATTGAAATTGCTCTCAGGGAGCATTCAGTCCCCCAATTAAAGCCCCTCAGGACTTTAATCAGCTGAGCAGTGCTTGTCTCAGGAGCACTTCAGATCAGCAGTAAACTGTTGAAAAGCCCCAATGTACTTTGCAGCTGTTCATTTCATTCTCCACAATGGGAAATCAAAATCTCAAGATTTGGATGTTTAAATTAGTCATAACAAATACAAAGGCGGCCAGAAATAACCAGTAAATTAAATTAAAAACAATTTCCATTGCATCTGCACTTGCAGGCTATGTTCACAATTTGTAAAATTTGAATCATAGCTTACTTTTTGTTTTGCATGTCAATATTCACAGGTTGATTACACACATAAGAGCAATTACTTTGATCAATTTATTAAATCCTGTAGAAACCTCAGATGGTCATCAGTAAATCCGGCCATAGAAGTTCACTGCTCTGAATCTATAGTTTCCATTCTCAAGAGCTGGATTTATTTTCTTCGTCATCACTACACCAACTCAGAGGCGTTAAGGCATGAAATGACCATTATTGTAGACAAGTCCTGATTGGCTAGGTTTCTGCCAGTAATGCTGACCAACTTCTTTTGAATGAACTTGCCACCCTGAAGTAATTAGCATTTGAATTAATCTCTATCAAAATTTTTAAAAGTGGCGAGATTAACACCCTGTATCTAAAAGTGTGATTTTCCACCATTTTACCACTGAAGATATGTAATTTATATTAAAATGTGATTTTAAGTTAAAGATTGCTTTCATGGAGTTAGATTGAAGGACCACCGAATGCTGGAAATGTGGATCAACAGTCAGACAGAACATCTGTCCAGATGAAGGTTTGTTGAAAAAAACAACAAATATTTACACCTTAGGGATTAGACTGTCTTATCCATCTGATCTTTGCAGGAGCCAGTTGCAGGGGGACCCATACAAAGGCATGAATGTTCACCAATTTAATTTGTATATTCAAGGCTGAGATGGATACATTTTTGGACTCGAGGGGAATCCAAGGCTATGGGGATTGGGCAGGAAAGTGGAGTTGAGGTTCAAGATCAGCTATAATCTGATTGAATGGCGGAGCAGACTTGAGGAGCCATGTGGCCTTCTCCTGCTCCTATTTCTTATGTTCTTATGTTGATTGACAGCTCTGCTTGCCAACCCCTGGACAGGGAATAGGTCAGGAGTTAATCTGTCAAACCACCCGTGAAGAAGGGCCAAAAAAAACAAAGGCATACGTGCAAGAACTATAGAGTAGTGATAACGGGGTCTTCAATTATCCCAGTATAGGCTGGGACAGTAACAGTGTAAAAGGCAAAGAGGGGGAGGAATTCCTGAAATGTGTATAAGAGAACTTTCTGGAACAGTGTGTTTCTAGCCCAAAAAGGAAGGGAGCAGTGTGGATCTAGTTCTGGGGAATGAAATGAGGCAGGTGGAGCATGTTTCAGTGGGCGAGCCTTTGGGGAACAGTGATCATAATATCATTAGGTTTTGGATAGTTATGGAAAAGAACAAGGAACAATCAAATGTGAAAATACTTAACTGGAGGAGGGCTAATTTCAGTGAGTTAATTCCTCCCCCTCTTTGCCTTTTACACTGTTAAAAGGGGATCTTGCCTATGTGGATTGGAATCAAAAATTGGTAGGCAAAACAGTAATTGATCAATCAGAACTAGATCCACACTGCTCCCTTCCTCATTGGGCTAGAAACACACTGTTCCAGAAAGTTCTTTTGTACACATTTCAGGAATTCCTCCCCCTCTTTGCCTTTTACACTGTGAAAAGGGGATCTTGCCAAGGTGGATTGGAATCAAAAATTGGTAGGCAAAACAGTAATTGATCAATGGGAGGCCTTCAAGCAGAAGTTGGTTCGGGGACAGAGCAGACACATTCCTACAAGGGGGAAAGGAAGGGCATCCAAAGTTAGAGCTCTCTGGATGACTGAAGATATCGAGATTAAAATGAAATAGAAAAAGGAGGCTTATGACAAATGTAAGGTTCATAATACAGGAGATAACCAATCTGAATACAGAAAGTACAGAGGAGATCTAAAAAATGGAATAAGAGAGGCAAAGGGAGTATGAGAATAGATAAGCAGCTAACATAAAAGGGAACCCAAAAGTCTTTTATAAACATATAAATTGTAAAAAGGTAGCCAAAGGAATCATGGGACTGATTCGGGACAAAAAAGATCATCTTGTGTAGGCAGACGACATGGCTGAGGTACTAAATGAATAATTTGCATCCATCTTCATTAGAGAAAAGGATGCTGCCACTGCAGCAATGAAGGAGGAGATGGTAGCAATATTGGATAGGATAAAAATAGATAAAGAGGAGATACTTAAAAGATTGGCATTACTCAAAGTAGAAGAGGCACCCGGTCCAGATGGGATGAATCCTATGTTACTGAAGGAAGTAAGGTTGGAAATTGCAGAGGCCCTGGCCACAATCTTCCAATCCTCCTTAGATATGGGGGCGGTCCCAGAGGACTGGAGGGTTGCAAATGTTACACCCCGTTCAAAAAAAGGGAGAGGGATAAACCCAGCAATTACAGGCCAGTCAACCTCATGTCAGTGGTGTGGAAACTTTTCGACAATAAACTGGAACAAAATTAATTGGCAGTTGGAAAAATATTGGCTAATAAATGAAAGTCAGCATGGATTCGTTAAAGGAAAATCGTGTTTGACTAACTTGATTGAATTCTTTGATGAAGTAACCCGAGAGGGTTGATAAGGGTAGTGCGGTTGATGTGTACATGGACTTTCAAAAGGTATTTGATAAAGTGCCATATAATAGACTTATCAGCAGAATTAAATTTCAAAGTTTGCAGATGACACGAAACTAGGAAATGTAGTAAACAATGTGGAGGCTAGTAACAGACTTAAGGTGGGCAGACACATGGCAGATGAAATTTAACGCAGAGACGTGTGAAGTGATACATTTTGGTAGGAAGAATGAGAAGAGGCAGCAGAAACGAAATGGTACAATTTTAAAGGGGAACAAAGAGACCTGGGGGTGCATGTACATAAGTCTTTGAAGATGGCAGGACAAGTTGAGCAGGCTGTTTAAAAAAATAAATACGGAATCCTGGGATTTATTAATAGAGGCATCGTGTACAAAAGCAAGGAAGTTACACTAAACCTTTATTGAACAGTGGTTAGCCCTCAGCTGGAGTATTGTATTCGGTTCTGGGCACCAAACCTTAGGAAGGATGTCAAGGCCTCAGAGAGAGTGCGGAAGAGATTTACTAGAACGGTACCAGGGATGAGGGACTTCAGTTATGTGGAGAGACTGGAGAAGCTGGAGTTGTTCTCCAAACAGAGAAGGTTAAGGGGAGATTTGATAGAGGTGTTCAAAATCCTGAACGGTTTTGACAGAGTAAATAAGGAGAAACTGTTTCCAGTGGCAGAAGGTAACCAGAGGACACAGATTTATGGTGATCAACAAAAGAGCCAGATGCGACATGAGGAAAATTTTTTTACCCAGCAAGTTGTAATGATCTAGAATGCACTACCTGAAAGGGTGGTGGAAGCAGATTCAGTGGTAACTTTCAAAAGAGAATTGGATAAATACTTGAAGGGAAAAGATTTACAAGGCTATGGGGAAAGAGCAGGGGAACAGGACTAATTGGATAGCTCTCTCAAAGAGTAGGCTTGATGGGCTGAATGGCCTCCTCCTTCGCTGTACCTACTTTGATACTAAGATACCATGTTCAGGGGGAGTTAGCAAATTTTGTTAGGAATTGCAATTAAGGGCTGACCAAAAGAACTTGGAAAGCTAATCAGGATAGTGCTCCAGATTTTCATAATTTTATAATGCAAGGGGGGACTGAGATTAAGTTGAAGCAAGGTGAAATTCATTACAACTGTATGTTCACTTCATGATTGTAAAATAAACCAGCTTAATATCTTTTCTGTCCTTGTCGCACTAAAGTTTTAATTAGCCCATGTTTTGATAGATTCGAGGTGTGCACCTGAGAGCATGTGCAGATCGTGATATCCAGTTCATTCAATAAGGGGGTATCAATGTTGCAGGCCATGGATTACACTATTGTACATCTAAATATTGGGTCTTGAATCCAATTTGCAGGACAGATAGATCAATGAAAATGCTAATATCATTACGTCATTGCGCCCAGTACTGTTTGCAAACCTTGTAAAATGCTTTACAAGATCAAAAAGGTTCTCTTTCTCCCAAAAGGCTGCACATGCTGGGTCAATTGGAATTTTCAAAACTGAGATTAATAGATTTCTTTTTTAGGTGAAAGTATCAAGGGATATGGAGAAAAGGCATGTAAATGGAATTGAGGTGCAGATCATAATCTAATTGAATGACGGAATAGTCTTGCGGGACTGAATGGCCTACTTCTGTTCCTGTGTTCTCATATATCAATAGCCAATATTTAGATGTCAGTACAAATATCTCTGATCTCTTTGCTTCGGCTGAAACTGAGGGAGCATTTGGCAGAAAAATATGAAATGGTTTTGGTTATAATGGTTTGGTAATACAAAATTAGATCCTGACTTGTTGAGGCAGCAAATATTTGCGTTCCATTTCTGGAAAGCAAGCTTCTCGAAGCAGCAATAAACATCAAAGCACTGTGTATGTGATTGGTTATGCATGTCATACGGTTAATCATGAAGTGTATTTTTAGTGGTACTTGATGCTCGAGCTCCAGGTTATGGATGTGTTTGTTCAAAACAGGAACTAGATTCACTTCAATAATCTTGTGTATAATTCTACAGGATATGTTGTTGGAGAAATCTCAGGGGTTAGAATAGATAGAATGGATAGAATCATCACCCATAACTATTTTTTTTTATTCGGTCATGGGATGTGGGCGTCGCTGGCGAGGCCAGCATTTATTGCCCGTCCCTAATTGCCCTTGAGAAGTTGGTGGTGAGCCGCCGCCTTGAACCTCTGCAGTCCGTTAGGAAGGGAGTTCCAGGATTTTGACCCAGCGATGATGAAGGAACGGTGATATATTTCCAAGTCTGGATGGTGTGTGACTTGGAGAGGAACGTGCAGGTGGTGGTGTTCCCATGTACCTGCTGCTCTTGTCCTTCTAGGTGGTAGAGGTCGCGGGTTTGGGAGGTGCTGTCGAAGAAGCCTTGGCGAGTTGCTGCAGTGCATCCTGTGGATGGTACACACTGCAGCCACTGTGCGCCGGTGGTGAAGGGAGTGAATGTTCAGGGTGGTAGATGGGGTGCCAATCAAGCGGGCTGCTTTGTCCTGGATGATGTCGAGCTTCTTGAGTGTTGTTGGAGCTGCACTCATCCAGGCAAGTGGAGAGTATTCCATCACACTCCTGACTTGTGCCTTGTAGATGGTGGAAAGACTTTGGGGAGTCAAGAGGTGAGTCACTCGCTTCAGAATACCCAGCCTCTGACCTGCTCTCGTAGCCACAGTATTTATATGGCTGGTCCAGTTAAGTTTCTGGTCAATGGTGACCCCCAGGATGTTGATGGTGGGGGATTCGGCAATGGTAATGCCGTTAAATGTCAAGGGGAGGTGGTTAGACTCTCTCTTGTTGGAGATTGTCATCGCCTGGCACGTGTCTGACGCGAATGTTACTTGCCACTAATGAGCCCAAGCCTGGATGTTGTCCAGGTCTTGCTGCATGCAGGCTCGGACTGCTTCATTATCTGAGGGGTTGCGAATGGAACTGAACACTGTGCAATCATCAGCGAACATCCCCATTTCTGACCTTATGATGGAGGGAAGGTCATTGATGAAGCAGCTGAAGATGGTTGGGCCGAGGACACTGCCCTGAGGAACTCCTGCAGCAATGCCCTTGGGCTGTGATGATTGGCCTCCAACCATCACTACCATCTTCCTTTGTGCCAGGTATGACTCCAACCACTGGAGAGTTTTCCCCCTGATTCCCATTGACTTCAATTTTACGAGGGCTCCTTGGTGCCACACTCGGTCAAATGCTGCCTTGATGACAAGGGCAGTCACTCTCACCTCACCTCTGGAATTCAGCTCTTTTGTCCATGTTTGGACCAAGGCTGTAATGAGGTCTGGAGCCGAGTGGTCCTGGCGGAACCCAAACTGAGCATCGGTGAGCAGGTTATTGGTGAGTAAGTGCCGTTTGATAGCACTGTCGACGACACCTTCCATCACTTTGCTGATGATTGAGAGTAGACTGATGGGGCGGTAATTGGCCGGATTGGATTTGTCCTGCTTTTTGTGGACAGGACTTACCTGGGCAATTTTCCACATTGTCGGGTAGATGCCAGTGTTGTAGCTGTACTGGAGCACAAGTCTTCAGCACTACAGCCGGGATGTTGTCGGGGCCCATAGCCTTTGCTGTATCCAGTGCACTCAGCTGTTTCTTGATATCACGTGGAGTGAATCGAATTGGCTGAAGACTGGCTTCTGTGATGGTGGGGATATCGAGAGGAGGCGGAGATGGATCATCCACTCGGCACTTCTGGCTGATAATGGTTGCAAACGCTTCAGCCTTGTCTTTTGCACTCACGTGCTGGACTCCGCCATCATTGAGGATGGGGATGTTTGCAGAGCCTCCTCCTCCCGTTAGTTGTTTAATTGTCCACCACCATTCATGACTGGATGTGGCAGGACTGCAGAGCTTTGATCTGATGCGTTGGTTGTGGAATCGCTTAGCTCTGTCGATAGCATGTTGCTTCCGCTGTTTAGCATGCATGTGGTCCTGAGTTGTAGCTTCACCAGGTTGGCGCCTCATTTTTAGGATGAAAAGAGTCCTTGCAGGTCATCTCTTTTCAACCCAGTCAAATTGACCTCTGGCTTCCGATGCAAATTAAGTGAACGGCAGCGTTGTAGGTAGGTACGGGAATCTTGTGCAGGTTCTTCAGTTGAATTTCCTAGACCACTGTGTGTGCGTTATGTTGAATGTGTCCAAAACAGTAATACAGAATTCAAAATGTTGGAACTGCACAGTGAGTTTCAGAAGGAGCAAAATAGAATAATGTTTTGGGATACACCCTTTGTTTTTATCTTAAAAAAATATATACTGTATGTCAGTGTTCTTTATAAACGGGTTTAAGATTTTGCTGCAGCTAGATCAAAGTATGTACTTTCTTCATGCAGAAGCACACACATGCACTGCAAAATCCTCTCATAATAGGCTCAATGGGTTACATATAACTAAACTGTGTATTTAATACAATTGACTGATCATGTGAAGAAACTGGAGCTCAGTAACAGTTTGTAAAAATTAAGGCATTCTGATGATCAAAATCACAGTCAGGAAGATCTGATTTATAACATCTCACTCTTGTTTCCAAATTTTAGTTTGGTTCATGGCAAGAAGGAAACATAACCTGCTTATTCGAAGTATTGTGGGAATTTTGTCTTATTCATTCTCAGTATGTGGGTATCGCTAGCAAAGTTGGCATTTATTGCCCACCCTTCGTTGTCCTTGAAATGGTGGTCGGCTTTCATCTTGAACCGCTGCAGTCTGCGTGGTGAAAGTATTCCCATAATGCTATTAAGGAAGTTCCAGAATTTTGACCCAGTAGCAATAATTAAAAGCTCACTTCTCTTAAGGTGGATGAGTGAATATTACCCATTCTTATTTGGAGGAAATTTTTTTGAGTTTTGTCGGTTATGCTCCTCTTGAGGCAAAATCAAAGTTGAATGAAAATTCCAGTCTTTCTGCTCATTCCTGTTCTTGAAATTGAAAAAGATACAGCTATAAATTGGTCAAGCAGCAAGCTCAGCTATAAGTCGGTCACTTGGTGCAGTCATGGTTATTAAATCAGCCAGTCATTGTCAGTTGACCAGTTCTTCAATGATGAGAGGTGACACACATATAAATGTGCCATTCGGTAGCCCCAAGGCCAAAGAAAGGTCTGGAGGAGTGCACACATTTCAGTAAAAAATGCACTAACTGTGTATCGGTGCAGTTTGAATAAAATTTCCAATGTATGCTGTGCTGGAATAAGGGATTACCTCTCGCTATATTTTGCTGAAAGTTTCCTAGTCTCTGTAAAATTTCTTAGAATATTCATGATCGCGAGTCACACCTTCCAATGCTGTTAGAATACGGGTGCGACAAATGTGATTCTGTTCTGTTTATGCATGTGGGCAACACGTTTTGCGATTCCTGGCCATTTTTAGAGCAGGAGTGTGGAAGATGTGCATTAGTGTCAGATGGACCGGTTTATGGAATGGGCCTTCTCACATCACTTTGGCTCTGATAGAGAGCATTCAGACCCTCCTGTGAGCAATCCAGGTTCATTATCTCAAGATGGTTTTATTCATTTTTTGAACAGCTGAAGATAGTTTCCAAGGATTCTGAGGGGGGTAATAGCAGGTATTTTGATGGAATGTTTTAAGATGGGAATTTTTTTGGAGCTCCAGCTCCGTAACTTGGCCGGAAATGTGGCAGAAACCCTGTTCACACGTATCAATGGTGTTTCTGTCGCTGATGAAGTTGCTGCAAGTGAGTGGGAACAACTCCAAGGGAATTCTCAGCAGTTGTATTTGTTTTAGTTATGCTTGTGCCCATAACGTACAATTAAGAACAAGGGATAGAGTTTAAAGGTGCAATCATATAAACAAATATGCACACTGCAAAATATCAGGTTATACTTTTTGGTAAATATGGTCCCTCCACACCCCATCCACCCCCACCCCCAAGTACTCACATAAATGTATTCTTTTGAAATTCATTTGTAAACAACCAGCTGAGACTGAATGGGGGAAAAAATACATAGTGAATTTATGTTTCTTTTCATGTTTTCATGTCCAATAATGTAACTCTTAATTGTTAATGCCTTTTTAATTATTAAAATAAATATATAAAAGCAATACAAAGACTCTGCTGAGGTGCATTAAGGTTGACGAGTGCTCTATGGAAGACTTCACACTGCTGTTGGCATCAATCTGGTATAAGAATCCTAGTATAGCAGGGGCTTTAGTATTCAACGAATCCATTAAATAATCACAATTACAACTTGCCTATGAGCTATTGATATCACTACTAATATGTAATGTCTTCCACTTGGAGAGATGCCATGGTAAGTGCTTATCGCAGAGCAGTCTCTTGCAATCAGATTTTTTTTTAAATGGGCTCCTCTGTGAGATCCCGTACTCATCCATTTCATCAAGTCAACAATGGAACAGATATACTGGACGATTTGATTCAAGGTGATGCCTTTGGACTCCATGCACATCTCATCATTGCTGTCAGTGCGATCAGTGTACTTCGAAACTGATGCTGTTTTATCAATCCAAAGAAAACCTCTGCAGAGTATTTCTGAAACATAACAAATACTGATTGATAAACAAAAGAGATAAGTCAGATCAATGTAGAAATAGAACAATTGCCTCAGACTACAACACCCCTGCTCCAGGTCCTCCTTTCCTGATGCTGTGGACATAAATGACAACCAGCAAATGAGCAAAAGCTGACTAACAGCTTCAAAAAGGCTGACAATTCAAAAACAACACTTTATATAAGCCTATGACACATTAAAGCAAGTAATTACACTGAAAGTGCAGTCGGACACAGGATTGTCCCTTAAGTTGCAGTTAAACCCAAAATGTGTTTGTTTATATTGGAGGAGATGAACAAAAGTGCATGAAAGCCTGAGGGGGGAGGGAATGTAAATGTTGAAAACATAACATTTATTTTCTCGGATGGTTTGAGGGAAGCAGCTACGTTTAAGAACAGAGATATATTTTTACATTATTCTAATGCACAACAAAGATGCAACAGCTAATACAGGCAGAATTGGTTTAAACTATGCTCGCAAATTCTTGCTTTTCCCCTCAATGACACTGATAACATTGGAGAAGGATGAATACATTTCAGAGCTGAAGACGTTCATTGTACTCTGTAAAGATAAGCACGTATAGATTATTAAATAAATAAGCTCATTGGCATTAATACAACATGGAGCTAAAAGGGTTGTTAGGTTAAAACAGAGGCTTTTAAAAGACAGGCTTTTTATCACAGCAGGGGCAGTGTAAAAGAAGGAAATTACTGCAGTATAAATAAGGGAATAAGTTCCTTTTACTGTAGAGATTGCAAGAAATAAGACATCAAAAGCTTGTACAGCAAAGGCTATAATTCAGGAAGAGCACAGAAAGGAAGCAAAGGTAAAATGTAACAGGACATAAGGCTCCCTATTATTGTCCAGCAATCTGTTCAACGATCTAAAGGTCATAAAACACCCAAAAAAGTTGAACCCAGCAAGAACTATAAGACAAGTATGAAGCAAAGTTCTTTCGGAACTTTGACGCCCTTCAAAGCGAGGTAGCGTGAACAAGCTTAGATAAGCAATGCTCACGATTCCCACAAAATTCTTTATGCGTAAGTTTTCGGCGTCGGGCTGGTGAGTACTGCTCTGTATGAAGTCTTAAGATGAAAATTTTGAAACAATAATAAATTGGGCATTGCATTGTTATCATCTTGAGAAAAAAGGAAGGGACATCTGCTCACGTTTATTGAAAACTACTCTTTGATATTTTGGATTAGAATATTTTTCATTATATTTTAAAACTTCTTTCTCTCAGTACCAGCAGATATTGGGGCAAAAATCGCTCGTGAAATAACAGAGAGCTCAACAGCGCTCTCCGTTGTTAGTGGCAAAATGGAGGAGCAAGTTCCGCGTTCGCACATGTGTAGTGAAACACGGAAATCCAGAACTTGCTCCAAGTGGTTTGCTGGTGATATGACAGCTTTGAATTAAAGGGACATCACATGCTGCTTTCAGGGAGATCATTGAAAAAGTGCTAACTTGCTTATCTGCCCAGGTGGAAAGTAACTAATTACGCCACCAAACAGGTACTCTTAAAAAAAAATACAGGTCTAAACTAAGTTTTAAGTAAGTCTTAATGACTGCCAAACAACTAAAAATTAACTTTTAAAAATGTGAAGTCTCATTATGTGTTATTTTAATAGTTTTTGGTTATTAACATTTTTTTTAATTACATTTTTTTTCACTTTTCCCTTCGGTCTATCTTTATTTCAATTATTTCTTACCCTCTTTTTTCGCTGTCTGTAACTGTTTTAACAGTGATTTTAATGTTGTACCTTTCACTTCCTGGTTTAACAATTCAAGCCAGTAGAGACAGTGAACGCAGCTTGTCAAAAATGCTGCGATCATTGTTCAAGGGTAGAGATCGATCCTCTCGCTTCTCCCAGGGTCCTAGCTTTGCCTGAAATGACGCTGGCTCTTCTCCGCTTCCTATTCAAGGAAGTGCCCAAAGAAAATATAAATCTCTGGAGCGGCGAGCAGTGTTGGTTCGTCCTCCAAGCAATTTCTACACCAATGTTTTCTTGAAAGAGAGAAAAAAATTGAACTAATTTTCTTTTTAAAATGCCTAATAGTAGATTCAGGAGTCATGTATCATCTTATGAACCATTGCACTATTCCAATCAGGGCTTTAGATTGTTAATTTTCAAATGTGCACATACCTTCCAAAAGTTGTCCCTCCCCAGCCTGCACCAATTAGTGGTGAATGTTGCATTTCTGGTGGGTCTAAGGGAATGCTCCTTTGGAAAATTTTGAAAATAGTGCAGTTTGGTCGATTGTAAACACTTTTAGAATTAACTATTGATTGTTTATCCTTTTTTAAAAGATTAAAATGAAGCGATATATTTTGGTTTTCAGTAGACCGGCCCGACCATTACTTCACCAAATGTTACCTCAACAATTACTCTCCTATATTCAGTCCATCACAAATACACAGTAGCGCTCTTCCCTATCCAGTTTTCCACCCAGTTCACCGATATGTTCTTTCCTCCTCCATTTTCCTGGTTAATGCTGGCACTCCCTTTCTTCTCCCCACCACTCCCATCTTCTCCTCTCCCCCAAAACACTTTTTTGAGGTTTTTCCTTCTCCTTCAAAAGCATCACTCCCAGCTTCTGCCCTCTAACCCACACCAAAGCTTCTGCATTCTTTTCTATCCTGTCCCCCCCTCCCCCCACCTTCCATCACCGTCTTTACCTGAGTCCCGTTACTACTGTAAGTGAATTTGGTTGCTGAACACTGCAGGCAGGTATGGAGAGCACAGGGCCCAGTTCAGAATGATTTTGATTTGCAAATGCAAACATGTAAACTAGGCCCCCAAAATGCTGATTGTGCACAGCAAATATGGATGGTTGGTATGTATGAGTGGAAGAATAAAGAAATCTATACAAGAAGCCTGTCAATGATGCATTTTTTTAAAAAACGGATACTGCATCCATGAAAAATGTAAGCAAATCTTTTTCCATTTGCTCAACACAGGACGTAACAATGTAATTTATCACATCATGCACAAACGATGCCCAGCTCTTCTGATTATTTTTGCTCCACCCATAAAGATAAAATGGTACATCAAACACTTTTTGATGAAGGCAGTGCCTCTTTAAATATAACTTCAACAAATGGATTGATTTAGGAGTAAGTACTTATCATTCATAGTGTTCGACATTGCAGTTATCTAGAGATACCTTCCCCTTTAACATGTTGAGCCTCTAATCTGTGGTTTTAAACTTAATTGTTTATTGCTTTGTTGTAAAATTCAAATTCTTCATTAAAAATAGCCATGGGATCGTTTATGTTCATTTGCAAGAGCAGTCGGGATCTTGATTTATCATCTCATCTGAAAGACAGCACCCCTGACAGTGCAACACTCCCTCAGTACTCCGCTGAATATCAGCCTAGATGAAGGGAGTGAATTTCCACGGGGGTTCTCTTGCTTATCCATGGAAGAGCCACGGAATCCTTTGGAAAACAGTGTAAACGGGAGAACCCCAGCGGAAATTCACCCCCATGTGCTCAAGTCTCTGGAGTACGGCTTGAATCTATGCCCATCTGACATGGAGATGAGAGTGCTACCACTGAGCCACAGCTTACACCATTTGATGTCATTTTATTCAGGAATAGAGTCATTGCACAGCGCATGTTAAAATTGGAGATCACTTTCAGTTTAGATCAGTTTGATCTGACTTTAATGTTTAAGTGAATTTGAGATCTATATAGTCGAATGGATATCAAGCAAAATCAGAAGGCTGTATTACAACCAAGGGTCAACTGTCAGCCTGCAGTGCTTCATCAGGGCCATACACATGGTGCTATAATCAAACATTAAACCTTGTTAAGGATGTAATTGAGTTTGTGATGGAGGAGCAGCAGATCAAAAGTGATAGTACGAAGGCAAGAGAAGGTGGATTGTTAATTGGCATGAAAGATTGGAAATTGACAACAGACCTCAGGGGACTTTGCACTTTTCCAATACAGATAATTGGCATCAGTCTGAAGCTGGATATGGTGCTGTGGTTAGAGCAGATAAAGAGCTTGTATGTGGTGGTGCTGACTGTTTAAAGGAGTTGTGTGAAAAAAAATGCTGAAAAATCGAAAGTTGGTGGCTGAGTGCTGACAGGGGAGAAACCTGCTGGGGGTATGATGTCAGGGATTTGTGAGAGGGTCATGAGGTCATTCTTAAGGCTGCAGACCAGAGCAGCAAAGGCAGAAGTGTTAAAAGATTGAGTGTGCAGTGGAAAGGACATTGGGTCGATTTTAAGCTGCACTTGAGAAAGGTTAAGGGCAAACATGACCATGCAGGAGCTGGTGCGAGGTCTGCTTACCCTCCCGCTTATGGTCCCCCAGGGTTAGTTGAAAGCAGCAGTGACCAAAACCACAATGATGTCTGTGACACTGGACAACTGGCAGAGCGGAAGGAAGTAACAATATATGTGTAATACAACCAAAAGGCAATTTGAACCATAGAATTGTGGCTCTTAAGTTCCGCAGGTGTTCAGCCGTTCTTCTACTGTTGGTCCGGTGGGAAACTGCCGGGACCCCCGGAGAAATGGCATTATTAGCTGTTTCCTTGGACTTCCACCGGTCTCCTGACAGAGTTATATTTGCAGTCGAGTGCAATCTCGGCAGAATTTCAGCGTCTGCATCAATTTGCTTTAATTAAATTCCAATTGTAAATAAATCTGAACGAGTAGTTTTAGCTTTTACACACAGGCTGGTAGCGTGCTGTTGTTCCACCTTCTGATATGATGTGGGAATGTGATAGTTTCTCCCATGAATGATTTACCATGATTCAGGGTTAAACCTGAACCACACTTAATCCACACATGGCAGAGAATTGAGACCGAGGTTTCAGTTCCTAAGAGAGTCTAAGCGATCTGCTTGTGGAAACGGCAGTCCAGCTGTGAACAGGAGAATAGGTGTTGAGTGGGGAGGAGTCTCGAACTGCAACAACTCATTTCAGCATTTAAAATAAAATGGAAAAAAATGCAGATACTGAAAATCTGAAATAAATACAGTAAATGGTGGAAATACACTGCAGGTCAGTCAGTATTTGTAATGAGAAAAGACAGATTATAATGCTTTGAGCATGTGGCCTTCGTCGGAGTTTGATGAAAGGTACACACCTGGAATGTCATAACCTGTCTTTTCACTTCACAAATGCTGACTGGTCATCTATGTATTTACACCATTTTCTGGTTTAATTTCATTTCAGCATTTCTTTGATGCACAAATTTATCATAACGTTTGACTATTATTGTAAATGTGAAGTATAGTAGTAGCATTCCAGTCAGATTTACTTTTAAATAACAATGTCATTATTTTGCAAACAGGTGATTATGACAGAGAATATGTAATAAACTAATTGGTGTAACGTACAATGCATTGGACATTCCATGCTGCACAATTTAAATCAAAGTTTAATATAGTCTTTGCAAAGAAAGGGGGAAATCAAACATTTGTAATTAAATGTGAGTTGGGTAATGTTGAATCTAAAAGAGTGGGGGGATATCAAGTGCTAGTGTTTCATATTGGACAAATATGTAAAAGGTTGACTCAAGCAGTAAGGATGATATTTCAGGCCCTGGGTAGTACAATGATTAGCAGACTGCTGTTCACATCGAGCAACTGGATTTGAATCAAGCCCAGACCGATGGGATGAAAGTCTCCTGTCTGACAGCTATGTACTCGAATTGGATGGAAGTGACTAGTGGTGACCCACAAGGGTCTATGCTGGGACCTCAACTATTCACCATATATATTAATGACTTAGATAACACAAGAGAGAGTCATATGTCCAAGTTTGCTGATGACACATAGATTAGTGGCATGGTAAGTAGTGTAGATGGAAGCATAAAATTACAAAGAGATTTTGATGGATTAAGTGAGTGAGCAAAACTGTGGCAGATGGATTTTAACATAGGTAAATGTGAGGTTTTGGACCAAAAAAGGATAGATCTGAGTTTTTTAAATGGTGAAAAGCTAGGAACTCTGGAGGTCCAAATAGATTTAGGGGTCCATGTACACAGCTCGCTAAAATGTAGTAGTCAGGTACAAAAAATAATCCAAAAGGCTAATGGAAAGTTAGCCTTTATAACTGGACGGCTAGAATATAAAGGGGAGGAAGTTTTGCTACCGCTATAAAAGCCCTGGTTAGACCACATCAGGAGCACTGATTAGAAAGGTTATATTGGCCGTGGAAGGAGTGCAGTGCAGATTCATCAGAATGTTACCAGGACTCCAAGGGGTAGATTATGAGGACAGATTACATAAACTAGGCTTGTATTCCCTGAAATATAGAAGGTTAAGGGTGATTTGATTGAAGTTTTTAGACTTTTGAAAGGAATTGATAGGTTCGATAGAGAGAAACTTTTTCCGCTAGTGGGGGAGTCTAGGACATAACCTTAAAGTCAAAGACAAGCCATTCAGGAGAGAAGTTAGGAAACACTTCTTCACGCAAAGGATTGTAGAAGTGTGGAACACTCTCCCACAAAAAGCAGTAGATATTAGTTCAATTAGTAATTTTAAATCTGAGATTGATAGATTTTTGCTAACCAAGACTATTAAGGTATATGGAGCCGAAGCAAGTGGGTGAAGTTAGGATATAGATCAGCCATGATCTCATTGAATGGTGGAACAGGCTTGAGGGGCTTAATGGCCTACTCCTGTTACTATGTTTCGATAGAGGTCCGAATTGAAATAAGTTTGAGTAATCTCAGCCCAGTTCTTTTTAGACGCCCAGATCGCAAAGCTACCCATAATTGGGAATGAGCACTAAATTGGTAGCATTTCTTCGAGAATATTTTGTGCAGGAAATTAAAATGTATCACTGGTGCAGGTAGGAAGTCCTTGCAATTGAAGTACATTGCCAGAGTAGAGAAATTCATCCTGAACCTTACTGGATGGCACTGGCAGCAAAATGTGAAGAAATGGTTTATTCCTGGGTAGATCAACACCAAAAGCCCAACATGAAGCGGTGAGGTATCAAAGCTGCCATTATAGTTATAGATACAAAGATGTAATGGTTTGTACAGTGTATTGCGCTGTACTTGCTGTACACAAATCACCAAGATCACTTCAGGATTATCTAACAAATATATAGTGGCTATTGAATCAAGCATGATTTTTATAATGACTGATTTTTGATTAGCTGCAAAAACACATTTTCAGAAACCTAATTACTTAAGTCTTCTGGGCTTCATGCAACTTTCCCATTGATGGCCTCTGTGCAGTACCGAACTCGTAAGTTCCATCTCCACACATCGGTCATGCATTTGTCAACCAAACAATGAAAGCTATTTCTTTGCCATTTGTTGGCCATAAAATAACAAATAGTCAAATATTTTTTGCAATATTGGTTACGTGCTTAAACTTGTGTTAAATTTAAACAGCTTATACATAATTCTTTTAAGGCGTTTGTATAGTCCTAAAAATAGCAGGGTTCAAAATAAAAGGTGATTAATTAACAGCTTGTCCCATGTGTAGAAATAATCTGGTACAATTATTTCAGGTGACGGCACCTGTTTAAAACATCCACTTACTTTGCCATTGCTCTGGCAGTGAGTGTCACAACAATGCAAACAATGAAATGATGTCTTTGGAAGGATCAATATCATCTATAATTGCAACACATTTGCATTTCTTATAAATGAATTCGAATCTTCCAGCTTGAATCCTGTGGGAAGCGAAAAGACATGTATCAGTTTTTAGAGAACTAAAAATAGCTTTCCTTTTAATCTTGAGGACCAGTAGTTTTCTGTTCCACCCTACCCTTAATTATTTTCTTCCTCTCTCAAGTCCTCTTAAATCCTATTTCCTGAGTGAGAGAGTGACCAGCCTTAGTCCCTTCCAAAGCTGCTCTGTAACCATTTGGTAGAAAGATGGTCAAGACTGTCTTGCCTTGTTTCTGTCCCTAATTTTTTTTTTTCATCTGACAAAGCATCTCCCATTACTGTGGGATTTCCCCAGATGGCAGTTGAGATTAGGAACTTGATATGTGAATCCCTCCACTCCTACTCCATTTTATAGCATGTAACTACTTTAATGTGCTGTGCCACAATGATCCCCTTTCAGCTTTTTAACACAATTAATTTTTTTCTGAAATTATATTCTGCATTAAAAAAGGTGAAAATTACAAGTTTCAATAGGAGCAGAGTGCAGATGTTCCTAATATTCCGTGAAGCATATTAAATATTTTGATCTTAGTATTTTGGTCAGGTAACGAAAACGCACTGGAGTGTTGTTAATGTTAAACTATATGTCTGCAAATGGGGTGGGAAGAGCCCCTGCCCTTTTTAATGGATATTTGTAGACAGATTATTAACAAAGCATTCTAATTAGCTGAATAATCTGTGTTAAAAGCCTACATTATTCAAATCATACTTTGAATTTAAACCAAGTACCAAGTGGCTCCAGTTATAAAGACCAACCTGGAGGCTCAGCCGACAGCTCAGAAATTTTAGCCAGTCATACAAACCAGTAAGGTTCATGTTTGATCTCGGGTCTGTACTGAGTAGTATAATCTCTGCTGGGATGGGGGTAGTGCGACCTTATAATGTGTCTCAATTCAGTTTAGGAAGGGCAAGATCAAGACATTGCCCCTTTTCTGATCGCTATTTAATGACCCATGCTGGAAATGTAAATGTTTCTGAATGTCAGACTTGACTTCAGTCCTGGCGCCTCCATGATCTTACAGCATACTGACATTGTCTATAAAGGCTCTCAGGTGAATAATGGCCATTTGGGTGAGATATCAGGGCAACCAATGAGATTGAAAATATATTACAGCAAGGGGTCAATGCCTTTGGGGGAGAAGCGGAGAAAATTGTTGAGAAGAGAAAAAGAATCGGGTCCATGCTGAAATAGGAGGCCTTGTACAATCGAACAACCTTGGTTGTTGCTTTATTTTTAAATAGCTCTTGCTCACTTATTCCATCATCGACCCTGATTCGCCCTCTTTTCACATGGCTTCACCGATAAATATGGGATTGTTCAGGGTTTCAGTCCTACAGTGATTGTTAATTGCATAGTTCTAATTAACAGGCTTTGAATTTATGGATTTTTTTTTCTTGCTGCCCACTCGCAATCAGTTTGGTTGTCTGCAGCAGCACAATACACTCATCAGTCATTTCACATTTGAGTTGCCGCCAACAGAAAAACATGGTGGCACCTATTCAAAAACAGCTTGATACTTCTAGAAAGGATACATGCAAAGCACATCTGTTAACCTTTGAGGTGCAAGGAGTTAGTGCCTTGAACAGAGATTTCCCGTTGGACAAACCATATTCTCCAAGTTTATAGGCAGTATTTAATAGCAACTGTCTGGGGACAATGGACAGCACCTGTTTTAGAAGTCCTGGTTGAGAAGGTGTCAGTTATTAAACAATAACATTCACCACAAGGTGATTATAGACAAACAGTACAATCTGGACATGGATCACTTCAGTAATTATCTGGCAGCATCTGGAGATTATACAGAATGCAGCCATCCTGTAGTGACTGTTTGTGCTACTACATTCTGTCCAAACAATCTGTTATCATTGAAAGTTATTGACAGTTAAGGGGCTTACAGATGGAAGAGTCAGGGATTGAAGACATGGGTTACCCAGCTGTGACAGGACATTATAAAACCAACAGCAAGTGTCAATTACTCAGGTACCAGGTTACCAAACATGTTTTATACACTGGGTATTTTCACACTTACCTTAGACCATAAGACATAGGAGCAGGAGTAGGTCATTCGGCCCCTCCAGCCTGCTCCGCCATTCAATGAGATCATGGCTGATCTGATTTTTACCTCAACTTCACTTTCCCGCCTTTTTCCCATATCCTTTGACTCCCTTGCTGACTAAAAATTTGTCTAACTCAGCCTTGAATGTATTCAATGACTCAGCCTCTACAGCTTTTTGGGGTAAAGAATTCCAAAGATTCACGACTCTCTGGGAGAAGAAATTCCTCCTCATTTCCGTCTTAAACGGGCGACCTCTTATTCTGAGATTATGCCCCCTAGTTTTAGATTCCCCCATGAGGTGGAACAGCCTCTCAGCATCTACCTTATCAAGTCCCCTCAGAATCTTATATGTTTCAATGAGATCTCCTCTTATTCTTCTAAACTCCAATGAGTATAGACCCAATCTGTTCAATCTTTCCTCATAAGACAACCCTTCCATACCCGGAATCAACCTAGTGGAACCTTCTCTGAACGGCCTCAAATGCAAATATGTCCTTCCTTAAATAAGGGCACTAGAACTGTACGCAGTACTCCAGGTGTGGTCTCACCAGCACCCTGTACAGTTAGGAACATAGGAACATAGGAACAGGAGTAGGCCATTCAGCCCCTCGTGCCTGCTCCGCCATTTGATAAAATCATGGCTGATATGTGATCTAACTCCATTTACCTGCCTTTGGCCCATATCCCTTAATACCTTTGGTTGCCAAAAAGCTATCTTTCTCAGATTTAAATTTAGCAATTGAGCTAGTATCAATTGCCGCTTGCGGAAGAGAGTTCCAAACTTCTACCACCCTTTGTGTGTAGAAATGTTTTCTAATCTCGCTCCTGAAAGGTCTGGCTCTAATTTTTAGACTGTTCCCCCTACTCCAAAAATCCCCAACCAGCGGAAATTGTAGCATGACATCCCTGCTTTTATATTCCATCCCCCTAGAAATAAAGGCCAATATTCTGTTTGCCTTCCGGATTACCTGCTGCACCTGTATGTGACTTTTTGGTGTTTCATGTACGAGGACACGCAGATCCCTCTGTATCGCAGCATTTTGTAGTATTTCTCCATTCAAATAATATTTTGCTTTTTTATTTTTCCTCCCAAAGTGGATGAGTTCACATTTTCCCACATTATATTCCATCTGCCAAATTTTTACACATTCGCTTAACTTGTCAATATCCCTTTGTAGACACTTTGGAACTTGCTTTTCCACCAATCTTTGTATCATCAGCAGACTTGGCCAAAAGACACTCTGTTCCTTCATCCAAGTCATTGATATATATTGTAAATAGTTGAGGCCTCAGCACTGATCCCTGCGGCACCCCAGTCGTTACAGATTGCCATTTTGAAAATGACCCTTTTATCCCGACTCTTTGTTTTCTCTATCTTATTACGAATGCTGTGCGCATTCAGATAAAGAACCTTTAATTTTATCTTTTTATCATTCTTTCCGACCCCGGCCCCATTTGCTAGTGCACTCTTATGTGTGTATGCTCTGTCCCTTGCTGACACACTCTGTTTATCATTAACCCCATCACTTTCCTGTACTACTTCCTTGTCTTTTCTCTTTATCAATCTAAACTTCGCCCCACCTGAGCCCTCCCCCCGCTCTATTTAGTTTAAATCCTTCTCTACCGCCCTAGTTATTCGGTTTGCCAGAACACTGGTCCCAACATGGTTCAGGTGAAGCCCATCCCAATGGAACAGCTCCCTCTTTCCCCAGTACTGGTGCCAGTGCCCCATGAATCGAAACCCACTTCTCCCACACCAATCTTTGAGCCACGCATTCATCTCTCTGATCTGATTTATCCTGTGCCAATTTACTCTTGGCTCAGATAATAATCCGGAGATTATCACCTTTGTGGTTCTGCTTTTTAATTTAGTCCCTAGCTGCTGAAACTCCCTCAGCAGCACCTCTTTCTTAGTCCTACCTATGTCGTTGGTACCTTCGTGGACCACAACAACTGGATCCTCCCCCTCCCACTCCAAGTTTCTCTCCAGCCCTGAGGAGATGTCCTTAACCCTGGCAACACAACCTTCAGGACTCTCGCTCTTGGCTGCAGAGAACAGTATCTATTCCTCTAACTATACTGTTGCCTACTACAACCACATTCCTTTTTACTCCCCCAACTTGAATGGCCCCCTGATCCACAGTGCCGTGGCCAGTTTGCTCATCCTGCCTGCAGTCCCTGCACTCGCAGCCCTTCTAGACAAGAACCTCGTATCTATTGAACAAGTGCAGAGGCTGAGGCTCCTGCAATGTGCTATCTCTGGATCCCCACACCTGCCTCACTCACAGTCACACCTTCCTGTCCCTGACTACGTGCCAATTCTACAGTATATTGTCCAAGGGGAGTGACTGCCTCCTGGATCAAAGTGTCCAGGTAACTTTCTCCCTCCCTGTTGCCTCGCAATGTCTGCAGCTCGGACTCCAGCTCCTCAACTCGGAGCCGAAGTTTCTCGAGCTGCAGCGACTTACCGCAGATGTAGTCGCCCTGGACAAAACTGTCCAGTAGCTCCCACATATTGCAGCTGCAACACATCTCCTGCCCTGTCATAACTATTTTATTTATTTAATTGATTACTGCAATGCCAATCAAATTATTTTTAGGTTGAACCAAATACTGGCCTTGTTTAATTTATTAAATTAAGTTTAGTTTTTTTTTAATTAGTTTTATGCTATAAGTTACTGAGCCTACGGTCCTAAGAAAGAAGGAAACAGAAGAGATACTCACCACCTACCTGCCTTACCTGAGACATCACACTGCAGTTTGATTTTGTTGTTGCTGTGTCCTGCTCTCGGTATGCTCCTCTCTGCTGTCTAAACAAATGCACCTCACCCCTTACTGCACCGAATCCCCTCACTCACCAAATTCCCAATTATAGACTCTGTCGAAACCAGACTCCGTCGATAGCTGCTACTCCGTGCTCCCTCACCCCAGTGAAAACAAACCTATCTCCTCAACTTTTTCATTGATTGCATTTTATCTGATATGGCTTCCACCAATGATTCTACGATAATTTACATTGCATGAGGTATGAATAATCTGGCACATTACTGCAGAAAATAAGCTTGCATAGCAGAAAGAAAGCTGGTGATGGGCAAGTGTCACATTATGGAAAAAAAAGTCTTGCAACCAATTAACACTGTACTTGTCACATGATGCAGTATCACTCTTCAGAAATTTCAAGTGATCACACGATCGTAAGCTGAGAGTGGTTCATCATCCAGAAAGCGAGCATCATCCTTGCATGTTATTGCAGCATTTTCTGCACTAACATCTGCATTAACTTGCCACAACTTATGTCATAGCATTTCCACTGTATATTTGTATCATTCTCTACATAACAAGGAACAGGAATACCTTTGCTTATTAATAACTCAGAACATTTTAAAGATAAATGAAGCAGAGCTTGAGGTGCATACCAAGGATTGCTGTTACGAGTAGATCTGTACCCCAGCTTCAGGGAAGAATGGAAGAAGTATGGGTTAATTAGTAATCCTGTTGTAAAGGAGCCCTAAGGGAAGAGTGACCATAATATGATAGAATTCTTCATTAAGTTTGAAAGTGTTGTAGTTCAATCCAAAACTCGGGTCTTTAATCTAAACAAAGGAAACTACGAAGGTTTGAGGTGCAAGT
The DNA here is from genome assembly GCF_035084215.1 of Heptranchias perlo. Classification (NCBI taxonomy): domain Eukaryota; kingdom Metazoa; phylum Chordata; class Chondrichthyes; order Hexanchiformes; family Hexanchidae; genus Heptranchias; species Heptranchias perlo. Next base: position 40,509,359 of record NC_090341.1, on the reverse strand, counting down.
TAGCTATGGTTGATTGGGGAACCACATTAAAAGGTATGACGGTAGACAGGCAATGGCTAGCATTTAAAGAATTAATATGTAATTTGCAACAAAAATATATTCCTTTAAGACACAAAAACCCAATAGAAAAAGTGGTCCAACCGTGGCTAACAAAAGAAATTAGAGATAGTATTAAATAAAAGGAAGGGACATATAAAATTGCCAGAAAAAGCAGTAAGCCTGAGGATTGGGAGCATTTTAGAATTCAGCGAAGGAGGACCAAGAAATTGATAAAGAAAAGGAAAATAGAATATGAGAGTAAACGAACGACAAACATCAAAACGGACTTTAAAAGCCTCTATAGGTCTGTAAAAAGGAAAAGACTGGCGAAGGCAAATGAGGGTCCCCTACAGACAGAGACAGGAGAATTTATAATGGGGAATAAGGGAATGGCAGAGAAATTAAACAAATACTTTGTGTCTGTTTTCATGGAAGAAGACACAAAAAACTTCCCAGAAATACTCGAGAACCAAGGGACTGGCGAGAATGAGGAACTGAAAGAAATTAGAATTATTTAAAAAAAATAGTACTAGGGAAATTAATGGGACTGAAAGTTGATAATTCCCAAGGACCTGTGATCTACATCCCAGAGATTTGTAAGAGGTGGCTATGGAGATAATGGATGCATTGATGGTCATCTTCCAAAATTCTATAGATTCTGGAATGGTTCCTGCAGATTGGAGGGTAGCAAATGTAACTCCCCTATTTAAGAAAGGAGGGAGAGAGAAATCAGGGAACTGCAGACCTGTTAGCCTGACATCAGTAGTAGGGAAAATATTAGAATCTATTTTAAAGGATGTGATAACAGGACTTAGAAAATAATAATAGGATTTGGCAGAGTCAACATGGATTTATGAAAGGGAAATCATGTTTGATAAACCTATTGGAGTTCTTTAAGGATGTAACTGATAGAATCGATAAGGGGGAACCAGTAGATGTGGTGTATTTGGATTTTCAGAAGGCTTTTGATAAGGTCCCACACAGGAGGTTGGTGAACAAAAGTTAGAGCACATGGAATTGGGGGTAATATACTGGCATGGATTTAGAATTGGTTAACAGACAGAAAACAAAGAGTAGCAATAAACTTTTTCAGGTTGGCAGACTGTGATTAGTGGGGTACCGCTGGGATCGGTGCTTGGGCTCCAGCCATTCACAATCTATATCAATGATTTGGATGAGGGGACCAAATGTAATATTTCCAAGTTTGCTGATGACTCAAAACTAGGTGGGAATGTGAGTTGTGAGGAGGATGCAAAGAAGCTTCAAGGGGATATAGACAGGCTAAGTGAGTGGGCAAGTACATGGCAGATAGACTATAATGTGGAAAAATGTGAAAAAATTTGGTAGGAAAAACAGAAATGCAGAGTATTTTTTAAATGGTGAGAGATTGGGAAATGTTGATGTTCAAAGGGACCTGGGTGTCCTTGTACATGAGTCAGTGAAAGCCAACATGCTGTTGCGGCAAGCAATTAAGAAGGCAGATGGTGTGTTGGCCTTCATCACAAGAGGATTTGAGTACAGGAGTAAAGATGTCTTACTGCAATTATATGGGGCCTTGGTGAGACCGCACCTGAAGTATTGTGTACAATTTTGGTCTCCTTATCAAAGAAAGGATATACTTGCCATAGAGGGAGTGCAGCGAAGGTTCACCAGACTGATTCCTGGGATGGCGGGATTAGAACCGTAGAAAAGATACAGAACAGAAGGGGGCCATTCGGCCCAACGTGTTCGCGCCGGCTCGAAGAACAACCAGGTGACCATTCTAATCCCACCTTCCAGCACCTGGTCCATAGCCCTGCAGCTTACAGCACTTTTGGTGCAGGTCCAGGTACTTTTTAAAAGAGTTGAGGGTCCCTGCCTCTACCACCAATTCGGGCAGCGAATTCCATACACCCACCATCCTCTGGGTAAAAAAGTTTTTCCTCATGTCCCCTCTAATCCTTCTGCCAATCAGCTTAAATCTATGTCCTCTAATTCTTGAACTCTCCGCTAGGGCAAACAGGTACTTCCTGTCTCGTCTATCTGGGCCCCTCATAATTTTGTACACCTCAATCAAGTCTGCCCTCAGCCTCCTCTGCTCCAAGGAAAACAACCCCAGCCTATCGAATCTCTCCTCGTAGCTGCAATTTTCAAGCCCCGGCAACATTCTTGTAAATCTTCTCTGCAGTCTCTCCAGAGCAATTACGTCCTTCCTGTAATGTGGCAACCAGAACTGCGCACAATACTCCAGCTGTGGCCTTACCTGCGTTTCATACCGTTCCCTCATTACATCCCTGCTTTTGTATTCTATACCTCGGCTAATAACGGAGAGCATTCCGTATGCCTTCTTCACAACCTTATCTACCTGTACTGCCACCTTCAGGGACCTGTGCGCATGCACTCCATGGTCTCACACTTCCTCTACCCCTCTCAATATATTCCCGTTTACTGCGTATTCCCTTTTACTGTTTGCCCTCCCTAACTTCATTACCTCACACTTCTCCGGGTTGAATTCCATTTGCCACTTTTCCGCCCACTCCACCAACCCATTGATATCTTCTTGGAGTCTACAGCTATCCTCTTCACTATCAACTACATGGCCAATTTTTGTGTCGTCTGCAAATTTGCCAATCATGCCCCCTACATTCAAGCCCAAATCATTAATATATACCACAAACAGCAAGGGACCCAACACCGAGCCCTGTGGCACACCACTGGAAATGGATTTCCATTCGCCAAGACATCCACCCTCTTTTACCCTTTGTTTCCTGTTACTGAGCCAATTTTGGATCCAATTCGGCACATTTCCCTGCATCCTGTGGGTTTTTACCTTTCTGACCAGTCTGCCATGTGGGACCTTGTCAAATCCATGTCGACAACCTCCACTGCACTACCCTCATCAATCCTCCTTGTCACTTCTCAAAGAATTCAATCAGATTTGTAAGGCATGACCTTCCCTGAACAAATCCATGCTGACTATCCCTGATTAAACCATGCCTTTCCAAGTCACAGTTTATCCTATCTCTCACAATTGATTCTAATCGTTTGCCCATCACTGAGGTAAGACTGACTGGCCTATAATTGTTCGGCCTTTCCCTCGTACCCTTTTTAAACAATAGTACTACGTTTGCAGTCTTCCAGTCCTCCGGTACCTCCCCTGTATCTAGTGAGGATTGGAAAATGATCCTCAGAGCATCCGCTATTTCCTCCCTGGCTTCCTTCAATAGCCTAGCAAACAATCCATCCAGCCCTGGTGACTTATCAACTTTCAATGATTCCAGTGCATGCAGACACTGCGACAACGGATGAACGGACACCGCGCAACAATCGCCAGACAGGAGGGTTCCCTCCCAGTTGGGGAACACTTCAGCAGTCAGGGACATTCAGTCACCGATCTTTGGTTAAGCGTTCTCCAAGGCGGCCTTCGAGACACACGACAACGCAAAATCGTCGAGCAGAAATTGATAGCCAAGTTCCGCACCCATGAGGACGGCCTCAACCGGGATCTTGGGTTCATGTCACGCTACACGTTACCCCACCAGCGAACAAAAGCTATCTGTTTTTAATATAATGGGTCATTTGCTGGCTTTCTCTGCCTTCCGGATGTTTCTGCCTCTCTGTTTTTTTTTCCTGTTTGTTTTTTTGTTGAATGTGTATTCGGGGGTTCTGTAGGTGACACCTCTCTGTCTGAACACGGTGATTGCCTTGGCAACGGGCAGTTGCAGGGGCAGTCTGTAAACACCATGTATTGTTCTGTGATGTATAAATGCGTAGGCTTCGAGGAGCTCCTGAACATTTACCTGACGAAGGAGGAAGCCTCCGAAAGCTTGTAGATTTCAAATAAAAATTGTTGGACTATAACTTGGTGTTGTAAAATTGTTTACAATTGTCAACCCCAGTCCATCACCGGCATCTCCACATTATCGTATGAGGAGAGATTGAGTCGACTCGGCCTGTATTCTCTAGAGTTTAGAAGAATGAGAGGTGATCTCATTGAAACATACAAAATTCTTACAAGGCTGGACAGGATAGATGCCAGGAGGATGTTTCCCCTGGCTAGAACCAGTATTCACAGTCTCAGAATAAGGGGTCGGCCATTTCGGACTGAGATGAGGAGAAATATCTTCATGCAGAGGGTGGTGAATCTTTGGAATTCTCTGCCTCAGAGGCTCATTCATTGAGTGCATTCAAAACAGAGATCGATAGATTTCTGGACATTAAAGACACCAAGGGATATGGGGATGGTGCAGGAAAATGGCGTTGAGGTAGAATATCAGCAAAGTTCTTGTTGAATGGCAGAGCAGGCTCGAGGGCCCTTATGGCCTACTCCTGTTCCTATTTCTTATGTTCTTAAAAGAAGCAAAAAACAGTTTGGATTCTGCAGCAGTTTGTTATCATTTGGATCTTGTGTTTTGGATTACAGCCTTTGTCTCCTTCTCATTTTTATTACAGATAATGTATGCTGAACATTATTATTAAAAAAAGTGAGTTCATTTTCTTACCATTGTGCACTGCACTTAACATCATTCCTATTCAAGCACTCAAGGTATGGTTAAATGGACAGCGATTAACTGATGTGATACCTTTCTCTGAGCAAAATAATTCAATAATCAGTGGCGTAACATTTAATTTTGTGCTCGATTCTGTTGAACATTTGGAAGATTGAAGCCGTTGTCTTCAGTCCCTGCTACAACCTTGGCATCCTCACCACTGATTTGATTCCTGTCCCCAGTCAGTCTCTGAAGCTGAAACAGACTGTTCATTAGCTCAATATCCTGTTCGTCCCACCAGCTGAGCTCTGACCCTATTTCGTCTCCATTTCAAGGACTGCCTAGTTCCAACTACATAACATCGCCTATCCCCATCACTACCTCAGCTCTTCTGCGACTGAAACCCTTATCCATGCTTTTGACACCTCCAAGATTAACTATTTCAATGCTTTTCTGGATAGCCTCCCATCCTCCACCTTCTGTAAAATTCAGCTCATTCAAAATTATGCTGTCCACATCCTATCTCTCACTGACTCCTGCTTACCCATCACTCCTGTCTTTGCTGATCTACATTTGCTCTTGGTTCCCAAATGCCTCAAATTTATAATTCCTCATCCTGGTATTTAAGTCAGTCCATGTCCTTGTCTCTTCCTATCTCTGGAACCTCTTCCAGCCCGACTTGCCTCCCTGAAATCTCCTTTCCTTTAACTATGATCTTTCGTGCATCCCCTCTCCCTTCACCCCACCATTGGTGTCTATGGCTTCAGCTGGCTAGGTTGCATGCTCTGTAATTGTCTCCTTAAACTCCACGTTCTTTCCACCTCTCCCTCCTCCTTTAAGAATCCCCTAAAAACCCACCTCTTTGACTAATCTTTTGGTCACCCTTCCTAATATCTCCTCCTTCGGCTTAGTATCCATTTTTCTCCATGTGCCACTGTTAAGTGCCTTGAGACATATTTTCTATGTTAAAGGGACTATGTAAATGCAAGTTATCAATTTATATCAATTTTTAAAAAAATAGGAAGTGGTTTGAAGGGGAAATTTTTCACTAAGTACACAATCCCCAACTGACATCACTGCAGCTGGAATATTGATTTTTTAAAAAATTAAATGCCAAACAAAGCTTATGAAATAACAGTACTTGGGATAACTGAGGTTGAATAAATATACTGTCATATTCTGATAGCTGCTCTGAATATTTAGCAGTCGAAGTTAAATCTTGCAGCATTTATAACAATCTATGAAAACCTGTGCCAAGTCACAAGTAAATACACATTCCTAATTAAAACACTTTCAGTGAAACCTCTACATCAAGGAGATTTCTATACAAAATGTGGCTAATATGAAACCCCCAAATTCACACCTTTCACATTGTTTCCTTTGTTGCTATTCTTGTTGATTTAATGTACATCATAAAATATGAGCATCGTTTACACATTTATTCATTTTTTTTTATCATCTGCAAGTCTGAGGCGAGAATGGACTGGTGCTAATAATCGTTTGCTATTACTGTTTTAAGTAAAAATTATGGGTGGTATTTTCACTTTTTTAACACAGATAACACATTTCCCCATTAAATGCTCTAATTGAGTGTACAATTATACCACAGGAACTAAGCCTTAGCTCAGAAGGTGACTTGGGGCTGGATTCCTTTTCTGTGGGTCAACAGGGTGGCACTTAAATGGGGCCTTGTCATTCGACTGCTAACCTATTGATGTTTTCTGGACTGGCTCTCATTAGCTATGAGGGCAAGTTTTCTTACTGTTTATTGGTTTACTGACTCTAAGAGGGAGGGAAATGCATTGATTCTGTAGTCTTTCAAATGCTGCAGCTGGTTAAAGGAGCACATGTTTTTCAGCGGGGAGTATTAGAACAATGCAACAATGAGTGACGAGGTCAGTAGTCGGAAGGGACTGCCAGATTAACTGATGCTTCAATGGATGTCCTTCTGGCAGAAATGAAGTCCAGAAGATCACCAGTGGTGTGATGGCTGGAAACCCCATAAGAGGTGGAGGGAGGTAGCAGAGTCAATCAAAACGAATCTCTACGTCATGACCTCACAAGACTGGCCAAGTTAAGTGGAGGCACTGTTTTTCATGCGCATCTTGTGGGAATGACACAGGTATGACTCACCTCCTTACCTCTGATGCCATCTCAGTCTACCTGGAAAACTGACCTCTTCCCAGGGCATCTGTGAGAACATTAATGCACCATGTTACCTCTGAACTGCTGGTAGAACTCACCGCCTGCCACAAATGGGTTTTGCTCACCTTGATGGGAAATGTGTAAAGGGAGCTTGCGCATGCAAGTTTGCTAAGATTGGTAAGCATGCAGATATATTGGTGTTTGGAAGTGTCTTTGCCAGTCACATTCCTCTATCTCTCTGTTCTCTTGTTGCAAAGGAAAAGGTAGCAAATAACTGGTGCCAAAGCATTGCAAATGGGGAGAAATAGCAGCCTTGAAAAAGTCCACAAGCGGAAAAGGCTGTAGGAGATGGGGAAGTAGGAGGTGAAGTGCCAAGGCAGGGCAAGGGGGAGCACAGGTTGTTCAGCTTCATATAGATAGGTAACGAGTAGTAATGGCCCTGCACTCAGCTGCTATTTCTTCAAAGGATCGTCTCAGTGTTAATACAGCTAAACAAACTTTTCTGTTCTTGAAATCCTAGGGAATGACTTGGAGGAAGTGGCCAGCTGCTCAGATGAACAGCTGGCTCATCAGAATGCAGAATTCCCACCCCATCCTCATCAACTCTGTCATGGCATTGTACTTGTCCCAGTACCAGCCCAGATACACCCACACAGGGGGAGACACTTAGTAAACAAGAAGGGTTTTCACTGGGTGAAGCACTGAGCATTAGTGAGAATGAGGACCTGGGAGGGGAGAGTGCCATTCCTTTATTCAATGTGCAGAAACAACGGCCCTTGGGTGAGGAGCCCAGAGACCGATTTCTGAGAGGCCCAGTCTTCAAAAGAGCAATGATTCAGGAGCATAGATCTTATGTAAAGATAGTAAAGAAGATTTCCATGCATATTGTTACAGTGAAGTAGGAGGAGTCTACTACACGCATGTGCAACATATTGAAATAACTTTCTACACTTCAGAAAGTACTTAATAGGCTGTAAAGCGCTTTGGGATGTCCTGAGGTTGTTGTCGCAGAACTCTCCTGTACTCTCATTATCTCCAGATTGTTCTGCACATCCTGAAAGGCAGCATATAAATGTAAGCTTGTTCAATCTTTCTTCAAATTATTCCAATAATTTCAGGCCTCCTGACGATACAAGAGAATTGAAAATGGAAATGTGTCCCTCGGGGGCAGCAACTTCACTGAGTCGAGATTCACCTCAGTCCTTCAAGGCTCCAGAGGAATCTTTTTAGTCATCCATGTCTGAAACTCAGATCAATCGGGGAACACCTCATGCCACTCGTAGATTAGTAGTTCAATCAAGTAAGATATTTCTTATGGAAGGGTAAACACGGTGGCGAGAAATAGTTGTAGGTAGACTGAAATTATTGGAATTGTTTGAAGAAGAAAGAAAGGAAGAACTTGCATTTATTTAGTGCCTTTATTATAGTAATTATATAGCAGTACATTTATATAGTAGTCACTGTTTTAATGGTGGGAAATGCGGCAACCAATTTGCACACTGCAAGGACCTGCAAACAGCATTCAGATAAATGACCAGATAATCTGTTTTAGTAATCTTGGTTGAGGAAAAATATTGACCAGGACACTGGGGAGCACTCCTGCTCTTTTATGTCCACCTGAGAGAGCAGATGGGGCCTCGGTTTAACGTCTAATCAGAAAGACGGTATCCCCGACAATGTAGCACCAGTACTGCTTTGAGGTGTCAGTCGAAATTATGTGCTCAAGTCTCTGGAGTGGGACTTGAACCCGTAACCTTCTGCCTCACAGGTAAGAGTGCTGTCACTAAGCCAATTGATACTATTTGTTGAATTTTGTGCTGGCAATTTAAAATCATTTGATTATATAGGCATCAGCAAAATTGGCATCAGGGTCTGAATGATGTCATCAGACCCCTAAATAAAAATATTTAAGGCCCCTGCCTGCCTGCAGCGGGTATACTTGAAAGCTATGGGAATATAGTGGGTAGTACCTGGCTGTCATTATAATTCTGAGTTGGTATTACTTAGCATTAAATGGTTCTCAGGACAACTTAATCCATCAGAACAACATTGTGGTAATCTCAATAAGAAACCTGAAACGTAAATATTTTTATATTGTCAGACACTATTCTGAGTGAATGCTGCAATATAATAGCACGCTTTCAAGTTCAGAAGATCACTGAGCATTACACAGCTCCTGCAGCAATAAACCCTTCAGCCTGCCGCCTCTGCATTAATTCAGCACTTGGGAGCCATTTAATGCCTTGTCACCTCTTGAACTTCAATGTATACATCACTTAAATAATAGTTGGGGGCTTATGTCACAAACTTCTGTGATTATTAACTGTGCTTCGAGGAGCTGCTATGGTGCAGTGGCATTTTTCAAATGTTCTTTTTATTTCATGTCAAATTTCTAAACCCACTGTGCCCAATCCCAGAGGTGCCCTTTAGTTTAAACATGACATTCAAATGATGAATGATAAAAAAAACTACAACAAAATTGTCAAAAAGCACTCTCAGGCCATCTACTGTACTTATTTTTCACTAATTGTTACACTAAAGGGACATTGACTGAAATGGAAGTATCTGGCTGAATATATTTGTTTCAAGATAAAACCTTACCAGCAGCACTTCACCCTGGTTGAGTAAAACTTGACAGAAACCAGTTTCCAAAGCATAGGAAAGGCAAATCAGCACCCCCTCAATTTATCGAGCTTGTTGTATAAATACTGAAGGAAATATTCCTCTGATTTAAGAATCAGAAGTTTTCCATTTGAAAAGTGCAGCTCAAAC